>NC_028637.1:91494394-91544657 GCF_001406875.1 Solanum pennellii
GTTCCAAAACACTTAAACTCTTGGAATATGGGTACTGGGATTACTTCTCTGAACTTCATGACGAACCTGCAGGACGGACTGTCATAGACACGACGGACCGTCATGGACTCCGTAACCCCACACTTGGTCAGACTTCCCCATCTTCCTTCAGCAGCTGCACTATGCTGCCACCTACGGACCGTCACAAGCATGACGGACCGTCACAAGCTCCGTAGGTGGTCTCTTCGGCATTTCTTCGCTCAAAAACCTCCGCATACATCTTTGAACAGATTTCCTGCAAATAAGGAGAAACTTATATAAAAATTAGCACAAAAAGGCTTTTGGACACACTAAACTTAAGGAAAAAGTATTAATAATACCGTGAAACCACGGTATATCAGACACACACTAAACTTAAGGAAAAAGCATTAAAAATACCGTGAAACCACGGTATATCACCATCATTCCGACCCTACCCATATTATTTCTCTTTTTTTGTCAATGGGGTCGTTCCATCAATTTGAACTATCCTATATAATTTCTATTTTCTAGTTGGGTCGTGACATCATTCCGACCCTACCTATATAATTTTATTTCTTAAATTGTGACCATTTTTAGCCATCAAATCTAATACTACAGCATATGAGCATGTTCCAATAATTTTTTTGGTGACTTTCTTATTTAATATTAACTCATCTATTGATGCCAACATGATCAATATACTTTATATTAGATTTAAGCACTTCGTTTCTCAGGGGGAATTTAGTAGCCTTGTATGTCGATTGTGCAGATCATTCTATGGTCTAGAACAATTTTTCTGAAGCTTGGGTTGGGAAGTTCAACACCAACATTATGAATCAAATTCAGTATTCATGCGAAGATTAAGCACATTGAGATTTATTGGCATTATGCATCAAATCCATCAAATCCAGTATTTAATGAGAAGACAAGCACATTAAGATTGACAGTCAATTTGGTGAAGTCTGCAACTATCTCACCAAGCCCCTCATTAGTCCCCGTGTTAATTACATTTGTAACAAGCTAGGTGCATGAATTGTACGCACTAGCTTGAGGGGGAGTTTTAGAATATGAATAGGTTTATACAATCGTATTAGAATAGGAATAGTTTATACAATACTATTAAAATAGGAATAGGTTTATATAATCCTATTAGAATAGGAATAAGACTACTAAAAAGTATCCTATTTGGTAAAAAATTGTATTCTATGGTCTATCAATAGGGTCTCATGTAATAATGTAGATATAACAACAATTCAATAATATTATTTTGCTATATTTCTCACACCAACTCGAGTTGAACCAATCTACTTTCAGATGTGTTGTCATTTGCAAGTCATTCCATATTAAATTTGAACTTAGAGTTGATTGAGATTGTGAATGCATGACTATAAAAAGGGATGTGGTAGTTACCGGTTACAGTCTTAAGATCGAAAAGTCCTTTACTTTCTGATTGTTTGTTGCTTAATTAGGTGTATCAATTTTCTGCAGAGAAAAGTGGAATCAATTTGTTGTCTCTCTCCTGATGTTTGAAGAGAGAAAAGGATACAAACTCCAAATTTGTTTGACTTTGTTGAATGATATTGATATCATGCCAAAACAAAAAAAATGATGGAACCAGTCAACTTAGTCTATTGGGATAAGTTGTGTTACAGTCATATACTTGCTACAAATCTTAAAAAATACACCTGATTCAACATCTTCTGAATAATTCAACATGCATATTACTTCCGATAATGTCTAAAATTAATGAGAGAAAGAATTCATTTGAAAGTCGATTAAAACTAGTTTTTCAAATTAAAAAAACTCAATTTCAAAGTTAGGATAATGTGTGTGTCTATTTAAAACTGATTAAATCAATTTGATTTTGGGTCAATAATTGATCCAAAAATCTATTTTCTTGCCAACAATCTTCAACTTGTCTATCAAAATTAAAAAATCTCACAAGCTATAATTTAGCCAGAAAATATTATTGATGTCTTTTGAATAATTAGTATTATCTAAAACTAAGTAGAGTATTTTTAAAATTTTATTTTATAAAACTATTGTGGTCTTTAGAGTGCATTATGTTGTTGAATGTCCTATTTCTGCACAAGATATATCTTAATTCTTATTTTTCCTGAGTTATGAGAGTTTTATTTATAATTAAGGGCAATTTTTTTCAATTATATTGAATCGACACAGTCATATTTGATTGATTGAAACATATCATTTCCACATATCGTGCATTTTAATACTTAATATGATTATCGTGGCTTCTTAAATATACTTGACGTGTCATGACATTTTGCACGTGACGCCAAACTAGTAACTTTATCATTTATAGCTCAATTAAATAGCTAATCCAACAAAGGATGACCATTTTTTTTAAAAAAAAAAAAGAAAGAAAAACTACATTCAAATATTCATATTGTATTTATTAAATCCCGGTAAACGTATTTATGTTACATATACATTGATGAATGTATCCATATCACCATATGTATTTTAGCACTAAATACGTGTATCTTTGATATCATATGTTTATTTATGCACAAAAATACTAAATATTTAATACAAGATACACCGATGAATTGATTATGGACACATTCATAAAATTAATACTAAATACCCAAATATATAACATTTGGTTACTTAAATGCATTCTAAAATAAATATACAGAGGCGAATGAAAGAGCCAATATAATTTAGATAGTGTAATTCATCCTTGAATACACTATAATGTATTTGAAATAAAAAATTATATCTAGTTTGACTCAAATGTTTCAAAATATATTAATATTTTTGGCAAAAAACTGTAATTAAAACTGTTGTTTCAACGTGTAATTAACATCAATACTAGTGTGCTTTGTGTTGTTTCCTCTCAATAAAGTTTAAAATGACTAGATTCAAATAATCAAATAATTATATTCCTCATTATATTTATTTGGATAGTATATTTTGATTATTTTTTAATTTTATATAATCTGAATTATAATGATAGACAAATTAATATTAGTAATAGGATTTTACTAAAACTTTTTCATAAAAGAATAAAGCAAAGCTCTTGAGTTGATGATTATGGGGGAAAAAATTAAAGGTTTACATCTTTTTATTCATAAATTCTAACGAGGAAAATTTAATAATTAACGGGTAAATAAAAGTATACCGTCAATAACATTTTATTATTATTTTTATTTAGTACGACAAAGATGTTTATTAAAGTTGATTCTCAAAACATGAACTATGTATGATATTAATTTATTTATAAAATAATAACTTAGCAATTAAGTTTTATCTTTATATAAAAAAAATCACATTTGAACTATGTATGATAACATGTGAAATGGTAATTTTTTTTGTAAATGATAAAAAAAAAAAGATCATTAAATTTTATGATTACTTGAGGTTGAAGAAAGTAAAAAGTTACTAAATTTGTGAGTTACCAAAAGAGGCTCTCCAACCTGAGAAAACGGAAAACCGTGTTCGAAAATACACAAAGTTTCTAAATTATTTTTATTAAGGCGTAGAGTTACTAAATCATATGGGAAAAAGTTTCTAAATTTGTGGCCAATCCTAAACAATATTGGAAAGGCGGAATAAGTTTCTAAAAAATACTAATCCTAAAACTTACGGTAAAAGGAAAAAAAAATTCCAAAAAATGTTATAAGAAAGGGTTTGATGAGTTAAAGTTTCTTATTACACTTAATAAATTACTTTCTTTTCCTTTCATAATTGTTGTTCTTGTTTGAGTGAGTATTGTGAGAAGAATGGATATTGAAAGAGTTTTCATGAGTTGTTACAAAATCCAGGAGCAACCTGATGATATTTTCAACTTGATCGAATTAGCTCTACGTGTTGGTGCATTCAAGTATCAGCCACAATTTGAAAAACGCAAAGCCGGGATCATCAAGTTCCTCATGAATCCCTCAATGACATCAACTGATGATGATGATGATGATGATGATGATGAAGGGGAGGAGGAGGAGGTTATGGAGGACAATGTTGGTGATCAAGATAGCGTCGAAGGGCCTGAGAAAGAAGAAGGGGATGGGATAGGAACACAACAAACAACTGCAGAAAGCAACAAACCCTTGGCGAGGAAGATTAGAATAGTCATCCGCAAGTCTGTAAAAGTTGCTCCTGCGGAGAAACAGAACAATTGCAATGCAAAAACAGAAAGCAGCACGGAGTTGAAGAAAACTGACTTGGTTCAACAACGGGATAAACCACAGTCCCATAATACTACTACTATGCCATCAAGAAAGAGGATGAACGCGTCCACCAAACGAGTACAAGTTGCTCCTCCTCATGTAAGACTTCTTTCTGATTTATCTTTTGAGAAGCACCTTGACAGAGACAAGCAGAGCCACAAAGCTTTCAAGAAGATGGAGAGTGATCATCACACAGAAAAGAAGAGAGAAGGAGGAGCACAAAAGACGCCTTCCCAGTGTAGGAGAAAAGGGTGCACTACTGATTCAACAAAGAGCATGCTGCCGCCATTGATGAAGATGAATGTACAAGTTGCTCCTCCACCTAATCCAAAACAAAGCAACTGCAGTTCAAGTACAAGACCAATGCAGAAAACATCACAAAGCTCTGCAGTTGCAAGACCAATGCAAAAAGAAACACAAAGTGACAGTGATATGAAGAAGAAATTTGAATCAAGCAAGAGGAAGTTTGAGCAAAGGTTAGCAGATGAAAGGGAAGCCAAGAGACGGATTGTATTGGTAGACTTTCATCAAATGCCTAAAGTTGCTAATGACCCTCCTGCTCCCAAGCGCTGTTGGAATAGGAAAAGGTGTTGAAGATTATGATGATTCGAGTGGTTATAAATTTCTCACCAGAATTTTTGTTCTTACTTTTTGTCTTGTAATTTTGGAGAATATCATCAGCATTCACTTTATTTTTTAATCTAGTGTGGGGTAATGCCCATTCTATATATGAATGATCTTTTACTCTGAAATAGAAAAAGTACATTCATAAAAATAGGTCGAAGGATCAATCAACTATTCATTCCCACATTCCCTTCTCATATTATACATGTTGATTATTTGGCTTTGATGTGGTTCCTCATTACTATTTGGGCTCCAAAGGGGTCGTTTGCCCTCTTTCATTTGAATAAATGCATGTCATCCTTTTTCTCAGAGTTGCTTCATTATTATCTTTATCCTCTTAAAAAATATCAATAGTATTACTCTTGCTATTAGTAAGTTCAGGTAGTTGCAATTGCAGGTGAGGCTGAGAGTTGAAACCCCTCATGATTTAGCACGTCTTCCTTTGTTTATTTTTATTAGTATTTAGTACTTAAATAACTACAAGTAGATTTCATACCTCTGCGAGCAGATTGGTTTCAAATTTGAGAAATATTATAAGCTCAAGGAGATGTTTAACAGGCAAAACCATTTACAAAGTTTAGATCAAATTTTCTATTCCTAACTGTAGTTAGTGGAGTTTGTACAGCATCAAGGATTATCAGAACTAAAAGCTCACAAAAGCTGGCTCTTATGAGCTGACACAGTGTCCAAATAGTTCAGCACCATTAAGATTCCTGATCATAAGAAAAAGCCAGGCATGCATACTTCCATAGCACAAAATGGTTGAACTTCCCTGTGGATGAAGATGTTACTTTGAGGACATGTCCCAAGGTAAATTATCTTTTAATCCGAGTCTTAAATCTTTGTGATGATTAGGAATTTAGTTATTGTAAATTTGTATCTTATGGTTTAGTCACACTCTCCCTTACACTAGTACTTATGCAATCAGGATGGTATTGGATTCTCTGGTCTCACCATCTGCTAACCTGCCTGAGTTTAAAAGTTCCAATCTTGAATATACATAAGGCTACTTAATTTACAAACCTTGTAATAGCATACATATATTCATGGCTAAACACGTTAAACAATTTAATTTGCTGTCACCAAAAACCTCTGTGTAGAAGAGCTGCACTCCTTGATGCCAACATGCTAAAGCTGTCTATTAAAACATAGTAAATAAAATTTTCCATTGTCAATCTTCAATCAGGTTAGGTACATCTTGTTTGTGGGATTCGTGGGAGGAAAAGGCAAGGCAAAATAATGTTTAAGAATTGTTAGAACAAATCCCATTTAGATGTAAGAAAGGCACAATCTTCTTCATTTAGACTGAGCAGCAGATTCATGGAAACTTTTAACAACAGAGATCAAACGGCTCTACAATAAATCTTCATATAGGTTCATTGTTCAAGATGATGATATTTACACCAACACCTAACATCACAGCACATTTGCACTAACAAAATTCTAGCTCTTAAATTTAATAATCATAAATGAATATATACATAGTCCATACCACAAAAGCTTAAATGAGTTTAACAACTTACAACTTTGTGGTCTATATATGGTATCCTTGTGTTTGCTGGAGATGAAATCTGGAAAAAAAAATTAGCTTAGTCTCAGTTTAAATGCAACATCTGCAGCACATCAAATCAAACCCAAATGTTTTGATTAACAGAACAAAATCAATTCAATTTCAAAGAGATAAAGGATCTGCAGAGTTTCAACCATGATAATGCTAATAAACAGAGACTACTATTAAGTCGTTGAATTGGGGTTCCATAAATGTACTTTTCCATATAATGTATTAACAAATGTGTCAACACCAGTTGGGAATCTTCTTGTAGTAATTGAGATCTAAATGCTTATATTTCTTCCCTCGATAGCAATCGCACAAGGCAGCAAATAATTTAACAATTACAACTTTGTGGAGAAGAGAAACACTTATGAAAACTGTACACTCTACACAACCAAAAGGCAATAGCAATAAAGAAGGAAATGTAAATTACTATAATCCAGACCATAGAATGAGCATCAGCTTTAATTGAAACAAAATGAACTACAGATTTCATTAATCAGATTCCAGAATAGTATTAGACCAAAGGTTTACATATCAAGTAATATGATTTACATAACCAATCCTAACATTTGACAAAGATTCCTAAGCCCTTTCTCCACGAATCCTCCTAGCAAGCTGAATATCCTTGGGCATGATAGTTACCCTCTTGGCATGGATTGCACAGAGATTGGTATCTTCAAAGAGCCCAACAAGGTAGGCCTCAGCAGCCTCTTGTAGAGCAGCCACAGCACTGCTCTGAAACCTCAGATCTGTTTTAAAATCCTGAGCAATTTCTCTCACTAGCCTCTGAAATGGGAGCTTCCTGATCAACAACTCGGTTGACTTTTGGTATTTCCTGATTTCTCTTAGAGCCACAGTTCCTGGCCTGAAACGGTGAGGCTTCTTCACTCCTCCGGTGGCCGGAGCTGACTTTCTGGCAGCCTTGGTGGCTAGCTGCTTCCTTGGAGCCTTTCCACCAGTTGATTTACGGGCAGTTTGCTTGGTACGAGCCATATCGATCGTATGCTAAGATGAAGTAAGAATTGAGAAAAGCTTTGAATGTGCAAAAATGGTGAATTTGAGGGATATTATATAGGAGTAAAGTAGGAGGGAATCATATGAAATTTCGAAATTTTGGGCTGTAAAATTGTAAGTGAATGATAGCCGTTGGATTATAAAGATTTATTATCAACGGTCGATATCTCACAAGCAAATGTTTGCTAGGATACCAATCCGCGTGCTATTTTATTACCAAATATATATTTGCCACGTGGAATTTCATTTTTCGCTTTATTTTTTGGCCAACTGGTTAGTGACAAAGAGAAAAAATAAAACAAACGCTTTCAATTATATATATTAAAATAATTAATTTTTATATAACAAATATAAGTATATTTTTATTTTAAAAAAAGAGTCAAAATACAAAAGATATATATTGACTATATATTATTATACATACATACTAGAAATATATATGATAAATCAATATTATAAATCGTATTTAATACATAAAATTTGAATCTTTAAGTTTATAATTATAGTTAGCAAAACAATAGTTACAACTTGACATATCGAATAAACAAATGAAATTAATTTTTTTAAAAAGATCTTTGACCATAAAAAACAACTTGCTTTTGAAAAAAAAATTGTTTGGTTATATAGTGTAGCCAATTTGAAAAATCAGTCTTTTAATCAAATTTTAAATGGATTTTTTCTTATAAAATTGTAATATTATTTCAACTGAGAGTTAAATATAATTTCATGTTTTAAAGAATTTTTTTAGAGTAATTCTAATTACTATATTTTTTCATTTATTATTCAATTCATGTCTAAACATTTGCCAAATGTTTGAATTGTTTAGGTCAACTTTAGACATTTTTTTTTAATTGTGGATTTGTCTAAGTTTAACTTCAGACGTTTTTAATTGAAAGTGGGAAACTTATATATAATATACTATAAATAAAAAAGTATTTATTATTTATAGTAATAACATGTTTTTCACATGATCACTTTTAATTCATTTATAATACATATTACAAAGAACAATTTATTATTCACATATAATACAGATTTTACCGATAGATAATATATTTATCACACATTTTAATACACTTATAATACAATATGTCAAATTTTTACCAAACAAACATAAATATTTCAAAAACCAATTATATTATATATATATATATTGCATACATAATTCACTTCTAATTCATATTACAAATTTAACATAGTATCGCTATAAATAATAATAAATTAAAAGTATTGCTAAAATCAGTAATTATTTATTAAAATGTATTAATTTATTCAATTTTTCCTTGAAAGTATGATATTATCAAGTTCACGCTTCATAGATTTTCACATAAAATATGAAAATTTAGTGGCGTAACCAAAAAAATCTTAAAGTGTGTCCATGCTTTTATATTACATTTAAATCCATAAAAAATTATTAATTAATAAATATATATTATAAATCATAATACAAAAGACGAATTAAATAAATTCTTTTTAAATCTATTTCTTCACTTGACATAATAGGAGAGAAAAATTAAACCCCTCAGGGTGTGTTTGAATGAAGGAAAATGTTTTTTTAATTTTCTCATGTTTGATTGAGTTAAATATTTTTCAAATCAACTCATTTTTCTCAAATTTAAGGACAATGATTTCCCTTCAAAACTTAAGAAAAATATTTTCCAAAACTCTCTTTCCACCTTGTNACCTTACCCTCGAATCCTCCTACCCCTACCAGCCCCCACACCCACACCCAACCTAAAAAAAATTAAGTTTATGAATGGAGGAGAGAATGAAATGATCCGGGGAGGTCGGAGGACCACCCGCGACAGCGAACAACGACAACAAGGCAGGAGCAGACGTCATACGATGTTGACTTTTCAATTAGAAATTTTAAATATAAAATTTTAAATCATTAATGAAATGTCGCACTTTCTTGAACCAATTTACCATTGAGCTACTCCTTTGACATATGCTTAGGGGGTTCAATTAAAAAAAATTGATCTTATATATACGGTGTAATATTTTTATTGGCACACTGTACAATCGCCGCTGCACCTACCCAAAAAAAATTTAAGTTTATTTTAAAAAATTATTTTCAAATTTCATTTTTTCACCCTTACCCTCGACCCTCCCTCCCTCCCCCCACAATTTCAAAAAAAAAGTAAAGTTTGTTTTTAAAAAGTATTTTCAACTTCAAAATTTCATTTTTTCATCCCTACCTTCAACCACCCCAACCCCTCCCCTACCAGCCCACCACCTCAAAAAAATATTTAAGTTTATTTTTTTAAAAATATTTTCAACTGCATGTTTTTATTTTTTCACTGCTAACCTCGATCCCCCTCCCTCACCCGCCAGCGCCCCTATCAGCCCCCCACCTCGACTTTTATCTAAAGTGTTTTTAAAAAAATAATTCAATTTTAAAAATTATTTTCTATAAAACAAAAGATATTTCTCAAAATTATTTTCATTTAAAAACCAAACACAAAAAATCTTTTCCGAGAAATATTTTCAACTCACCAACCAAACATGAAAAAATAAGTCAAAAATCTACTTGTTTTTCAGGAAAATACTTTCCTTCATTACCAAACACACCCTAAGGAATGGTCAGTTGGAATTTCAATACGAATGCCGAGCCAAGCTTTGATCATAATCGAGGTATGCGATTCACCACTTAGAGACAAAGACTTATTGGTTTGCGGATAACTTGCAGATCACCACTAAAAGAGTTGAGCTTCCCTGTGTACTTTTTTTCCCCTTCCTTTTGTCATATAAAGACTATTCAATATTGGCACGAGCCAAGGCTTGAGCATATTTTGATCTTCAAGTAATTCTAGCGGATCTTTTGGGCTAGTCTTGTTAACATAACATATTGCCGCACCTGTAATTGGACTTCATTAAAGTCATATAATCTAACTATGCATAGATGAAAAAGTACACACAAACATAGAAACACAGAGGTTTGCAAAATGCAACTTTGAGAAACCACAAAATTCTTCTAATCAAATTACAGTAAGTTCACTTTTGCAATGTTAAAAAAGCATTAAAAAATTATACACTGCTTATTACAACAGGAAAAGTGAAGTGCTTTCAAGTCTGATGAAGGATCAGAGAAAGATTATTTACAAAGAAATTGGAAGGAGATTGGAGCTCTACGTCCTTCAAGCGACTAGAGTGAATTTCGCCTTCCGTAGGTCCTAGTCACAGCTCCAGACTGAGGCTCAGGTGCTCCTAAGAATCTCTACTCTTAATTCAACATTGACACTAAATATCCTTGCTATGTTGAATGACAAGCACTACACCATTTTCGGCCTACAGCAACACCACGTAAGTGTAGCCTAAACTAGCAAAAAGTGTGGCCTTTGATAAAAGGCTACACTTTTGGACATTCAGCAACACTTTTTAGGGGCTGCCCAAAAGAAGCGTAACCTTTGACATTAGGCAACACTTTTTAAATGTTGCCATCTTTGGCTACACTTATAAAGCGAAGCCAAATAGGTATAAGGGCACGCTTTGAAGACGTGCATTAGCAACACCTATTTTTTGCAAGTCATTTCATATTAAGTTTGAACTTAGAGCTGATTGAGATTGTGAATGCACGATTATAAAAAGGGATGTGATAGTTACCAGTTACAGTCTTAAGATCGGTAAGTCCTTTACTTTCTGATTGTTTGTTGTTTAATTGTGTATTTCGATTTTCTGCTGAGCAAAGTGAAATCAATTTGTTGTCTCTCCTGACTTTTTAAGTAATCACATGGCTCAATTAGCCAAGAGAAAATGATAAAATACAAACTCCAAAACTGTTATGACTTTGTTAAATGATATTGATATCATGCCAAAACGAAAAAAGTGATGGAACCAGTCAACTTAGTCTATTGGGATAAGTTGTGTTACAGTCACATACTTGCTACAAATTTTAAAAATACACCTGATTCAATATCTTCTGAATAATTAGTAGATAAATAAATTAATATGTTTCCTACAATACTTACCTTAACCTAATAAGCTAATATCCCATTACTCTCTTCGTTAATTTTTATTTGTTATATTTTAATTTTTGAGAGTCAACTTTGACCAACATCTCTACCATACTAAATAACGAAATAATAAAATATTACTCACGATAATGTTATATACTTTTATTTATCGATCAATCATTAAATTTTTCTTGTTAGAATTAATGAATAAAAAGATATAAATCTTTGATTCTTCGCCTTAGTATCGTTAAGTCAAGAGCTTTACTTTGTTCTTTTATGAATACGTTTTAGTAAAATCCTGTCACTAATTATTAAATTTTTTTGTCATTATAACATTAATTAATAAAATAATTTTGATATAAGTTAAATAATAACAAAAACGAATAAATGAATTCTTTTTAAATCTGCATCTTCATTGACATAATAGGAGAGAAAAATTCAAACCCTAAGGAATGATTAAAATTATTTCTCTTTCTAATTTTTTTTCGATCTTGAATGGACGGAATACTTATTGGGATTTCATTACGAATGCCAAGTCAAACTTTAATATCAAGGTATGAGACTCACCATTTGGAGACGAAGACTTATTGATTTGCGGATAACTTACAGATTACCGCTGAAAGAATTGAGCTTATGTGTGTATTTCTTTTAGTTGTATAAATACTCTTTTATATAGGCACTAGCTATGGCTTGAGCGTACTTTGATCGATCTGTTTGGAAAGTCACCTAGTAATTGGAATTGATGTAATTACTAGGATAGTAATTACCATCCTACTAATTACACCGTCTAGTAATTACACTGACTTGTTTGGTTGTCACAATGTAATTACACATGTCTAGTTTTGCAATCATAAAAATATATTAAATTTTAAAATTAAAATTATTTATTTAAAATTTATACTATACAAATAAAAACTTTATAAAAAATTTAAATTAAATATTTATAAGAGCTATATTCTTTTTGGGAATATATTGCATAATAAATATATGTTCTTAACTAATATTATGAAAAAATTATTGATTTATATTTTTTTATTAAATTAATATATTTCAATTGAATTGATCAGTAAAACTGAAAGTATGAAGTTTCTACGAACATCGTGAAATGCATGTTTGATAAAAAAAATTAATATATATATATAATATGTCATAAATTATTAAATATTCGACAAAAAATAATCTATCAAGTCTAATTAAAAAACGACTTACAATGTGAATTTAATATTACTACAACAAATGAAACCGAAAATATAACACAACTTATAAATTCAAAACAAAAAATTTAACATAATACTCTTATAACAAATTTCAACATAGCATTCATAAATATGATTTATTTTTTTTATTTTTAAAAAAACATAAGTCTATAACCTTACTTAGCAACAAATTCTATTTTAATTTAAAAGTTAGAATACTAATAAAATTATATTAATGAGAAAATAAGCATGGAATAAAGAAATAGATAATACAAAAAAATTGCATAGTATCACGTAAAGTATGGTTAAGAACGAGAAGAAAATGAAAAATAATAAATATAAAATAATAAATAAACTTGTAGAAATTTTTAGAATAATAAAAATAATAACAGAACTAGAAATAATAGAATTGAAAAAAATTTTAAAAAATAAAAAAAAACAAAAAAATCAAAATAAAATTACAAAAATAATAATTAAAAAGTAATCAGCCATGTAATTAGCAATTCAGAAGCTCTGCATGTAAAAACGAAAGTGTAATTACCCCTATCAATTACACCAGTTACCTGTTGACCACATAATTACCCTGTCTAATCAAACAGGACAGACAGTATAATTACACCAATTACACCAAATCCTATTATCAATGTGTTCTTCCAAACATGCCCCAAGTAATTCTAGCGAATCTTTTAGGCTTGAAGAGCATGGGTTGAGCTCGTCGTGTCAACGTAACAAGAGATGTAATTGAACTTCATTTAACTCATATAATCTAACTATGCATAGATGAAAAAGTGCACAAACGTACAAACAGAGAGGTTGCAAAATGCAACTCTGAGAATCCACAAAACTCTTCTAAAGAAATTACTGAAAGTTGCACTATATTACATACAGTAAGTTCACTCTTGCAATGTAAAGAACACATAACAAAATTTATATACACTGCTTATTACAACAGGAAAAGTGGAGTGCTTTCGAGTCTGATGAAGGATCAGAGTAAGATTATTTACACAGAAATTGGAAGGAGATTGGAGCTCTACGTCCTTCAAGCGACTAGAGTGAATTTCGCCTTCCATAGGTCCTAGTCACGGCTCCAGACTGATCAGGAATGTGATTGTTCTCCTTTTCCTTTAGTGAATGTACCATCCAACAACCGTCCCTCCAATATGTATAGAATACTTCACGGATATGTGAAACTTTCCAAGCATCAGCACCTAGTTTGTCTGGACGCAATGTCATGATAAATTCATCAGGCATGTCAAAGAATTCAAGAACCTTCAGATTTAGGAGGCACTCGATTCCAGTTGGCACAGTCTCAAGCAAAGCACATCGCTGGATAACCAGCTTCTCAAGATGAGGTACTGCACCTTCCCCGATTGTCACCTGCCTTAGTCCTTCCAACTTGTCAAAATTTAAAAGCTTAAGCCTTTGAAATTTGCCTTGCTCAAAGTACAGTTCCCTTCCGGTGTATCCTACAAGAAATTCAAGATGGACAAGATTGGGCAAATCTTGGAGATATTTCAGTGGATCTTCTGATAAATGAGTCCACCTGAAGTAAATTTTGACTAAGGAATTAAGATCTTGAATCCACGCAGGCAACTTAACAATGTGTCCTGTCAAATACAGGCGCTGAAGAAGAGGCGGAGGAGATGACATGTAAGAAAGATCAAGTATCTCATGCTCTTCCACCGATTTAAGATTTAAAGACTCAAGCTTGCGGAGCTTTTGAATTGATGAGCACACTGTCCTCCCATCTTCTTTTCTCAACTTCAGAATACAAAGTCGTCTCAGTTCACCCAACATTCCTACTTCTCTAAGTATGCCACTGCCAGGGGTTGCCTCAATATACACAAGTTTCTGCAAGGCTCTCAAAGCTCCAATTCCTCGGAAAGCCTTAAAACCTGGTGAACAGTTGTAAGGAAGATACGAATAGGATACATGGCTATAGACTAAAAGGTGACGGAGATTTTCAAGTTTTAAAATCTCCACAGGCAACTCAGTGACGTGTGTCTGCTTGAGATCTAATATTTCTAGCTGTTTGAGTCTTCCAATTGATCTCGGAAGTACTTTCACATTGGTATTCCTCAAGCTTAAATACCTCAAGTGAAACAATTGGAAGACTGTCTCTGGAATCAGTTTTAGAGGAGCTCCTCTCAAATCTAAAACTCTTAGCATCCGGGAGCTACCAAGCACTTGACTTATGCAAGACAAGGACTGTGGATCTGCTACACCAAATGTAAGCAAAGAGCGAAGTTTAGTGACTGACCTTTTCACTTGTAGGTTCCCCAACATGCCATGCATTGAAAGCCGTCGAGTTTTTTCAGGCCACAATTTATTATGCTCATCAACTGTTGCAGTAAAGTTATCATCTCTTGATTTTGATAGAATAAGCTCGCGGTACAGATCGTGAATCCTACCCAATTTCATGCTACCGTCATCATTGTACTGCACAGGATGGATCAAGCTTCTGTTGATGAGCTCATTGAGATAGCCGTCTGCAACGTCTTCAACTGTCCTCCGTTCTTTTTGTTTTACAAATCCTTCCGTTATCCACCGGTAGATCAGTGTATTGCGCTCAATTAGATAATCCTCAGGATAAATGCTCAGATACAGGAAACATGGCTTAAGATAGTAGGGGAGATCATTGAAACTGAGTAACAAAACTATTCTCATACTCTCAAATTTGTCATTGCTATCCAGTTCAGGGCCAAGGCTGTGATTAAGCATTCCCCATTCCCTAATGTTGTTCCTGTTCTTTGTAGCCAAAACCCCACCAACGGCCACAATAGCCAGCGGCAATCCGCCACATTTTTTCAAGATGTTCCTTGAAATGCTCTCCAAATGTGAAGGACATGAAAAGCCATGAAATGCCTTTTGGCAGAAAAGAATCCATGACTCTTCAGTAGACAAGGGTTTCACCTCATAAACATAGCCATTGGTCTCTATGCTACAAAAGGAAGCCACATCCAAAAGACGTGTTGTGAGGATAACACGACTTCCGTCATTTACATCAGGCAATGCATATCTGATAGCTTCCCAAGCTTGAACGCTCCAAACATCATCAAAAACTAGCACATATGTTCTTGATTGCAGGAATACTTTCGCAATTGTTTTTAGCCTGTTACTACTCATGGTGTTTAGACCTTCAGGTGCTGGCTGCTTCACTTCATCGTAGAGCTGTTGAATCATATCTTTCAAAACTTCCTCAACCTTGAAGGACTTGGAAACTGTTATCCAGGCAAGACTATTGAAGTTTTTCTTGACTGTTGCATCCTCATACACTTTCTTAACCAGGGTGGTCTTTCCTGAACCTCCCATTCCCACCACCGAAATCACCTTAAGTCTAGGATCATCCTCCACGAGCCAACCGATTAGCTGCTGTGTGGGATTTTCAATGCCCACAAGCTCAGCTTCTTCTAACAATAATGCATCGCCTCTGCGATCATTTGCAGCATCGTAGGCATGGTTAGAATTTGAACCTTGCTCCGGGACATAAAGTTTGTAACGATACCTCTGATGGCCCATTGCAATATTGTCAACTCTTGATTTGATGGCTTGGATTTCAACGACAAGTTTATGGCGGAATTTGATGTTTCTGATTGAGAAAACCAATTTAGCAATGAAACAACAAGATCCACGATAGTGATGATCATACGACAAGAGCATGGACTCATCAAGAACATCCTCAATGTCATTAGCAACATCTCTCACTTGCCTAACCCAAACTTTGACCTCAGCATCTCCCTCTTCGAAAGCATCAGCCACACCAAGAAAGGCTATCATTCTCTCCAATTCATCTTTGATATACTGGATATCATGCTTGACTCCCTGAAGCAATATTGCTTCTTCAGCTAATAAGTTTGTGAGTTTGTCAAGTATGAAAACGACAGCACAGTCTGCCATCTCTACCTGATCTTCACAAGTGTCTATGCTCATCTCTTTTTGTAATGAAAATAAAAACAGCCCCATCTTCCTGGTAATTCTTTTGAAGAGGCAAAACTCAAAACAAAAACAAGTCAATATGGGAAATATTATATATTGTGGTCCCCTGATTAGGCATTCACTGAAGCTGCACTCCTTTATGCATTAACAAGACCTTGGACAGACTAGACTAGAAATTTCAGAACAATTACTCAGAAAGTTTTAGCAAACACAAGTAATTAGGTCAAATTACAAGGAATTTCTCTGGAAATTTTGGGAACTCCTTATTAAACTAATATCTAAACTTACTCTGGCTGTCTTCTACCAGTGTTTGACTCAACAAAAGGATATATATTATTTTTGTTAGGTATGTCTCAAATATTTTTCTAACAAAAGCGACTCTGTATTCAGGTACGAGGGAGTACTTATCTCTCCACCACAACTCTGATCGGTAACAAAAGCATATAGAAGCTAAAGATGAAAACTTACTTAATCTGATGGAGCAGCTCTTCTTCTAGGTTACCAAAAATTAGCAGAGGGAGAAGAGATAACAGACTTGATGATAAGTATGTGGCTCCAAATGTTACCTTAGTTGGTATGTGTCACAAAGTCAATACAGTTTCAAGTGATGAAGAACATTCAATATTCTCAATTGTTGAGTAGGAAATGACTCATCACCAATTCTATGTTGTTTTTTTTAATTTTTACAAATAGTAAGTATAGAAGTCGACAGACACTTATGTACATGTAAATGATTTGACATCTCATTATTTAGTCAATCAAGTCACCAATAAACTGAACAAGTAAAGTACAATATCACAATGAACTCCAGTAGAAGCAAATGAACTGAGTTTGTTAGAAAGAGCTATACTACTAAGGTATCTAACGATTTTTAAGCGCGAATTAAGATTCGGTCTGTGCTAATATAAAAAAAAAAAAGGAGGGCCTTTAAGCATAAAAACAAAACAAAATAAAATTATTATTTTTAGAATTTTTAAAGTTGAAATTAGGGTCTTGTTTAATCATTTATTATTTAAAAAAAATACTATTTGAATGTATTTTAAAAAAAATATATGGTTTATACATAAGTTGGAAAATTGTGAAGTTACGAATGAAAATAAAGATAAGCTGTTTGCTAATAATACTTAGTTGTTAGAATGTACTTTTTCTTAAACAAACATGAAATATAATTCAAATGTGCTTATTTTTTTATTATATAAAAATAACAAATTTGGAAAAGAAATATAGAGAAAGTGAAAAAGATGAATTTTCAAAAACAACTAAATTTTGTTTACAATTTTCATGGCCAGCGGTTGATTTTCAAGTGAAGTGAAAAAAATTGGGAAAAATAATTCATTGCCAAACAAATTAATAATATTAGACTTCTCAAATATATTATCTCCCTTAGTATAAACTACAATAGTTGTAGCGCCACAACTTATTTTGTTAGTGGCTTGGTTGAAAGAGAAAATCATTATAAATGGCTCTACTCATAATCACAACAATCTATTATACAAAATTTTATTTTGGAAAAAACAATTTTCACATATCAAACTTGAGAGCGCCTAATCATATCAAATCAGCTTTACTCTTATCCAAAACTCCCCTATGGATATATTTATTCCTTACTAAAGTTACATGGCAACAACGAGGAGTCATGAACAAGCGCGAAGGCTTGAAATTCACCCACTCATTCGAAATGAGCTCTACTAATTTGGAGTATAAGTGCAAAGGTATGAGAGCCGGAATGTCTTCACCATTTGATATTACATTATAAAAAGCTTCTATTGCACCAATACTGGGAATAAGATTTACTTTCCCTTTTCACCCTTTTTCTTAATTATGAAATTAAATTTATATAAAAAATGAAGTGACAAAGTATTTGTTAACGAAAACTATTGTAGTTTCTATTCTTGCAACAAAAAAAAAAGTAGTGTCATTTGTAGTTGAATGTAAAAAAAATAAATTATGCATTTGTTTCTCTACAAAATTTATGACAAAATGATATTATATGAGAAAAACGTATGAATTAAAAAAAATACTTACCATTCTACTATACCAATTATCAAGGAGAAGACACACTAAACATAATAATATTATTTTTCTATTTTGTGTTTGAAATCCTAGCATAGGTTGGTAGTTGGTAATGTGTCACAAAGTCAAATGCAGGTCAAGTGATCAAGAAAATTGTATATAGAAGTTTACATGCACTTTATGTGGCATTTGCAAATATTGTTTGTCTATATGTGATGATTTAGTCAATCAAGTGACCTAAAGAGTTTTACTCCTTTCCATCTTATAATTTGATTTTATTTTGATGTATGTTTAATAATCAAACCAAATTGATAAAAATAAAGAAATATATATTAAATTAGATTTGATCTAATAATTTAAAAGCACTTTAAATTAGTTTATTTTAATTTTGGGCTAATAATCGATTCAAATGTCAATTTTCTTGCCAATAATTTCCTATCGTCTATCAAGATTTAAAAAAAAAAATTCTCACAAGCTTTCAATTGATCTGAAATGTTATTGATATCTTTATGAATAACTAGTATATCTAAAATGGAGTAGAGTAATTTTGTGGCTATTGATAATAATAAAATTTTAAGTTGTATATAACATAACTTTAAAGCATGAATATAACATCATTTAGGAAATTGCAACTATATTAAATTATCAATTTACTCGATGGAATAATTTGCATATAGAAAACCTAGGATCAAATTAAAAAATATAGATTTAAAGTGTATTATTTTTATATAGATTTTGATTTAAACCTAGAAACTTTATTTTTTTTCTCAGATTTGTTTGCTTGATTACTTCATCTTCATCATCAACAACAAGAATCAAGTTATCGTGGTCTTTAGAGTGTATTATTTGGTTGAATATTTTATTTATGCGCTTTTTCAAAGTGCACGGAATATATTACAATTTTTTATTTTTTCCCTAAAATATGAGTCTTTATTTAAAGTTTCAGCTTACATGCTGAAAAAGTTGTGGTAAGGATAACTTTTTTTAGTCAATTATATTAAATTGACATACTCATATTTGATTGACCAAAACATGTTATTTGTATACGTCCTACATTTTCATTGCTTTTAATTTGACGTGGCATGTTATGTCATTTTGACATCTATTATAATTTACTTTTGCTCTTTGATTTAATTTTATCAATCTTCAATTTAATTTTTTGAAGTGGAAATGCGTTCTACGTATACTAAATTTAATTAATAGTAACAATAAATACACATTTTTTTTGTAATATTTTACTTAGGGTACTTTGATCCTTCCAAGTGTGCTGTTACTTGATAGAGTGAGCGGCCCTTGTTCCTAATAACATATAGGAAAAGGAAAAAATAATTTAGTAAATTTGTGGCAGTCCTAAACAATATTCACTTCATTTTTTGCATGTATGAATGATCTTTTACTATGAAATAGACAAGTTACATTCATAAAAACAGCTCCAAGGACATGATTACTTATGTCCTGGCTCTACGTTTTCTCTTGGCTAGTCGAGCCATGTGATTACTTAAAACATCAGGAGCCAACAAACTGATTACACTTTTCTCTACAGAAAATCTATCACCTATTTAAGCAAGAAATAATTACTCTCTAATCCGTAAGACTGTAACTAGTAACTTACACATCCCTTTTTCATAGTCATACATTCACAAAATTAATTAATCAGCTCAAGTTCAAATTTAATATAGAAAGACTTGCTTGAGACAAGACATTTGAAAGTAGATTTTTGGTTCATCTCAAATTAGTACTGAGAGAAAGTTATGAACAAGACTTATTTTGCAAGACAACAAAACTAAAATTACCTTATGAGGAATAATTAAATGCAAAGGCTGTACACTTCTCATTGAACATAGCAAGGATTTTTACTGTCAATGTTGAATTAATAAGAGTGGAGATTCTTAAGAGCACCTTAGCCTCATTTTCCTTTAGTTTGGTTTGTTTCCAGATCTGCAATGAATTAGAATGCTTACACTGCTGTTCTCTTATAGCAGTATATATGCCTGAATTCTTACTCTATCTCTGGCACAAAAAGTCATCAACCATTGGAATCGAGTGAAATACTGACCTGAGGATGATCTCGTGAACTTGAAAAAAGATAATTATCTCAAGGTTAAGTTCAGCATCACATTCTAACCAAGTGAAGATGCACTAACTCCAGATATCATAGGTATACTGATAATAAGATATTGCTTATTTGTGCCAAACAACTGTTATTGTTCAAGACGTGCTAAAGAAATATTGAATGATTATAAGAAGAAACTGAAGTCATAGATGAATAAACGATCTTTTGTTTATATGGCAGCAGTAATAAAGTAGCAATATCAAAATGAGATTCTAATAAATGAAAGTAAGTTTTAGAACTCTACCACTATTTGTTGCAGGTATACCCAGTCAAGTTGCTTAGATGAGCTAGATATTAGATGCCTCGAAACAGACCATCTCGCTCCATTTAAAACAGAACCAGTTTCCCTGCCACAGCTCATTTTGGCTGACGCTAAAGTGAAACAGAAAATCCTTTAAGATTGCTACCACTTCAATTGCATCCAAGCTCCACCTGTAATGCTATTGGTAAAAGAATAAACATCAGTCCACCCTGCAACTAACAGCATACACTATCAGTTAGAACCTATATAGTTGCATTTGGATAACAAACTCAAATCAACTCAGTTTCGGACAGCTGATAAAGGGAACAAACAGCTTGTAACATGGTGATGGCACAGAGTGAGGACTTTCTAAGTCAATATTGAATTAAAAGAAACACAAATCTTGAGACCTATAAAATAATGGTGTTCTGTTTTCCTATTCTACATTAAGAAAATCCATTTCATTGTCTGGATTATTTTTCATATATTGCATAACCATAAATAATGCCAAGGTCAGGTAGTTCTGTCATAGTATTTTGGGGTCCAGATGCATTTATTCCTCCACAAAAACAGCAAGCAGTGAACAACTACCATTAATGGAACTTCTTGATACGCAAAAATACAAAGTAAAAAAAGAAACATATACACCAGATCAGAACAAAAGATACCCAAACTCCCTAATTCCAGATAGAGCAGTCATATGTATGTAAATCCAAGCCTCATCACCAAATAATGCTTCAGTCTTCAGTTGTTGGCAAATTTATCACACAAATATATAAGGTCAAGACCTTCAATTTTGAACAGAACGAACCAGTGGATGCACTAATTAGATCGAAAATGCTAATAAACCAGTAATTTAACACACTTCCTTCACGAATCAATTCGAATGGCAATTCTTAGCAATCAGGCCATTGTACTTATGGGTAAGCTTCATTTCAAGCCAAATCAGTGCTCTAGCAGATGAATCATTTCAAAAATCTACACAACAAACACAGAAACATTTTAGCATACTTTTCTCACCATAAAATGTCATGAAGCCCATCGAAATCTTAAACTTATCATACAAATGGCATGAAAACCATATACCGCTTGAGTCAAGTTGAAATCCTGACCTGAGAATGAACATTTTGCAACCTTGCACAGTTTACATAGCACATTCCAAGGTTTAGTTTGGCGGCTCACCACAATTCGAAAAATATATGACAAAATTCCACAAAAGAAATTGCTAGTATTGGGATTCCATTTCATAGGTAGACAAAAAGAACTACAAATTTCACCAGTCAGATTTCAAAGTACTTCAACTGAAACCAACTACCATATTTCAACCACTAAAACATTGAACATGTAATGAACCAGTCCAAGCCCTGGGTCAATACCTATAGGGATGTCACACAAGCAATTTTTGGCTGAGAAATAGAATCAAAAGACCTTCAGAAAGGTTGATCTGGGATCCAGACCCAGTTAGCAACTAGTTCAGAATTAGGAAGAATAGTTGATCCTGCTTTCTCTAGGTCTAGTTCCTGGTCTCTGTGGATCCTAGTTCTTACTTTTTCAATATTTATGTTTGGCTTTGCCTTTTGAGTGGTTGCATTTACTTTGTCGAATTGTCGTTGAGAAACTGGTTAGAGTCATCATTGAATTTCAGTTATCTACCTTGGTGTTGGGTGGTCTTGGGCCTTCTCAACCCAAAAGCTAGCTCAAAGGTTGAGGCTTTCCCTCACACTTATAAATTGACCACCAGCCCCTTCCACTTCCGATGTGGGATAACCCAACAATCTCCCCCTTCACACATCGGGCCTTGGGCTGGAGAGAGCGACAACCCAGTTCCTCCCGGTGGGCTGAGACTTGTTGACAACCTGGGCTCTGATACCAATGTTGGGTGGTCTTGGTTGAGGCTTTCCCTCACACTTATAAATTGACCACCAGCCCCTTCCACTTCCGATGTGGGATAACCCAACACTTGGTGCTTTCATCGATCATATTCCAATGGCAGCGGAATAATATCTTACCTATCTAGCTTCTTCTAGAAGGACTGGCTACCTCTTCCTTCCTTTTATTTTGTTAGTGAAGCTGTTAATTTGGTTCCATGGGTTGTTCCGCAACAAAGAATTATCTTCTATGGTTGGAACCATTTCAAGGTGAAATTGCTTTTTGCGATTTCGAGAATGGAACCTCACAAGTTCAACAAAGAGCGTGGCCTGTTTTGACTCCAGTAGCTAGCTCTCCGGCTTATTTTGTGTGCAATATTCTTACGAAAACTCACCAACCAACTATTCCAGTTGGAGCATGAATCTACAAGCTTATTAGTATTTCTCAACAGGTTTTGTTGTTTCTTACACCTTTTTGAATCTTCCATTTGATCCTGGTATACCGGATACTCCTCTACTCTATGGTGCCAAAAAGACTATGGTTACATCTAGTCGTTTTCTTTTTACTTATATTTTAATAGTTACATTGTGGGGTGAGAAAGTTTGTGGTCTTCGCGTGAATCATATAAGCACTGCAACGTTACCATTTTGAAAATTTTAGAAGTGCCCTGGAGATTTTCTTAGCACCCAATCCAGTTATTCTAGTGCAAGTGTTTATGCTCGTCTATGTGATTATGTGTGTAATTGTGTGTCCATAAGATATGTAACACGCAATTATAAGAAGTTATATTCTTGGTGGACATGGCACATATCAATGGTTTGGTTGATGCTAAGGTTATTTTTCCTTTTAAGTATGCAATTATTGCTGCGCGTGCTGCACAATTCATGGGTGGTCAAGTTTATGTTTTCGTTGTGTTGGACAAGAGCCTCTTTGCCTTTGAGGATTTTGATAATGAGCAACACCTATTTGCTGATGATCCCATGTGGGTTGATGTGGTGAAAATTATACTGGATCACATGCAATTCTTTGGCATCATAGCACAATTTGGCTTGGCTACAATGAGTGGGATTGCACTACTAAAACTATTCTTGACTCAAACCTTTGTGGACAAGGTTCTTACTGAGGATGAGAGTATTGTTATGAACCATTCAAGCCCTGGGTCGATATCTATAGGCTATAGGGATGTGACACTAGCAACTAATGGGCTGAGAAACAGAATCAAAAGATCTTTACAAAGGTTGATTTACGATCCAAGCCCAATTAACAACTAGTTTAAAATTATCTTCACTTAGAAAGAATAGTTGATGATCATGCTTAGGCAAAGTTTGTATCTCTCATCCTGCGTTCTTTAGGTTTAGTTCCTCGTCTCCTTCTTCGGTCAATCCTAGCTCTTACTTTCAATATTTCTATATTTCCGTTTGGATTTTTCCCTTTTGAGTGATTGTATTTACTTTGTGGAATTGGAACAGACTCAAAATTACCCCTAAACTATCGAAAATAGCTCAGATTTATTCTGGTTCAAAATTAACCTTTTCGTCAAAGTATTGGGTCATACTTACACTTCTAATTAACAGAAGTATAGTATGTTGTCACGTGGACGCTACATGGATACCACATAAGCGCTAAACATTTCTCACTTCCACATAGACTAATAAGATCCCTAATATCTAAGTTTTCCTCATTTCTGTTAAGATACTATTCCACCCATTTTCCCTCATTTTCGCGGCTAGGGCAAGAAACAATTTCATTTAAACCGTTTCAAAGACAAACTAGTGGATGCACTAATTAGATCTAAAATGCTAATAAACTAGCAATTTAACACAACTTCCTTCACGAATAAATTCGAAATGGCAATTCTTAGCAGTCACTGGTAAGCTTCATTTCAAGCCAAATCAGTGCTCTAGCAGATGAATCATTTCAAAAATCTACACGACAAACACAGAAACATTTTTAGCATATACTTCTCTCACCATAAAATGTCATGAAGCCCATAGAAATCTCAAACTTATCATACCAACTACCATATTTACAGTACTAAAACATTGAACATGCTATGAACAAGTCCAAGCCCTGGGTCGATACCTATAGGGATGTCACACAAGCAACTATTGGGTTGAGAAATAGAATTAAAAGACCTTCACAACAGAAGTTATTATAATTGGAAGGTAAGAAATAAATTCAAAAATTAAGACACAAAATCTATGATCGAAGTCTCAGAAACACACCTAAATTTAACTAAAGTTTTATGACCCCTGAACTCATTTTTTCAATATATTTATGTGAAAATATATATATATATATATATATATATTTATGTGTCTTTTGTGCTGACATGACACCTTCAACGATACAAGTTGGTTGTGTTTGTACGTACTTGCCCCACGTGTGTAAATTATCTTTTTTTATTTTTTCATTAAAAAATACTTTTTATAAAATAATTTTTAAAATTCTTATTTTTATTTAAAAAAATTAAATTTTCAAATTTTATAAAGATATTCTTATTTTCTTTATCTTGTATTTAAATTAAGTTAATAAACATTTTTTTTACCTTGTACAGAAACTCTTTTTAACCTACATTCATTATTTTTTCTCTTTTATTTTTATATTGATTTTATTTTCTTTGTTTTAGTTTTGATTTGATTTCAAATTCAATTACAAATGTCTTGTATTTAACATAAGTTAATTTTGGATGGATATCAAAATAAATGAAGAGAATCAAATAAAACATAAAAAATCAAAAAGTTAAAATTAAAGGACACTTTTATATTTTTTTAAAATGAAATTACACATAATTTTTACAAAATAATTAAAAGTGAAGATAAGAAATTATTTTTTAAAAAAAATAAAAAGAAATTAAAATAATTTTTTTGCAAATAAAGAAATAAAAATAATTAAATATATATAAGATTTAATTTCAATTAATCTGTGTACTAACTAATTACAAAATTACCAATCAAAAAATGACACGAGTCCAATTTGTGGACTCATCAATCTTCAGGAGAGTGTGCAAATTATCTACGTCATGTCAATGTTTGTGGTGTATTTATTCTATTTTAAATTAGTTTAGGAGGGTAATATGACTCTAGTTAAGTGTAGATGTGTCTTTAAGATTTCAGTCATAATCTAAGAAATTTTCGTATCTTATCCCGTTCTAAATTAATAGTTTATATTTATTTATTATATTTACAAGATAAATATAAAATTTGAAAAAAGTTACCAGGCTCGACGTACCCTAACTCCTACTCTAGCTCAGCCCCTACAAATAATACCACTAAAAATAACAAATGATATTACAAGTGAATAATGAATTGGCTCCAACGAAGGATACAAACCAAAGCTGCAAACTACATCCAAACAACTTAATTATGCATGAGTCTATGGCTCGTTTGTTTCAGGAATAAGTTCATATGGGATTAATAATTGTAATTAACTATCACAAGATTGTTATTCCATTTTTAATGTAGGATAAAAATAACATCACAATTTCAAATAATTTATCCTGTTATTTAAACACGAGATAAATTCATCTTTAAATTAATCTTGAAATTAGTTATTCCTAGTTCCTTATACCAAACAATCCCTAAAAGACACTTATCCAATCGGGTATTTTGAAACTATTGTTACCTCAGGTTTCAAAGTAGCATAATCTTTTAACATATAGGAAAAGGAAAAAATAATTTTGTAAAGGGTAATACTAAATGGTCAGAAAATTTGGCCAGAATTTTAAAAAGTCTATAATATCTTTCTTATTTTTCTCATAAATTAATTTTTTTTTTTAAATTAAAAGGTATTAAAGTGAAAAGCGTTAAAATGTTCAAAAAAGAAATAACATAAGTGTGAAATACTCCCTCCGTCCCATTTTATATGTCAAGTTTTTACTTTACATTTGCATTAAGAATTGATGTAACTTTACTTTCTATCCTTCTTTAATTTTTTGTAACTCAAATTTTCAATCCATTAATATGAATTAATTTATTTTGATTAATTAATTTAACCATTGAACATGAATAATTTACTTAGTTTTTCTAAGTTGGTCATATGTGTATTTTCGAGGCTAATAATTCACAAGGGTAAAAAAGAAACAATATGATAATTTATGCATTGATTTTATGAAATAACAATATTATGGATCAATTATTTATAGGAATGGATGACATATAAAATGAGATGGAGGAGTATATTATTGGGCAACTTTCACATATAGCAAATAAAAAATTCATATTTGTATGCTATAGCAAAGTTTGCATAATTGTGCTCCATAGCAAACATAGAAACTGTATAATTCGCTGTACATATACAGTTGAGGCAAATTGTATAAAACGAAGTGTATAAAACAAGAAAGAGAAAGACACTTGGGCAGAGAACTGTATAAAAACGAAGTGTATAAAACGAATTGTATTATTATAAGTGTATAAGACGAAAATATATGTACTTGCATGTGTATATACAATTTTCTCACGCTTTATACAAACAGAAACGCATTTTATACATTTCGCTTCTGTTTGTATAAGTGAGAAACGTGAGGGTGGCGAGCGAGATTTGGGGGAGTGGCGAGCGAGATCTGGAAGAGGGGTGAGAGGGAAACAAAAATATAGTATTTATACAATTTACTCTGCTTTATACAATTCGAAACAATTTTTATACACTTGTGTTTGTATGAAAAGTGAGGAAGTGAGCGAGAGATTGGAGGAGAGTGGCGAGCGAGATATTTGGGAAAGAGGGGCCTGGCAATTTTTTGCAAACGTTTGCTATGAAGCACAATTAAAACAAACCCTAGCTACTCCATTTATTTTAGGTTATTAGTTTGCTATTATATACAATTTTCCCTATATTATTTAACCATTTTGACCAAATTCTGGCCAAAAGTATTTTTTTCTTTTGTAAACTTGTGGGCAATCCTAACAATTTTGGAAAAGAAAGTGCTAAATGGCTAGAATTTGATTAAAAAAATAAAAAACTTATAATATTTTTTTCTTTTAAAAAAATAATATTTTTTAATTTATAATTAAAATGTATTAAAGTTAAAAGGATAAAAATATTTTAAATAGTGAAATAACATAGCTAAAAGGATTTTTTGCTTTCTAAAAATTCTTTATAAGAGGAGTTTGAGGAGTTGAAGTCTCTTATTATACTTTAAGCAAATTACTTTTTTGTCCCTCACAAATGTTGTTCTTGTTCGAATGAGTGTGAGAAGAATGAATATTGAAATTTTTTT
Organism: Solanum pennellii; assembly: GCF_001406875.1. Taxonomy (NCBI): domain Eukaryota; kingdom Viridiplantae; phylum Streptophyta; class Magnoliopsida; order Solanales; family Solanaceae; genus Solanum; species Solanum pennellii. Next base: position 91,522,314 of record NC_028637.1, read on the forward strand.
TATGAGTTTGTTTTAAGATCTAAGCAAGTAGCCTGATGAAATAAACTATTTATATTTAGACAATAAAAAATTTAGTACATCTTTATTTTCTAGAATAAAATTTGGTTTATATTTAAACATACTATAGCTTTATAGATAGTATCATAGGGAAATATACAATAAAAATATATTAAATTAATGTATATTTAATCATAATCAATTGAAGTGAACACATATCTTTTTATCTTCACTATTAAAGAAAGGAGTTTAAAATCTCAAAAGATCACTCAATTTTTAAAATTTATCTAGTAAAGTCATTAAATTTTATTTATATCAATAAAATCATTCAACTTAGATATTTGTATCAATAAAATCACTCAATAAATTTATCATGATAAAGAAGTTTGAAATGACAAAATAATTCTTTTTATAGCATGTAAATATGAATTTCACAAATAAATAAAAATTTTAAACCCATTAAAACTTTTTAACGGATATGATTTATTTTATTTTAACTAAGTAGGCGTTACATAAAAGCGCATAATGATGCTGCCATGTTTGATTAAATTATAAATAAAAAAATATATATGTTTTTAATGATATAATTTCCATTTTTTATGTTGATCAATTTGAGTGTGTTACTCCAATAAAACAACAACACTGATTGGTTTTTTATGTAATTTACAAATATAATGTATGCGGTACTTCATTTTTCTCGTACAAATATCATGATATATTGCAAATTTAAGTACATAACAATATTATAATAGCTATGTCACTAATTAAGTTTGTCCATAAAAACTTCTTAATAAATTTTTCATTTTATTTATTTGCGGGGTTCATATTTATGTATTATTTTGTCATGTCAAATTTTTTTTAATGACAAATTTAGTCTAGTGATTTTATTGATATAAAGGTCTAAGTTGAGTGATTTTATTGATATAAAAATTAAAATTGAATATTATATTGATATAAAATAAAATTTAATAATATTATTAGATAAATTCTCAAAGTTGAGTGCCTTTTAAGATATTAACTATTAAAAAAGGCAACTAATTTCATTACCATCATTGAAAAGGTTAATTTTATAAAAAGTTTCTAAAAAGAATCATAATCCTAAAACTCATCAGAAAAGGAAAAAAAGTTTCCAAAAAAACTTATAAGAAGGATTTGATGAGTTAAATTTGTGGGCAGTCCTAAACAACATAGGAAAAGGAAAAAATAATTTAGTAAAGAGTTTAAATTTCTAAAAATCGTACCATTCAAAAATGGAAATTATTGAAAAAGGTAAATTTTGTAGCACTCCTAGCCATAAAAGATTAAGAAAAGTTTCCGAAAAAATCTTATAAAAGGGTGATGAGTTAAGTTTCTTATTACACTTTTAACAAATTACTTTTTTTCCTTTCATAATTGTTGTTCTTGTTCGAGTGAGAAGAATGGATATTGAAAGAGTTTTCATGAGTTGTTACAAGATGCAGCAGCAACCTGATGATATTTTCGACTTGATCGAATCAGCTCTACGTGTTGGTGCATTCAAGTATCGGCCACAGTTTGAAAAGCGCAAAGCCAGGATCATCAAGTTCCTCATGAATCCCTCAATGACATCAACTGATGATGAAGAAGAAGAAGAGGAGGAGGAGGTTATGGAGGACAATGTTGGTGATCAAGATAGCGTCAAAGAAGAAGAAGGGGATGGGTTAGGAACACAACAAATAACTGCAGAAAGCAACAAACCCTTGGCGAGGAAGATTAGAATAGTCATCCGCNCGAAGAGCCTGAGAAAGAAGAAGGGGATGGGTTAGGGACACAACAAATAACTGCAGAAAGCAACAAACCCTTGGCGAGGAAGATTAGAATAGTCATCCGCAAGTCTGTAAAAGTTGCTCCTGCGGAGAAACAGAACAATGGCAGTGCAATAACAGAAAGCAGCACGGAGTTGAAGAAAACTGACTTGGTTCAACAACCGGATAAACCACAGTCCCATAATACTACTACTATGCCATCAAGAAAGAGGATGAACGCGTCCACCAAACGAGTACAAGTTGCTCCTCCTCATGTAAGACTTCTTTCTGATTTATCTTTCGAGAAGCACCTTGACAGAGACAAGCAGATCCACAAAGGTTTCAAGAAGATGGAGAGTGATCATCACACAGAAAAGAAGGGACAAGGAGGAGCACAAAAGACCCCTTCCCAGTGCAGGAGAAAAGGGTGCACCACTGGTTCAACTAAGAGCATGCTGCCGCCATTGATGAAGATGAATGTACAAGTTGCTACTCCTCCTCATCCAAAACAAAGCAACTGCAGTTCAAGTAAAACACCAGTGCAGAAAACATCACAAAGCTCTGCAGTTGCAAGACCAATGCAAAAAGAAACACAAAGCGACACTGATATGAAGAAGAAATTTGAATCAAGCAAGAGGAAGTTTGAGCAAAGGTTAGCAGATGAAAGGGAAGCCAAGAGACGGATTGTATTGGTAGACTTTCGTCAAATGCCTAAAGCTGCTAATGACCCTCCTGCTCCCAAGCGCTGTTGGAATAGGAAAAGGTTTTGAGATTATGATGATTCGAGTTGTCTTACTTTTTTGTCTTGTAATTTTGGAGAGTATCAGCGTTCACTTCATTTTTTGTATGTCTGAATTATCTTTTACTATGAAATAGAGAAGTCACATTCATAAAAACAGTTCCAAGGACATGATTACTTATGTCCTGGCTCTACATTGTCTCTTGGCTTGTCGAGCCACTTAGTTACTTAAAACATCAGGAGCCAACAAACTGATTACACTTTTCTCTACAGAAAATTGATCACCTATTTAAACAAGAAATAACCACTCTCTAATCTGTAAGACTGTAACTAGTAACTAAACACATCCCCTTTTCATAGTCATACATTCACAAACTCAATCAGCTCTAAGTTCAATTTTAATATAGAAAGACTTGCTGGAGACAAGACATCTGAAAGTAGATCGGTTCATCTCAATTTAGTAATGAGAGAAGTAATAAACAAGACTTATTTTGCAAGAAAACAAAACTAAAATTACCTTATGAGGAATAAGTAAATGCAAGGGCTGTACACTTCTAATTCAACATAGCAAGGAGTTTTACTGTCAATGTTGAATTAATAAGAGTGGAGATTCTTAAGAGCACCTTAGCCTCATTATCCTTTAGTTTGGTTTGTTTCCAGATCTGCAGTGAATTAGAATGCTTCCGCTGTTCTCCTTATAGCAGTATTCATGCCTAAATTCTTACTCTATCTCTGGCACAAAAAGTCATCAACCATTGGAATTGAGTGAAACACTGACGTGAGGATGATCTTGTGAGCTTGAAAAAGATAGTTATCTCAAGGTTAAGTTCAGCATCCCATTCCAACCAAGTGAAGATGCACCAACTCCAGATATCATAGGTATACTGATAATAAAGATATTTCTTATTGTGCCAAACAACTGTTATTGTTCAAGATGTGCTAAAGAAATATTGAATGATTATAAGAATAAACTGAAGTCATAGATGAATAAACAATCTTTTGTTTTGTATTTTAGTTATTTGGCAGCATTAGGAAAGTAGCAATATCAGAATGGGATTGTAATAAATGAAAGTAAGTTTAAAATTCTGTACTGCTACCAGTTGCCCTGCCACAGCTCATTTTGGCTGAAGCTAAAGTGAAACAGAAAATCCTTTAAGATTGCTACCACTTCAATTGCATCCAAGCTCCACCTGTAATGCTATTGGTAAAAGAATAAACATCAGTCCACCCCCTGCAACTAATAGTATACACTATGACTTAAAACCTATACAGTTGCATTTGGATAACAAACCCAAATCAACTCAGTTTCGGACAACTAATAACGGGAACAAATAGATTGTAACATGGTGATGCCACACACTGAGGACTTTCTAAGCCGATGGTATTTGAGTCTCTGGTCTCACCGCCTGCTAACCTGCCTGAGTTTAAAAGTTCCAATATATACGGAAAGCTACTCAATTTTCAAATCTTGTAAATGCATACATATAGATGTTCAGGTAAGGCGAATTTCGAAGATCTATAGCAAGTATATTACTGTAACACTACTTATCCTGATAGATTAAGTTAACTGGTTCTGTCACTTCTTTTCTTTTGGCATATTATCAATATCATTCAGCATAGTCAAAAAAAATTTAGGTTGCACTCTTTCTATCTCTTCAGAAAATTGATGACCTATATAAGCAACAAACAATTACAAAGGGATTTCTGATCTTAAGACTGTAAGTAGTAACCAACGCACCCCTCTTTATAGTCACAGTGACTGTCACATATTCACAAACTCAATCAGCGCTAAGTTCAAATTCAATTTAGAAAGACTTGCAGAAGACAAGATATCTGAAAGTAGATTAGTTCATCTCAAGTTAGAATGAGAGAAGTAATAAACAAGGCTAATTACCTTCTGAGAAGTAAGTAAATGCATAGGCTGAACGTTTCTCATTCAAATAGCAAGGATATATATTGTCAACTTTGTGGTCTAAATTTGTCACCCCTGTGGTCGCTGGAGATGAAATCTGAAAAAGAATACCTCAGTCTTAGTTTAAATGTAACGTCTGCAGCATCATGTTTCATGAAGTTAAAATCAAACACAAACTTCTTCAAAACAGCTGCCACTTCAACCTCATAACTTTAGAAAGTAAACTCAACATGCACTCAGCCCCTACAACTAATTGTATCTGTAAACAACCAAATTTGATTAACAAAACAAAATCAAATTGAATTTCAAAAAAGTATAAAGGATCTGCAGAGTTTCTACCATTACAATGTTAATAAATGAGGGATAATAATAAGTCGATGATACATATACTTCTCCCCTCAATAGCAGCATACAGGGCAACAAATAAATTTAACAAATGAAACTTTGTGCAGAAGAGGAACATTTATGAAAACCGTACACTCTACACTACCAAAAGGCGAAATCAATAAAGGAAATGTAAAATATAATCCAGACCATAGCATGCGAAGCAGCTTTAATTGAAACAAACTGAACTACAAATTTCATTAATCAGATTTCAGAATAGTACTAAACCAGAAGTTCACATTTACTTTGATTGAAAAAAGTCATTTGATTTACATAGCCAATCCTAACATTCAACAAAGATTCCTAAAGCCCTTTCTCCACGATTCCTCCTAGCAAGCTGAATATCCTTGGGCATAATAGTGACAGTCTTGGCATGGATTGCACAGAGATTGCTATCTTCGAAATTACCAACTAGGTAGGCCTCAGCAGCCTCTTGTAGAGCAGCCACAGCACTGCTCTGAAACCTCAGATCTGTTTCAAAATCCTGAGTAATTTCCCTCACTAGCCACTGAAATGGGAGATTCCTGATCAATTACTCAGTAGACTTTTGGTATTTCCTGATTTTTCTTAGAGCCACAGTTCCTGACCTGAACGGCTAGGCTTCTTCACTCCTCCGGTGGCCGGAGCTGACTTTCTTGGCAGTATTTGTGGCTAGCTGCTTCCTTGGAGCCTTTCCTTCAGTGGATTTGTGGGCAGTTTGCTTGGTACGGGTCATTTCAATTTTATGCTAAACGGAAGAAAAAAATTGGTAGAATTGAGAAAAGCTTTATTCGTGCATTAGTGGTGAATTTCAGAGATATTTGTATATGAGTGAAGCAGGCTGTGAAATTGGAAGTGAATAACAGCTGTTGGATTATATAGATTTGGTGTTAACGATAGAGATCTCACAAACAAATGTTTGCTAGGACACCTAAGTTTGCTAAACCTGGAACGCAATCAGGATGGTATTTGAGTGGCCTCACCATCAGCTGACATACCTAAGTTTAGAAGTTCCATTCTTGAAAATACAGAAAAGCATCTCAATTTACAACTTTTTTAAGGCATACCAGCTGTTCAGAAGACATTGATATCCACAAATAGAGTTTCAGATCAATATAAGATTTACAAAAATCTCTAGTAATCTGGTTAGCCAAGTATACTTAAGCATACTTCCACATCATAATAGTATTATAAAGCCATGTGTTACCCTTGTGCGCATTATATATAATGACTTTTAGCCAACAAAATATACAATTTGGAAGCTTGTAGGCGCTAGATCTAGCATAGTATTTTGGGATCAAGATGCATTTATTCGTCCCTAAAGTACATGGCAACGGCAAGCAGTGAACAAGATGATTAATAGATTCAACTATACATACACAAATCAAGTTCGTAAAGCAAACACTTACCTGAAAGATGCAGGAGTTGAGATGCCTCGAAACAAACCAATCTCAGTTTAAATTTCACAGCAGCTGCACCACAACTCATTTTACCTGAACCTATAATCAAAGAGAAAAATCATCAAGTGGCTACCATGTCAATGTAGCCAAATTTAACCGTTGTTGATAAACATGAAAAAGTGTATGAACCCACCTCTTGCATTAGTTATAAACACACTACATTTTGATAACAAATACATATACCAAAGACCAAAGTTACTAATAACTCAAAAACTAATCCCATTGAGGTTCCATATCCAGCATACACAAGTTATTATGCAGAACAAGAAATGCAAAATGGTGTAATTAATTGTCATAACAAAAAGATAATTTGCCGAAAGCTCAAAGCCATATATGAGATTGGTGCAGTTACTATATTGGTGTGCAGTTGTAAATTAATAGATCTATTTAAATCAAAATTTTAATAAAACTCGAATCAAGAAACACTGTGTATTGCTTCAATCGTTAATCATTGGAATTCATCAGTGCCGACGTAAGGGCAAGATCTTAGATTCAAAAGAAAAGGTACAAAATTTTCATTAATCAGATCCCGAAACTGGTAAACCAACAGTTTACACCTACTTCAACTAAAATTATCTATTAGGATTTACACCACTAACCCTAGCAGACAAACCCTAATCAACTTTAACCATTAAAAGTTTCTTCTTAAGCCCTTTCTCCACGGATCCTCCTAGCAAGCTGAATATCTTTGGGCATGATAGTGACCCTCTTGGCGTGAATTGCACAGAGATTAGTATCTTCAAAGAGACCAACGAGGTAAGCCTCAGCAGCCTCTTGTAGAGCAGCCACAGCACTGCTCTGAAACCTCAGATCTGTTTTGAAATCCTGAGCGATTTCCCTCACTAGCCTCTGAAAAGGAAGCTTCCTGATCAACAACTCAGTAGACTTCTGGTACTTCCTGATTTCCCTTAAAGCTACAGTTCCTGGCCTGAAACGGTGAGGCTTCTTCACTCCTCCGGTAGCCGGAGCTGACTTTCTTGCAGCCTTGGTGGCTAGCTGCTTCCTTGGAGCCTTTCCACCAGTGGATTTGCGAGCAGTTTGCTTGGTACGGGCCATTTTTTATTTTTACTGAAGTAAACTCAAGCTCTGTTTCAAAGGTGAATTTGGACTAATGGGTAATGGAGGATTTATACAGAGAGAAAGGCGGGAAGATTGAAAATTTGGAGAAGTGTTCTAATTTTTTTGGCATTGAGAGTGAATCTAACCCGTTGATTTAGATTTAGTGTTAACGACGGAGATTGGAGAAGAGGTGATTACCTGGATGTCGATCCAGGTGATTCTAAAGTAACAAATGGATGGTCGCCACGTGGATATCAAATTTAATTAGTCCGTAATTGTTTTCTTTTTTCTTTTGTTTTATACCACACAAGATTAGGTGTTATTTTGTGAATAATTTGTTGAAACCTTTAAAAATTATTTTCCAAAAAGAGTTAAATAATGGGTTTTTTCACCTTTATTTTACATCTAAATCATGAACCTTACTGTAATGGATCTTTTAATTTTCATAAATTAAAATTACTAATTTCTTGTAAGAGTATTTTATTGGCTAACACTTTTTAAAAAGCAGAATTAATGAAATTTAAACACATGAGCACTATCACATTTCAAAGAGGTGAATCAATGAGCTACAATAGCTTGTTATGTTTACTGTACAAAATACATTATTTAATTATTTCCTATATTATTTTATTTGTATATGATTTTTTTCTTGACGAAAGGTGTTCAATTACATGTTGCTATGTCACTTAAGTTTATGATAGACCAAGATATCTCATTAAATTATTTTATTCTATATTAAGATAGTGTAGTAAGACAATTAGTTTTCTGATGAACTTATAATCCTTTATTTCCAGCTTACTTAAGTATTTGCAAAGCACTAATGACACTTATCATATATAATCAGTTCAAATGATGAAGGTGAGTCATGAGAATTGAATTTTAACTACTTATTAACAAGCATAAAAATCATGATCATATAGCTAGTAAAAGAGTTAGTTAGCTCATCAATTAAAGCACACTTAACTCCCTATATATACAATTCAAGTGTCACTGCATTTTCCACAAACTATAGTACCAATCCAAATTTTTTTAAAAAAAAAAGATCGATGACTAATCGTACTTTAGTAATGCTGATATTAGTAATAACGTACGGTAGTATCGCGGTTAAAGGAAGCAATGGTCATCCTTGTAGCAGCACATTCTTTTCAGCGTTGATTCAGCTGATACCTTGTAGGGCATCGGTGGTTCCGTTCAGTTCGGTACCACCGAGCGAAGCGTGCTGCGCTTCGATCAAGGCTTTAGGGCAGCCATGTCTCTGTGTTCTTATCAATGGCCCTCCTATTTCTGGTGTTGATCGAAACATGGCCGTACAGCTTCCTGATAAGTGCACTGCCAACTTTGAACAATGTAAAAATTCATCCACCTCTCTTTTATCGAACGTTTTCTGAAAAATATTTTTCGACTAAATGTTTTTTGGTAGAAAAAAGAACTAGTATAAGGATTGATTAGAAAAAAAAAGTGTAATTTTGAGCTATCGAGAAATTTTTGAATATTTAGTTTGGAAAAATGCATAAGTATCCCTTAGACTATGATCGAAATTTCAGAGACATACCTTAACTAAATTAAGGTCCTATTACCCCTGAACTTATTTTTTTGGTAATTTTGTGCACCTTTTTAGCTTACGATGCACCAAATATCTCCCACGCGCCTCAATTGCGTAGAGTCACAGAGTGTGCCACGTAAGACAAAACATGCAAAAATTTATCCAAAAAAATAAGTTCATGGATTAATAGGACCTTAGTTTAGTTATGGTGTGTCTCTGAAATTTCGGTTATAGTCTAGGGGGTACTTGTGCATTTACCCTATTTAGTTTTGACGATAGTTAATGAATGTCTATTTTGAGCAATTTTAAAAGTTTGTAAAAGAAAATGATTTGTGTTTGTGAAGGAAGTTATATTTGTCGTTTTTGTTACGAAGAATCTTAAATGTACAGTTAATTGACTATCAAAACTTTTACTTTAGTGGTGAAGGTTCGATTCTATGCCTTGTAATCTTCCTTTTGTTTCTCCTTCTCACGCTTCCAAATTGTTTTTATTTTTATTAAATTATCTGTTGTTTTTCTCTTTTACAGGTGAATTTGGAAAGTAGGAGATACTAGATTGATTCTAGTAGGTGTGGTGAAGAAGAAGTCTATAGATCAATAAATATGTGCAGGGGAGCTTAGCAACTCTGAACAATTAGAAATATTTACTAAATCAAATTAAGTGTTTACTTAATTGTTATAATAATTTATTTAGCTTGCCTTAATATCCTTGTTATTGTAATAATGGCCAACATTAATATTATGTAATGCAAAATGGTCGCTTAGAAATGGTAATTAAACATTACTCATTAGAACTTAGTGAATATTTATCATTTTGGTGTCATTACATTGGTTCAAATTTATGCGTTTATCAGGCCTTACAAAAACCAAAAAAATTTATGAATCGATATATCTATGATATAATTGGCTAATAGTGGTGTTATGAGTGGTAACTAGCGATGATAGTAAGTAGTTGCTAGTAAGTGGTTGATAGTGATAATTGGTGGCATCGACAGATAGTTTTGGTGAATGATAGTGATAGTTAATGATAGTGATTGACGATATAATGGTGAATGATAATAATGATTGTATGTTGTAATTGATGATTATTGCGACAATATTGATTGATTTGAAAATGCTTATATGAACATGCGAAGAAGAATAACTAGATTTGATTTTTATTTATATTAATTTTGATTTTATAAGGTACAAACATATCATATAATTATATCTCAAACGTATATATCTAATATCATTATGAAATATATTAGATGTCATATAATACATTTGTTCACGCTATAGTTCATAATGATACTTTAATATATTTCATCTTAAATAAGAGAAAGGTCATTAATTATTGAATTTCTAGTTATTACACTCTAAAAAGTTGACATGATTACTTTGTAAAAAATAATTCATACATGATGGGGAAAAAAATTGAGAATTTTTTAAATTTTTTACATGAAAATATTACTACTTTTCTTTCACAAATTCAATCAAATGCCAGTGAGACACGAGTAATCCGTAAAAGTATTTTCATTTTTCTCTATTTTCATAAAAGCATACCAAAATATTTTTTTTACTTTATCAGCAATTAATGCAAAATCAAGTAATCATGTGATGTTGAAATAACTTTAGTTGTAAGCCTCGAGATTTTTCCTCATGACAATATTCAAAAAAAAAGTTGAAGAGAAATTTAAAAAAGAAAAAATTATCTAAATATATCATATTTAAAAGATATATATATATATATATCATTTATAGCTATATAATCTTTTACCCAAAATAAATTTAATATATTTTAAAACACTTATAATTTACTTTTAACACATAATATAGTGATTATAAGTGCTAAACATTTTTTTTAAAAATTTGGTATATTAAAGTACTCTATAAATAAAAGAATACGTTTGAAAGCAGTAAATATTTTTTAAAAAAGCCCTCAAAAGGTAATTATCCCTTTAAATAATTAAAAAAAAAAAAGGAAAGACCAGAAAATGTAAAGGATAATTAATGTGTTAGCGATAACTTTCTCAATTAATTACTTAGTCCCGTTTACTTATAAGTCAAAAGTCATAAGTTAAAATTTTTAATTTATGGCCTTTGATTTATTTTTATTATTTTAGCTTTGCAATAAGTATTTATAAACATTTTTTAACTTTTCTCAAACACTTCAAAACTGCTTAAAAGTTATTTTGCCTTAAAAGCACCTAAATAAGTCAGTTTAAACGGACACTTACTCGGACCTATATCAAGTGAATTGAAATGTGACATATGAAAAATATTTAAGGAAATAAATGAAAAGATCTTTTATCTTTTAAATTATGTCTAAATCATTCTCCTAAAAATGTAATATAATTAATAACCTCATTAAAAAAAAAACATTGGAAAAGATCCCAACAATTCTTTTGATCTTTAAGAATTTCAATCATTTTTAAAACTATAAAAGGACATTGTAACAATACACTTAAAATATAAATTAATTGGTGAAAATAAAATCTACCATTCATTTCATTTACTTAGTCAAAATCAATCACATTATATTTCTTCTATTTTTGCACGATTTTACCCAAAAAAAAAATAAAATCTATCTAGGCATGTGAAGCTAATCTTGTCTCAAATTCATTTATAAATACAATATCTAAGTTCACTTCATCTCTCAATCTTATATATACACCATCAATTTCAACATCCGAATTGTCAAAAGGAAATTAGTTTATAATCATCAATATGGAATCACATTTCCACCTAGTTCTCATCCTTAGATTTCTCTTTTTCATCGGTGAGCAGAGTCCTCAGATTTCTCTGTTACAGTTATTATTGATTATTTTTTATACGAAATTAATTTTCATGTTATGCTACATTATACGTGGTCTATAATAATATTCCATTATATATACAGGCGGAGATTGCGCAGTTTTCACATTGAAAAACAATTGTAATGTGACAATATGGCCAGGAAGTTTATCAGGAGCAGGTCATCCCTTGCTAATTAGTGGAGGTTTAGAATTGCAACCATATGAGACTACACAAATTGATGCACCTACTGGTTGGTCAGGTCGTTTCTGGGCACGAACCCACTGCCAATTTGACACCTCAGGTAGTTAAACACGAGTACGTAAGTTGTGTCATGTCGTTGTACTTTTACTGATCACTTTTAGCATTTAAAAAAAAACATTGTTTTCCATGTTTTATATTCTCAACATTTGTTAAATATTCCTTAATTTATTTTTCAAGACCCAAAATTAAACGCGAGTATTGTGGTGAAATATTCATATTAATTATTGTTTCTTGACTTGTATCAACTTCTTATGGCTAGTAGAGGGAACTTTAATGTAATTGTGAATCTAACAGAAATAACTTAAGGGTTGGCCCAACATAATTCTCCTTACATGCCGTCAAAGATGAGCGAGGATCAAATAGTTAGCTAACGAAGGCTAATAAAATAGAACTAGAGTCGTGAAATTTAAGCGGCACACAAAGCTTAAACTGGAGAAGTAAAAGTGAATGGAGGGAGTATTACATTTTACCTACCTTTTTTCCACCCAAGATATCCTTGCTATGTCATTAATAGTAGGGACATTTTCGTCTTTTCATTAAAAGAATCTCCTTTCATGTCTTAAAAGTCGAATTGCGACAATAGATTGATGTTATCTAATTATTCCAAATTCTGCGTACGCTACTGCAGGTAAAGGGACATGTGCCACAGCAGACTGCGGCGGAGTACTCCAATGCAATGGTGCTGGTGGCACTCCACCAGCCTCATTAGCAGAGTTCACACTTGATAGTCCAATGGATTTCTATGATGTTAGCTTTGTTGATGGTTTCAATATCCCAATATCAGTTCACCCTTCAGGTGGAACTGGAAATTGTTCAAATATACAATGTTGTTCAGACATAAACTTACAATGTCCTCAAGAATTACAATTGAATACATATGATGGTACAACTGTTGCATGTAAAAGTGCATGTTTTGCTTTTAATAAACCAGAGTATTGTTGCACTGGGGAATTCAACAATCCAACCACATGTAAACCTACAGAGTACTCACAATATTTTAAGAATAGTTGTAAAGATGCTTATAGTTATGCTTATGATGATGCAACTAGTATTTTTACATGTAAGGGGGCTAATTATTTGATCTCATTTTGTTGATTTGAAATATACAAATGGCAAGTTTGGTGGCTTACTTTGTTTATGTTTTTATTGCACAAGTTTGTGGATTCAAAAATACTTTATTGAATAGGGCAATATGTGTGGATGAATATTGATACATACATGAAAATCATGTGAGTTCATAAGTGGAATAAAAAAACAATTGTATTAGTTACTTTTGAAGGAATGAAGGATAGTACTTGTTTTCAATAAACTATGGGTTCAAGATTTTCTATACTAAAGGGGCATCTCGGTAAACAGTATTATCTTGCATTTTTACAAGAGGTTATTTCCAAGACGTGAACCCATAATGTCTTGGTCACGTGATAACAACTTTACAAATTACTCCAAGGCTCTTGAAATGTAAACAAAAACCTCATATCCTTTTCTTAAATTTTTTAGGTTTAATTCTGTTTAAGTCTTTAAAATTAAGTTTTCTTAATATTCTTTAAAAAATTTAAATGGTCACTCTTTTCTTTTTCTAAGTATTTTTTAAATTATTTTATACTTAGAATATTTTAAAAAAAACGATTTTTCTAGAGATAGTAAAATCGTGACATAACAAAAATGACTGACTTTGCTGGATTTTGAAACCTCCTCTAGTCCTCTGCATTCAAGAACTGGGAAACTAAATATTGGAGAATTGGTGGTTGACAAATGAAAAAGATGATACTTAATATGTAAGAAATTAGGGGTGCAAGCAAATTCAGTAGTCTACTTTCTTCTATTCTAATAAAATCAAATTAGGGATAGATTCTTGACATATCAATCAAATAGGTTATGATACATTAACGGACAATACGTGTAAATTGGATCTTTCTATACCTCTAAATTCATTGTGTTACATTAACGACAAAGAAATCATGTCAGGAGTTTCAAACTGAGAGCCCCCATTTGAGAGATCACCTACTCAATCAACCCAGTCAGCCTTGCGGGTATAGGATTTTGTTCTTATAAGAAGGGACTTATAACACAAAAAACATTATACGTTGAAAAGAGACCAACAGAACTGAAGGGAAAGCAAGAAAGAGTAGCAGATTATAGATTCGTTGCAAAATATTCATCATAAAAATTTCAGTCACAAAGGATGATTAATCAGACTCTCTTTTTGGGACGGTCAAATAAACATTTAGCATAAGACCAAGATTGAAATTCAATGGTTTTGAACTGTAATTCTTTTTACACTAATGACGAAAGTGCAAATTAGAGAGAGGAAAGTGGATGAATACCAATGTAGCATCATGTAGTTGTAGTAGCACTCAAATTTGCATTTGATAGACGTGCCTAGCATTGAAATCTGATACATGTAAAAACCTATACAACTTTGAGAACCACTTTGATTGACTCCTACTATGATCTGCAACAGCTGTATGAGCTCCCACTTGGTACAGGTCCTTGGCCAGGAACAACAATTTCCTTTCCCCTGAGGAGAGCTGAACTCCCAGCGGCGGATTCTGCCTCATTGGCAACAAGGGATTTCTTGCTGACAACCCTATATATCTCCGTCAAGACATTAACAAAAGCTGTATCCACATTTGTTGCTTCTAGGGCCGATGTTTCAATAAAGAACAAGTTCTCTTTCTCAGCAAACTCTTTCGCATCCTCAGTAGGTACAGCACGAAGACTACCCAAGTCAGTCTTGTTGCCTACAAGCATGATGACAATGTTTTTATCAGCATGGCCCCGCAGTTCCTCCAACCACCTAGCGATATGATCAAAAGATTGACGTTTGGTGATGTCATAGACTAGCATTGCTCCAACAGCACCTCGGTAGTACGCACTTGTCACTGCCCTATATCTGGAGCCACACACCATATATAAGTTTTTTGTCCCAAAAGGCCACAGGGAGCATCACAGGAACGAAAGAGACATTTTTTGAGCAAGCACAAGTATAATCACATATGATGATGGTAATGCCACATATAGCCATATTGAACCAAAACAACTAAGACATCCAGAATGGTTTGGCACATTTAGAACAATATATCTGCATGATAATAGACAAGCATAATTATGCATGATAAAGCACATTTATTTGATTCTCCATCTGATTTAGGCTAACGAAATTACTTAAGTTAATATGAGTAGACCAGCTTAGGGTGTTCCACAGTGATCAATAATCACTGGACTAGGTCAAATTTTTCAACTATCTTTTAGAGGAAAACACTGTTCTTTCTTTTGCAACTCTTTCTACCTTCATGAGAGGGGCCATATACCAGAAAAGGAAAAAAACGCAACAAGGCATGTCATAATTCAGATTAAATAAGTGCAGCAACCATAACTATTGAAAACATTCAGTTCAGCTCTCTATTTTCATGATTCAAATTAGATTGAAATTATATTGAACTTTTGTATCTTCATCTGCATAATTAAATTCGATTTACTTTCTTTTATTTCTTGGGAGGGTACTCATTTCCCACATGTAAATATAAACCTTCACACAAGACTAAACTTCTTAAGCATTCCGGTGTTCATTGCATGTGATTAGTCTCGTGGAGATGATAACTTCCACATATTTGCTCATGATAATATTTCATTGGCTTTACTAATCCAAGAAAAAAAACAATGGTTGTTGTTAGACAGTCTACAACAGATGCCATGTATTCACAGTCCCTCCCCAAGGCACATAAAATGATGCACAATACATTCTACCTTCGAGGTGATATAGAGTACTGATAATTATATCCGCAGTCCAACACTCCTAAAACGAAACAAGGAAATAAAAGAAGCAACTACCATTCTCTCCATAATCAAAGCGGAACTAAGTCTGAGTTATTCATTTAATACAGAGTAATCATTCATCGCCCGGCAATGGATTCTATTTAGCTACAGTCCACCTACCTGACTTATAGTGGTTTCTTTTTAGATACATGAATCAGACTTCCAAATGTAAGCTTATAAAAATCAGGGAAAGGAGTTCCCTGGGAGTTTGTGAAAAGTTTTAGGTAGCTCAAGCACCTGCCCATTCTGTGGTTGGGAAAAAAAATCCACTAACAGCTATCTTTTAAAGAAATTTCTGAAGTCTAAACAAAAACCAGGGCAGAAAACGCAGAAAAGAATAAGCAAAGGAAATGGTATGAACTTTACAAAATACAAAATGAACAAGTCTAAAGAAAAATAAAATACATAGCCTATTTCTCCTTTTGGGAAGCTAAAAAATCACCTTTTTTCTTTTAGGAGAATTGAGGTGTTGGACAAAACAGAAAAAATGATTTTGGGCAGTAGCAGAAACAGTTTGGGAAGAAGCTATAAATTGTAGCTTCTTCCAAGAAGCAGAAGCAGAAAACTATTTTTTCGGGACAAAAATATCCTCATCGGTGTATTTTATTTACCAAACCTCCCCCCTTATTGATTCAAAAAGGAAATCAACCAGAATGTTGTCCCTTTTTCCTTCTTCACCTTGGTTTTTTCCCATTACCTCTTCAAACTCTTTTCTTTCAAGAAATTTCACCAAAATCTCATACAAAAGGCAAAACATTTAATTTACTTGAAACTTAATAAAAGTCTCGAGTAATAAATAATAAAAATCATTTTCCTTTTAAACAATGTCAAATGTAAAGTAAATTTGCATATTTTTATGTCCTGTTTGGTGTTTTCATGAGTAAGAGGTCGGAAAGTCTGCCACCGAGGTTCGAACCGTGTGCCACTGACCCTTGAGATCTCTCGATTATCAAAATAGAAAAGAAGTTGTGGAACAATGTGAATCACTTATTACTTCACTTTCAGGTTGTGCACTGTTGTGTAGCACAATTTGAAAAGTTTTTTAGTTTTGAATAAGTAACGCCAACAATTGTTAGAGATTCATTACTAAGTTGGGTATTCAACAGGAAAAGGAGGATGAAAAGAGCAGGGGAATGGAACCTTTGGCACTTTTAGGCATTATGATGTAAATTGAGAAATGTGCATAACATGAAAAATTTACTAGATTCTCTCATGTACCTACATTTGAAAAATTTAAAGGCATTGTGTGTATTAGCTGTATATAGAAGCACCAGTTTGGTGCAGTTTAATCAATGAAATTATTTACTTACTAAAGGAAAAATGCTTACTTCATCAAAAGAAAAAGGAACTTGGAAGGTAATTCAGACTATGGGTGATGAAACATGGGTAAGAAAAAGATGATAAACAATCAATAGGTGAATATGAGGCCAATCATTAGATTAGATTTCAGGCGCAATCCTTTACAATCTAAAAGGATGTTGCTTGTGGAGAAACCTAACCTATCACCGTCCAAGTACCCAAAAGCCCACATTACAGATTCATCAAAGAAATGAATTTTGTTTACCTAGTCACATTTTGCTTGCAGGTTAATGTTAACTAGAAAACATTGTCGTCAAAGGCTTGCCTAAGGTGCACTTTATTGCCCAATGTATAAGAGATGCAAATGGGACAAAATGGGGTATCCCAATCCCCAAGCTTGAGGCAGGCAAAACAAAGGTCTCCATTTAGATTTCTTGAATCTCTACTTATTTAAGATGCCCATACTCACCCTACTTCTTTAAATCTCCAAATTACCTGGCCCTTTGCATTTCATACAGTGACTCCCTAGACGACTTGTGCTTGTTCAAACTAAAGATCTTGAGGTTAAGGCTCATCTAGTCGAATTGTATAAACTCTACAATTAAGTCGTAACATTTCAAAATTTTCAGCTTTTTTTCAAAAAAGGGCATAACGTTACCACTTCTGAGGAACCAAGGTGATGAAACATTCATTCACTCACATTTCAAATATGATGAATGCTAAAAGGTAATCCAACTCCATTGTTTACAATTAATACATATAAGGGCAGTCTTAAGAAACACGGATAACTATTACATACAACTGTTAGTGGCAGCTACCACCTACCAACCTCAATCCTATAAACTATTGAGTAAGTTGTGTCACCATTTGGTTGGTCAACAACAACGCCCAGTAAGAGACTATTGAATAAGTTGTGATCACTGATCAGTGTTAAATAAATCTACAAAACGCAATTAAGATCCATCACATATAGCAATACTCTCTTTCTCATAGTGATAATAAGTGATCACCTTTAAAAATCTCTTACTAAAGCGTGTTAGATATTTTATAGCAAATCAGATATCCATATGATCAAAAGCACATATCAGCCAAAAATCTGCATCGCCATATTTACCAAACACATAATACACCAAGCGAACTCCACAACTTGGACTAAATCACAATCACCATGAGATATCAACAGATCGTACACATAAAAACTGGATCATGATCACTATAAATAAATCTCGAAAAACAAAAAAAAAAGTCAGAGAAAGGGCTAAAGAAGAAGAAGTTCAAACTACCTTTCCTGACCAGCAGTATCCCAAATCTGAGCCTTAATAGTCTTATGATCGATTTCTAACGTCCTCGTCTGGAACTCAACACCGATAGTCGCCTTTGAATCAAGACTAAACTCATTCCTCGAAAATCGTGCCAATAACTGCGATTTTCCAACTGCAGAATCTCCGATCAGCACCGCCTTGAACACATAATCTATTTTCTGATTGAAATCCCCTCCATACAATTTTGACATCTTTGTAAACAAAAAAAAAAACTATAACCCGATCGATCAAATTGAAGAAAGATCGGGTCCTCGAACTTCGTAGTGCTTAATTCATAAACTTGGGTTGATCTTTTTCCCGTTCAGAGAACAATCGGAGTAGAGGGTTAGGGTTTAATGGGGAAGATAATAGAAAGGATTTATATTGATTTTGACTGAGCAAATGATCAATCAATTGTTGAAAAAGTGGACATAGAGATTCGGGTATTTGTTGGTTGTCAGGTTGGAGGGAAGGAACCGCGTCCTCCACAATGATTAACGGTTTTGCGCCTCTACTCTAACTAATTTTTTTTAAAAAAAAAAAAATCCAACAACTAATTTTGAAGGCATTTTTATTTTCACAATCATCATTTGTTCACGAGAATTTTTAAGAGCCTGTTTGGCTCAGCTTAAAAGCTGGTCAAACTGACTTAAAAGCTGATTTTTGACTTATTTAGCTGTTTGGCAATACTCAAAATAACTTATTTTAAGTTAAAAAAAACTATTTTAAGCCAAAAGTTAAAAGCTGGGGTAGGGGGGCTTTTTCTTTTTTAGCTTATAAGCTGTTTTAAGTTGACCACATTTTTATCTTTTTGCGCTTAATATTCTTATACAATCTCCAAATTACCCACATAACCCTAACATCTCTTTCTTTCATTTTTTCCTTTTCACGTTTGGCATAGCAACTTCAGCACTTTTATCCAAACGCATAACTGCTTATTTTAAAAATAAGTTTCAGCACTTTCAAAAGTACTTTTTTAAAGCTGCTTTTATTAAGCCCATCCAAACGGGCCCTAACTAGCCAATATTTTTCTTTGTTATATAGTGGGTTCAAACATTAATCTATAAAATATACCGTTTAAGTTTAAAGTAACAGATCTTTAAGAATAAGTTTTTATTTTTTTAATATCACTTGTATACGTTGTATGATATTGTTGTATGTTACCTTATTCTCTGGATACCATGTATTCCTACTCTTATCGATCAATATTATATCATTTGTATCATATGTTGTGATGCTTCACCTTTGATATGACGTGTCAATTCCTTCATTATCAAAGCAAACAAAAATAAACTTAGTTTACACCCAATCATTCAACCCCCTTGTGATTGGAAAATATTTTGAATCTCTTAGTACTATTCTCGCTCGAATCTTAAATCCACCACACATATCTTAATCATCCTAGCGTGTGACATCAATTAATACACCTCTAGCATCCAACACATTTTCATTAAACCTCTCTTTGAGACTTTCTTATATTCCTTTTTAGGTTAATAAGCATCGCATATAAGTCATTTTCTTAATCAAATAGAAGACTTATGTAGTAAATAATATGGCATAAAATTACACAGGTTCTAAAAATACTATCTTTCATCATGTTCATCACTATAAATATGAAATGAAATTACCAATATTTAGAAATGCAGTTAATGGTATACGAACACTGCAATAAATTATTGTACGAAGTGTAGTGTAAATTATAATATCTTCTAACTCTTTTTTTAATCGCAGAATGAACACGTGAATTCAATTAGGGAACATCTCATGATAACAATTAATTAAATTTTATTGAATTAACTGTTTAATTATTTGTACGTATAACTTTCAATGTCTTATCTCGTTTTATAAAATAGACAATAGAACATTGTAAAGTATTGTACAAATCAAGTTTTATCAAGATTATTACGTTCGATTTTGAATGGATATCAAGTGTAGTGATCATATCGTAGGCAATGCCATGTAAAAGACAACTCATCGAAGTATGAGATACGTTGATTATATACTCCTCAAGTAGTTTAACAAATCAAGTCTTATACCATCTCCAATCCACCTCTATTTACTCTCCATTCTCTATGTTGGGAGAGTAAAATAAAGAATGGACACTCCAACCACCTCCAAATCACTCTTTATTCTTCAAATTTAGAGAGTTGAATAGCACTTCTCATAATTTGGAGAAATATCATTCACAATCTCTATTTCACTTTTACAATGTTTTATTATTATTTTTTATTAGTTTTTAATTAACATATTATTTTACATATATTTTCATTAATATCTTATATTCATATCTTTTTAAATGCTATTTAATATTTTTCAAAATATATTACTCTAATTTCAAACTAATAGTAATTTCATTTTTTTCTAGTTTACATCAATAATAAAATTTTATTTTATTATTAATTTTCATTTTAAAGAATACACAACATTAAAATGGTGAAACGGAAATTTTAATTTAAATACATATAACAATACAATGCATAACATAATAATTTAAATATAAGATAAAACACAATGCACAACATAATAATTAATTTGCAATAAAAAAGAATCATATTGAAAAGATGTTGAACGTGCATTTTGAGTTTTATAATTATTGTAGGACCATCACGTTTTTGGAGAAAAGAAGCGTTTCATGATATAATGATTACATGTATTATACTGTAAAATGCGATAATTGAGGATGAACGTGATCTTAATGCACCAATTCAAGATGTTATAGAGAATCCAACTCCAACGATAAAAATGGTGGTAGATAAACATCTCCGGTTTGAATAATTTTTAGCAAGACATAAAAAAATTAAGGACAAAAATATTTATTTTAAACTTCAAAATATATTCATTAAATATTTATGGAAACAACGTAATAATTTCAAATAAGCCGGATTTAACTCATGATAACTCCTAGCCTTACTTCCGATGATTGAGAAGTCTAGTTAGGCAGTGGAAACTCTTGGAAGTAAGGAAGTTCAAGTTAGAGGGCATATGAATATGAAATAGCATATGATGAGATTGGTCAATCTGTCTCATTGCTTGACTAAAGAAATGAGTGTTTATATAATTGTATTTCATTTTTATTTAAATATGTCTATTAATTTATATGTTATATAACATTTTATTGTACGGAGAAGGATCTAAAATATCCTTATAGTATTAGAATTGGTACAAAAATACCCCTCGTTTATCTTTTAGCCTTAAAATATCCTTGGGGTTAACCTTTAGGGACCTATTTTGCCCTTTTGGCTAACAGACTACTAAGTCAATATATTTAATCATTTCATTTATTACGTGGCATGTTGTAATTGGTTAATAATTTAATTAATTAAAATCTAATTAGTTTGACCCAAACCACCCTATCCATCCGGATCGACCCGACCCATCTTTCAAAATACCCAACCCATCCAAATAAAATATCCATTACCCATTTCTTTTTTTTTAAAAAAAAATAAACATTTCCCCAACATCATCAGTTCTTGGAGCTCTCTTGGAGTTCATGTTCTTCATCAGATTTGTTAAGTTTTCTGGGAGGCTTTGCAGGATATCACTTTCATTATCCTCATGGTTTGTGTTGTTGTCTCCTTTCTTAAAAAAAGAAATGGGTAATGGATATTTTATTTGAATGGTTTTTTTTTTTAAATGAATAATACAAATGCTAATAATTATTGGTATGATAAGCGAAACAAGAAAATAAAAAAGAATAACAATTGTGCAGAAAGAAATGCATTAAAATTGAAATCCATAAACGAAAATGAGTATAAATAATAAATAATCTCCTAATTTAAACAAATTATTTAGCTGAACTCCTCTTCTGCCATTTCTCCTTAATCCACTTAAATCCAGTGGCGGTACCACTCTTCACCTTGCTAGCGCCGACCACAGCCGCCTCCGCCTTTGCCTTATCGTACCCCGCCGACGCTACCGCCGTCACTTTCTCCATCTTTTTGTTACCATTCTTGTTGCCCCATTTATCTGTCCAACTAATTTGATTTTCGTTCTTCATCGTAGGAGGAGGAGATAAGAATTTGAATGGGTTGGGTTTTGAAAGATGGGTCGGGT
>NC_028637.1:91545190-91551501 GCF_001406875.1 Solanum pennellii
TTAACTAATAAACTCGATCTCAAGAGATGAGTTTATATTAAAGTTGATATATTTAAATAATATCAATTTCACGATATCGATATTTATTAAATATTTTTATAAATAATTATTTAAGGGAAAAGACTCAAATATGACATTAAACTTTTAGAAAAGGCTCATTTATACCATCAGTTAAAAGTTTGGCTTATTTATGCCACTAATGTTAAAGAAAAGACTCATTCATGTCATTATTTTTTAAAAGTGGTTTTGCAAAACTATTTTTGACACGTGTCAAATTGTATTCGGTCACGTCATCAATTTTTTAATTAAAAATAATAATTCTAAAGAAAAAAATTGAATTTAATTTTTTTGACTTTTTTTTATTTAAAAAATTGATGACGTGATGAAATACAATTGGACACGTTATTAATTTTTTTAATAAGAAATTAAAATTCTGAATAAAATTGAATTAATTTTTATTTGATTTTTTTAATTAAAATAATTGATGTGTGACTGAATTTCAACTAAACATGTGTTAAAAATAATTTTGCAAAATTACTTTTAAAATATAATGACATGTCGTAGTTCTCTTTTTGGTATCATTTTAATCCTTTCCACAGTATTAAATAGATTTTTATTTTTCTCAAAATATCCTAGGTATCTCTTTCACTCCTCTATCACGCCCACCCAACCCCGATCCAACCCTGACCGGCGCCCATCCCACCCATTCCGACCGGCGCTGCATAGATCAGCAGCAGCAGGAGGTCGCGCCACCTTCCCCGACTGGAGCGCCGTGCGCTTCGATCAGCAGCAGCAGCAGGTCGCAGCATCACCGCAGAGGCGGCAGCAGCAGCAGCAAATTCCGGCAGATTAGGTAATGTAATCAAGCTCTTTTATTGTAATTATTTTATAGGGTTGGATGATATTATTATTAGCATGTATTGCTGGAAGTTTGGATAAAAATAATAAACAAGTGTCATCAATAGGTTGGGTTGAACAAATTGAAGGGTTAATTCAATTGAATTTGGTTGTTGTTCAATGTGGATCCTTTAATTGAGTTTATACACTTTAAAATTTGAACACTTAAATGTGTTCAATTGAGTTTGATTGCTCACTTGTTCTCTTTGATTAACTGTTAAGTGCCAAACTTTCCCCATAAGGATGTTGATTTTGGCAAGTTGGACAGTCAATATATTGAAAACGGTTAGAGAATGTTAGTGCATGTTGAATTTTTGTCTAAACTAGTATGTTGCTGTTACAGAGTATCTATGTTTCAGTTGCTCTAATAAACTAGTGACAGTTGCTCTAACAAACTAACCAATACAACACATGCCCATGTCATCATATACAATTCTACCTTTCCAATATTGGACAGTCATACCAATTACATGTGTATGCCTTACAATTCTAACATATACATTACAATAACTAGTGGAAAAAAGAGAGGAAGTATTAAAAATAGGAGAAACCTATTTTGAATTATCAAGAAAACGAAAAAACAACACAAACTTGTTCACTAACTGTCAACTGTTAATGTTAATAATGACTGAAATCTCTCTATGATGACCACTAAAGAAATTTTCAAATGTTTCTTTTCGCGCTATGCAACTGAGGAAGCTCAACATCTAAAAAAGTTGATACAAGACTATACTACTTCTTTCATCAAATAGCAGATAAGGTTTGGTGTTTCTAAATTTTTAAAGTTCAAGTACAACTGTTTTTTATAATGTGTTTGTGTCCATCTAGTATTGATACTTAGCTTTAATTTTGTGATAGTTTATTTGTGTCCATCGAGTGTTTGTTTAGCATAAGTACCAACACTAGTTGATCCCATTGATTACAAAATTGATTTTCTTGCAAGATCGATTTGTGCCCATCTAGTGTTGACACTAAGCTTTAAATTTAGAAATAATATATTTGTTAAGCATAAGTACCAACACTAGTTGATCCTATTGATGACAAAATTGATTTTGCTACAAGATTAATTTGTGTTCATCTAGTGTTGATATTAAGCTTTAATTTAGGAATAATGTGTTTGTTAAGCATAAGTACCAATGCTAGTTGATCCTATTGATGACAAAATTGATTTTCTTGCAAGATCGATTTGTGTCCATCTAGTGTTGATATTAAGCTTTAATTTAGGAATAATGTGTTTGTTAAGGATAAATACCAACACTAATTGATACTATTGATGACAAAATGGATTTTCTTGCAAGATCAATTTTTGTCCATCTAGTGTTGATATTAAGCTTTAATTTAGGAATAATGTGTTTGTTAAGGATAAATACCAACACTAATTGATACTATTGATGACAAAATGGATTTTCTTGCAAGATCAATTTTTGTCCATCTAGTGTTGATATTAAGCTTTAATTTAGGAATAATGTGTTTGTTAAGGATAAATACCAACACTAATTGATACTATTGATGACAAAATGGATTTTCTTGCAAGATCAATTTTTGTCCATCTAGTGTTGATATTAAGCTTTAATTTAGGAATAATGTGTTTGTTAAGGATAAATACCAACACTAATTGATACTATTGATGACAAAATGGATTTTCTTGCAAGATCAATTTTTGTCCATCTAGTGTTGATATTAAGCTTTAATTTAGGAATAATGTGTTTGTTAAGGATAAATACCAACACTAATTGATACTATTGATGACAAAATGGATTTTCTTGCAAGATCAATTTTTGTCCATCTAGTGTTGATATTAAGCTTTAATTTAGGAATAATGTGTTTGTTAAGGATAAATACCAACACTAATTGATACTATTGATGACAAAATGGATTTTCTTGCAAGATCAATTTTTGTCCATCTAGTGTTGATATTAAGCTTTAATTTAGGAATAATGTGTTTGTTAAGGATAAATACCAACACTAATTGATACTATTGATGACAAAATGGATTTTCTTGCAAGATCAATTTTTGTCCATCTAGTGTTGATATTAAGCTTTAATTTAGGAATAATGTGTTTGTTAAGGATAAATACCAACACTAATTGATACTATTGATGACAAAATGGATTTTCTTGCAAGATCAATTTTTGTCCATCTAGTGTTGATATTAAGCTTTAATTTAGGAATAATGTGTTTGTTAAGGATAAATACCAACACTAATTGATACTATTGATGACAAAATGGATTTTCTTGCAAGATCAATTTTTGTCCATCTAGTGTTGATATTAAGCTTTAATTTAGGAATAATGTGTTTGTTAAGGATAAATACCAACACTAATTGATACTATTGATGACAAAATGGATTTTCTTGCAAGATCAATTTTTGTCCATCTAGTGTTGATATTAAGCTTTAATTTAGGAATAATGTGTTTGTTAAGGATAAATACCAACACTAATTGATACTATTGATGACAAAATGGATTTTCTTGCAAGATCAATTTTTGTCCATCTAGTGTTGATATTAAGCTTTAATTTAGGAATAATGTGTTTGTTAAGGATAAATACCAACACTAATTGATACTATTGATGACAAAATGGATTTTCTTGCAAGATCAATTTTTGTCCATCTAGTGTTGATATTAAGCTTTAATTTAGGAATAATGTGTTTGTTAAGGATAAATACCAACACTAATTGATACTATTGATGACAAAATGGATTTTCTTGCAAGATCAATTTTTGTCCATCTAGTGTTGATATTAAGCTTTAATTTAGGAATAATGTGTTTGTTAAGGATAAATACCAACACTAATTGATACTATTGATGACAAAATGGATTTTCTTGCAAGATCAATTTTTGTCCATCTAGTGTTGATATTAAGCTTTAATTTAGGAATAATGTGTTTGTTAAGGATAAATACCAACACTAATTGATACTATTGATGACAAAATGGATTTTCTTGCAAGATCAATTTTTGTCCATCTAGTGTTGATATTAAGCTTTAATTTAGGAATAATGTGTTTGTTAAGCATAAGTACCAATGCTAGTTGATCCTATTGATGACAAAATTGATTTTCTTGCAAGATCGATTTGTGTCCATCTAGTGTTGATATTGAGCTTTAATTTAGAAATAATGTGTTTGTTAAGGATAAATACCAACACTAATTGATACTATTGATGACAAAATTGATTTTCTTGCAAGATCAATTTGTGTCCATCTCGTGTTGATATTAAGTTTTAATTTAGGAATAATGTGTTTGTTAAGCATAAGTACCAACACTAGTTGATTCCATTGATGACAAAATTGATTTTCTTTCAATATTGGAGTTTGATTATGACTGGGATTTGGGCGTTTGTGTGTTGAGGCTGTGGGTCTGGGCATTTGTGTGCTGATGCAGATGCTCAAAATCAAAAGGAGGAGGGAGAGTTGCCTTTTGTTCTTTGTTATTTTGATTTTCCCTTTTTTGCTTTGTCTGGTTATAGCTAATCTGTATATAGGGGAAAACATCAAGCTTCGAGGGATGGTGCTATGAATCTACTTATTTTTTAATGTAAATAATTTGAAGGTGGTGCATGTGGATGTTGTTGCTTTTCGAAGACTAGGTTGTATGTCATTTAGCTTTATCCATGTTCATCTAGTTTATTCTCTATCATGCCTTTGGTCCTAGCCTTTAGCTTAGGAGGATTTGAAGAGAGTATAGGATTGTGGATAATCCTGTTCCTTCTTCTTTTGTATTGTACCTTTTTCCTTCTTTTCCTTTGTTCTTCACTTCAAAGTCAAGTTGCATCTTGTCCATTTGGACACTACAACCTTGGTTAATTGAAATAATTTAGTACTCCCTCTATTTATTTGATGCGTCATAATTTTTAGGCACGTTTAAAGAAGAATGCTATTCATATGTATTTATAGAACAGATTTATCTGCTTATGTATCCAGTTTGTCACTTGATTATTTCTACTCTGCTTGTTCTCATTCACTTGTTTCCACCTTTCTAATGTTTAGATCAATGGGAAATTCTTTTATTTTTTCTAGAATAAAAATAGGAAGATTGCTACTTTGATTAAAAGAAAGAGGAAGAGTCATTCCAGAGATGAACCTGACTTATTGATGATGAATTTAAACCATAAGAATTGGAAATAAAATATGCTTTTCGTGTCGATTCCACCCATCTATTGATACCATTTGGATTATTTACGCTGATACCCCATGCCTAAAAGTCTGACGGCCTGAGTTGCTGGACAATGTGTTTACCATTCTGCACTTTCTGGTTTTATAGTTTACACTCCTTATTCGACTTGAGGTTCAAGAACGAGGAGAATGAGGAAAAATTCAAAGAAGAAAGAGATAGTGACTAATGTATTAATCTCTCCGTTTCAAAAAGAATGACCTCCTTTCCTTTTTAGTCTGTTAAAAAAGAATGACCTCTTTCTTTTTTTGGTAACATTTTAACTTTAGTTTTCCACGTGGCATGTTTAAGGCCACAAGATTAAAGAACAATTTTGTACATTTGGCATAACTTAATTTAGGACCACAAGATTCAAAAGTTTCTTTATTCACTTAAACTCCGTGTCAAGTCAAACTAAGTCATTCTTTGTGAAACGGAAGGAGTAATAAAATATGCTATTGTATCTTCATTGTATTCTGTTTGTAGTAGTCCTCGTCGTAATATTAATATTTTAGTAGTTTCTTTTCAATGTAGGATGATTAAAATCAAAGATAGCTAGCATAGTTATCATTTCTTTGTCATAATATTATCATTTCCTTAGTTTCTGCTAAATAGCAGATTCATTGCCTCCAATGTCTATTCGTGACAATAGTTAAAATTGGTTGCACTAATGCCCATCTTGAAGTGAATTCCCTTTAATTATTATCCTTTTGGTTCTCTTCAGAACATGGAGAGGAGTATTGTTCTTTGTGCTTTTTATTGGTTTCTTCTAGTTGTAGTTTTCTTAATTTCTATCTTAACTGATTTTTAGACAGATGGAAACTGCAATGCTAAGCCAGGAGATGCTGATTTATGTAGCAGCAGTTAATATCATATAACTTTGTTATAGACCTTAATCATTCAGATCTATTTAGACCTATAAGTGATTGTATAATAAAAAGGACACATAATGTTTAAGATCTAAATAAATTTTATTGGAGAGAGAAGGAACATTAGATATGAATATGTATCATTTAGATCTTAAACATTATGTGTGTTTTCTAATGCTCCTACCTAATGTTCCTTCTCTCTCCTGGGAACAGTGGGTGATTATTGGAGTTTTTCAAGTTTCCACTCACAAAACGTGAATTTTGTTCTCATGTAAATATCACTTTTTATCTTAACTTCAAGTATATCTTTCCTTTTTTCCTTTCAAATCTCAACCAATTTATGTTCAAATGCCTGTTTAATATGGTTTGTTTGTTTGTGTGTGTGGGTGGGGGGA
>NC_028637.1:91552444-91557578 GCF_001406875.1 Solanum pennellii
AGGGGGTGGGGGTGGGGGGGGAGTTTACCACAATTCATCCATATTCTTCGCAGAAGTCTAAATGCAGCTATCAAAATTTTCTAGCAGTGATTTAGCTTCAGCCGGAAATTGATCTTCAATGTCAGGAGAAGTTCAGATGAGTTCAGAAAAGCAACCACGAAGAGGACTGTCATGCACCCGTTACTTCGATGCACTCTGGTTCTGCTACTGTAAGTTGAATTTCTTTAGCTTTATTCATTTGTTGACTGTAATTTTGAAAAGGATTTATATGCTCTAAACCATCAAATCTCCCGGTCATTAAGACCCTCTTAAAGATGCCTAAAGTTTGATGGTTTGTTGTATGTGGAATCTTGCATCTTCTTCTTAGCGTTGAAACTGAAAATGTGTGTCGGCCTTAAAAATGAATGCAGTTAATTTCTACTTCCTCTTACTTCTATAGCTACTTCAGATTGAGTTTCTTTCTTTACCGAAAATAAGTGCAGACGTCATTAACGTTCGTAAAACACTGTACAGGCTAGTTATTTCAATTGGGTTCTTTCTTGTGATAAGGATTGAATCTGACTTTTTTTGTGTGTGTACTTAATGATGTTCTCTTATGCTATGCATCTTTATTTTGTGTAACCTGATTTGTATACTTTGACATGTTATATTTGCCAGTATGCCTAATCAAATCATCATTTTTTTCTCTTCATAGTCTAACTATGTTTAGGGTGCAGGGCTTTATGCTTTAGGTATCAAAATTCATGTAATCACTATTTAATAATAGCAACCAAATGGCACGTTTGGAGAACGTAATCGTTAGGCATCAGTGTTATGCTTTTGGTATTTACTGTAGTCTGTATGTGAGGATTCAATTTGTCATGAACATAGTTTCGAGATACCAATATCCAGTAATCCTTGTTTAGAAATACAATTGTCAGCTGACATTTTTCTAATTTGTCACTACAAGAAACTAATTACTGTGTGAATTATATATAGACATATTGGTTGTTGTGTGGATGATAGACAGATCTTGCCAGTCCACCAGGTCATATGAAGCTGGTTGCATCATGGCTCTCAAGAATCTTTGACAGTGTACCAATAATTTTCTCCTACTTGCTCAAAAACCCACAGGAGAAGGGTTAGACTCCTATCCATAGTATGAGTAATTAAAGCAAGTGAACAATTTGAAATCCGAGTTATATATTGTGCAAGAGGTCTTTGCTAGTTGTTGATTTTGAAAGAGAAAAAGATCTTCAGTTTCTTTAAATCATAGAAGGTTGGACGAGACTCTTTCTAAAGTATGAGTTTGAAGGAGGATCACCCTTTTTGTTGTTGGAATGGAACTGGTGCCCTATCCCAGCTCAATAACGGAATTTATTTTCTATTCTGCTAAGCTGAAGTCTATGGCACAGGATAGAACTTGGACCAGCCTTCAGATGTAGTAATATGGTTCTTGAGGTGTGTCTGTGTGCATGCCAAAATTATGAAAGCAATAGGCTACGGGTTGCAATGAGCCAAAGGCTATTAAATCTAGTGCTGCAACTGACTTTAGTTTCTTTGATAGGGATAAAGAAAAGAAAGGCGAAACTCATATCATTTCAACTAGGAAGTACTTTCTGGCTGGTAGATTTAAGGGAGATTCTAGATATTGCATCACAATCATTTTTTTTTTGCAGATTGAATGGAGTTTCACTTTAGAACCTATGAATTTATTGTGCAACAAGTAGGTTTTCTACTTTGGAACCTTTAGGGATCGTTTGGTTGGGAACAAGTTATCTGAGATAACTTATCCCACCATGTATATGGGATAACTTATCCCATCACTATGATATAAATGGTGGGATAAGTTATCTCAAAATGGCAACCAAACAAGATACAAAATTTTTATCCTATCACTATTTATTTTTATCACTCACACCAAACAACTCCTTAGAGTGCAACAATCAACCTGATCTTGTGCCACATCAGAACAAGTAATATCCGACTTTTTTATCCAATGAAACCCCGAATTGATTGGTTGGAGTTGTGATTCATAGTAACCCACTTAGAGCCCTTTTGGCTTAACTTAAAAAAGTAGCTTTTTGAAAGTAGTTTTTAATAAGTCGAACTTTAGTAACTTTGAAGTTAAAAAATGAAAAGTAGGGGGAGTAGCTACTTTTAACTTTTAACTTTTTTGAAGTCATTTAAAACTTATATTAAGTTATTTTTAACTTTGCCAAACACTCCAAAAAGCTAAATATGACTTAAAAGTAGTGACTAACTTTTAAGCCAATCCAAACAGGCTGTTAATTTTGTTAGAAAGATGGTAAATTAACCTGAATCAAAGGCTTTCCAACAAAAAGCTCACTTGTAATAAACTTGAAGTCGATATCTAATACACTATGTAATCCATTTACATATTTGACGATGGAAGGAGAAAGAGAGGATGGACAGATGACCAAACAAAAGCAGAATTTCACTTGATCATCCTTTCAGTTGAAAACATTATTGATTCCCATTTTTTGACACCTTGCGATGAATAGTTGGAAAATTACTGTTTGTAAACATATGATTGCCTTAAACGACGATTTCGTAATTGTTTAAACAAATGGTAGACGCAGGAGGCTAGTGAATTGCTTATGAAAATATGTTAGTAGTCTTGATACTAACAAATGTGAGACTGATCTTGGGGTTGTCAGACAAAAGCTTTGCAAGCATAGATTCTTCAAGGATCTAGACTGCTGTTTAGCTAAGCTGGGGTCTTCAAAAGACAAGTGTTCCACTGATCCTTGCCTTTAGTATCTTAGTTAATCCGCTGCAACTGAGGGGAACTATTAAACACAATAGGGTTATACTGTACTAGTAACTTGTTCTATCTCAAGTGATGTGAGTCTTGCTCTTGATTTTTGATGACACTTGTGATATAGTTTGCTGCTAGTTTCACTCCTAAAAACTTCTTTTCTATTTGTTCTTTTTCCGTCCTTGTTTAGGATTGAAATTCACGGAAGCTGTTTATTTATTTGAGCGACATGCATTTAGACGTTTTCAATAACAAAATGATTCATTTACATGCTGAGAAGGAAACACAATTCTAAACTGAAAAAGAAGGCTCATCGCCATACATTCTGTTATGTTGCTGTTGTTAATAAATAAGTTTTGGTTGCAATGTCTGTATGAATTTATGAACCAAGTTCAAAGTTAATATCGGTGGGACTTATAAGATATCTGTTTGTCTTCTGTTCTTACATGCGCTTTCTTCTTTGAGAATTAGTTTAGGCTGATGTGTATTTATGTTGTGGCAGCTCCAGTCCATCAAATGCAGCAATACTATAGACTTGGTGCCCTTGATAATTGTAGTAAGAAATGGAGTGGTCTTGTTGATTGTCTGACTTTAAAAACCAAAAGGTCTTCTGAAGTGGAGGTACAGTGTTCTCTTGCATCATTGTCTGGACTGTTCACAATGTTCTTTTTTCGCCTGAGTCATTCAAATATGCGAATAAAAATAAATTTTACAAGTTAATAAACCTTGCGTTGCTTGTAAGATTACTTAAAAGTCATAGATTTGTGAGGATGAGGAATATAATTTTATTGTTTCGACATTCTAGCAATTGAATCTGAGTCTCTCCAAATTATAAACTCTTTGATTAGAATAATTGTTGCTATAATATCAGAAAAGGAGGTATAAACTTCTCAACTGGGGGAGATCTTGGATGCAAGTTTTGCTGATGTGCAGCTTTGCTTTTTTGCTTTTTATGTTGTCGAAAGCACTTCTAATTTGTTGATAGTCCCATTTAACTGCTCAAATCTTGGGGATTGAAGTAAAGGAGGTTTTTTAAATGAGATTAAACTAGAGGGTACATTTTAGGTATTTCACAAACTAGGAGAAGATTCATTTAATTTTGCCAAACCCGAGGTAATGCCTCACCTAGTCACCCCTCACCTACAATTGGTGTGCCTCAACCCATCCAAATTTTTGAGTATGGCTGATAAATTAATTGTGATTTCATTTGTCAACCGCAGTCTTGTGTTGCTGACTTAGGCAGTAATGCTATGGTATTTGCTTCTAATGAGGTTGCTGAGCTAGCAATTTCTCTTTTCGGATGGATGCTTCTCTGAAGATGTTATTATGGATGCAGAGTTTTTTTTTTTTAAATCAATAAATACAAAATTTTATCATGTGGGAATTTTGTTAGAGTTTTAAGTTGTATACACCATCAGTGCATGCAATTTTTTACTCATTAGGTCATCTAATGGATATTTATAGGTAAGCCTCCTTAAGATTTGGGATTTCAAATTTTAATAATGAGATATATTACCTGAATACCTGCTACAACAAGTAAAGATGATCTGATAGTGTAAAAAATACTCACACTGACGGTGTTCTTCCCTATATATGCTCGTGAAGTCACTTCTGCTTTCTGTATTATTTTGTTGATTTTGTTTATCATACTCATCATTAGATCATGTGAAGCAGGAAATTTTAGAAGCACGCGAGAAAGTGAAGCCTCACCTGTGGTCAACACGAACCCCTGAAGAAGCCGCAGCTTATTGGAGCGAACTCTTTGACCATCTAGATGAAGAGTAAAACTCTTAGACCTTTTCATCAGACATTTTCCCAATCAATACGAAAAAGTTTATCATATCATTTGAAATAATCTTTCTCCCCAATGATGCTTGTTTCAAACATGTCTTAGAGGCACCATGGTTATCAAAGTGGGTTTCTAAAGAGGCACCAGTTTAGGAATGTTTAGAATAGGAACATTGTGTTGGAAAATCTTCTTTTTCCTTGAGTGATTGAAGCAGCATAAACAAATTCCAACTATCTTAAATGTCGGAGTAACCCCACCTTCTGATTCAGATGAAATATGGAGCTTATCATTGCATTGTAAAGAGATGGAACAAAACACTATTCATCTTTCTTTCTTTGATGTTGGTTTAGTGCCTGTACATGGGGATTCTGCTAGGGTACATGCCTTGCATGGTTTTCATATGGCCTCGATGATTAACTTCGTTGGATCATCTGTATCCGATGACCTAGATCATCATTTCAACGACGAGGGTTTTTGCTATATTATATCCTTGTTTAGACTTGATACCCTATGTCCAGTAAACGATACAACAATGGAAGATCTTAAGGCAGTCCAGAACCTAAATGATTTGGGGGGGGGGGGGG
>NC_028637.1:91557636-91566632 GCF_001406875.1 Solanum pennellii
TTGGGGGGGGGGGGGATGTAACGGAATGACCTATATAGCTCTCGAATTTGATGCACTATATATGAATTGACTGACATAAAAAATTAAAAGTTCATTTACATGTTTTTTTTCTTGAAGTAGATAACTCAGAAAATTCATGTGTCATATGCGTCAATCTCATTTACATAGAATCTTTAATTTTTGCTAGCTATAGCCTCTTTAATTTAACACCTTTGAGAGTACAAAACTAGTTACATGTTCATTTTGACAAAATATCACACATAGCTTCTAGGGAGGACCACTTTTGAAGACATAGTTGAACATAACAAAATATTTAGGGGTCGTTTGGTAGAAAGATCAATAATGCATGGATTAGTAATGCAGGGATTTGTAATGCACGGATTATTTTTATTAAGTGTTTGGTTCATCGTTTCTTACCTAATTTTCTGTGTGGTTTAAAAGTTTACAAAAAAAATTCTTTTCAATTATACCCTAGAGTTATTGTGAGATTTTCTATTTAATTTAATTGAGTCGAGGTAGATAATTCACGAAGAATATTATTTTTTATTACATTTTTAACTTGCTAGGAAAATAGAAATTTTATTGTCATGTTCACTATTTTTTCACTTAAATTATTTGAGAATAAATAATTGTGATCTTAATATATTGGAGTTAATATCTCAAAAGGTCACACAACTATAATGATTTATAGAGAAAATTTATAGAATTTTGTTTTGTATAAATAAATTTTAAAAAGACTCTTTATCATAAAATAAAATAAAAATAAAAAATAAACATAGCAAAATAATTTAAACTATTTTTATACTCGAGACGAGCTGTGTGTGTATATATATACACTCTTGTTTTAGACTACTTGTGTGTTTTAATGGACTTTCATTAAGAGACAA
Organism: Solanum pennellii; assembly: GCF_001406875.1. Lineage (NCBI taxonomy): Eukaryota > Viridiplantae > Streptophyta > Magnoliopsida > Solanales > Solanaceae > Solanum > Solanum pennellii. Next base: position 91,558,524 of record NC_028637.1, read on the forward strand.
TATTTTATTTATGAATTGTTCTTAAATTCATACATCAACATTAGCATATTAGTCGGATTATAATATTTTATATTAATAATTAATAGATTAAATAACTCATATTTTAGAAATAAAAAATTATATCTAAATAATAAAAATTTGTAAGCTAATTTATTTAAATAAATTTATTAGTATAAATATAAAATATAAAATCAAAAAAAAATGATTAAAAGGATTTGAGGGGTATTTTTGTCTTTACCTAGATTAGTCCCATGGTATTAAAGCTAATACCACCAAATGGAAGGTATTAGTTATACACCCTCTAATACCATGTAGGGTGTATAACTAATACATGAATTGCCCCAAAATTCCTACCAAACATATTATTAAATAATACTACACATAATACTTGGACTATTTCTCCTAATAGTTCCTACCAAACGATCCCTTAATGTCTAGCTGTTTGACAATTAACTTAAGAATTCTGAACTAAAGTTGGGAAAAAAAATAAAACATGTTTGATCTTTGTTTCTAAAATTTTCCCTGCATGAGTTTAATAGGAGTAACTATAATTAGCACAAATTATGTGACTCATGTGTAATTATTTATTCATGTTTTCTCTATATATATCGGATGTACAATCTTTAATCAATAAGACTCATTATTATATCATGGTATCAGAGCTAAGGTTAAACTCTTCCAAAACCCAAAAAAAAAAAAAACCCTAACCTTCTTCTTCCTTGCTGCTGCTGCCGCCGATCAACAGCAACAAAAAAAAATTTTCGGCTGCCTCTCTTCATCAACAATGGCAGCCGATCCCCTTGCCACCCTTCCCTCAGGTGTGAAATTGTTCCTTCGCAATCTTCACAATCTCATCCCAGAAAAATTAATCGATCATAATTATCCAGCCTGGTCGAATAGCGTCAAGATGGCGCTCTCCGCACATCTTCTTCTTGGTTGGGTCGACGGCACCGGCATAGTACCGCCAGTCAATGTAACCGTCACGGACAAAGATGGTAAAACCTCGACAGCACCAAATCCCGACCATATGTCGTGGTCCCTTATCGATACTCAAATTCATGCATGTCTTCTCGCTGTGATTAGCCCGCAAATTCAGAAGTACGCTCGTGGTTTTGCTACTTCTGGGGCTCTTTGGAATGCTCTTGCTACCCGTTTTAATTCTCTATCTACAGCCCATGTTTTTCAGTTGCGTGATCGTCTTCACACCCTTCGCAAGGGCACTCGCACCATGGTCCAATATTTGGATGAAGCAGCCTCGATTATCTCTGATCTTGATGCCCTTAATGAAGTTGTTCCTGAACGAGATGTCATCAATGCTGTTGTTCGGGGCCTGCCTGCTGAATTTTCCTCTTTAAAACAGCATATCCGATATCACGATGGCCCTCTCACACTAAATCAAATTTCGGGCTGGTTGAATGCAGAAGAATTAAACCTTGCCATGGAATCCAAATTGGCCCTCGCCGACTCGACAGCTCAGCCAATCCACACTGCCCTTTACGCGGCTGGACAGCGTGGTGGCGGCCGTCCAGGCAGACGCGGCGCACAGCGTGGCGGCGGCAGAGGACGCCAGCAGCCCTTCGTCCACAGCGGCAGTTCTGGCCGCAGCAGACCAGACCTGGAAAATCGACGCGGTGGAGGCAGCACTCCATCCTCCAATCGTGACCTCCCCGTGTGCCAAATCTGTGAAAAGCGAGGCCATGTGGCTCGCGTATGTTGGTACCGCTATGATGAGCAATCTGCTCCTGCAGCAAATGGCGGCACTCGTGCGATGCATGCATCTACAAGCAACTCTTCAAGTGATTGGTATTTGGATACTGGTGCAAATTCTCACGTGACGCCTGATTACTCTCAACTCCATAATCCCACTTCATATTCCGGCGCCGACACAATCACTGTAGGTAATGGACAATCTTTACCCATCTCCAATACAGGTTCTGGCTTTGTATACACTCCCACAGGTACTTTCTCATTATCCACGTTACATCACGTCCCATCCCTCACATCTAATCTTCTGTCTGTCTATCTGTTTACCAAAGAAAATAATTGCACTCTTCTTTTCAATGCCCATAATTTTCAGATCATGGACAATTTAACCAAACAGATCCGGTACAAGGGCCGTTGTGAGCAAGGTCTATACACTCTTCCTTCCAAGCTATCTGCGTCAATCTCATCTTCATCAGTTGCTAATCAAGCCATTCGTTCTTCAACCTGGCACCGCCGACTTGGTCATCCATGTGCCGCAGTCACTAAGTCCATTTTGTCTGTCTTAGGTTTTTCTTTTTCCACTAAGGACCATTGTGAGTCATGTTCTGTAGCCAAATCGAGTCGTTTACCGTTTATCTTATCTAATACTAAGGCCACAGCGCCATTTGAATTAATACACTCTGATGTTTGGGGTCCAACCTCCATCTCCTCCTTTAATGGTTTTCGTTACTATATATGTTTTGTTGATGATTATAGTAAATTTACATGGCTTTATCCCTTAAAACGCAAATCTGAAGCATATTCGGTTTTTGTAAATTTTGAACGCATGGTCAAAACCCAATTCAACTCCAACATCAAAATCTTTCGCAGTGACAATGGAAAAGAATTTTTAAACAATGCCTTTGGCTCTTTTCTCCAATCTCTTGGCATTGTTCATCACACATCTTGCCCCTATACTCCTGAACAAAATGGTGTTGCCGAACGCAAACACCGTCACCTCATTGAAACCGTCGTCACTCTTCTTCATGAGTCTCATCTCCCTGCACCTTTCTGGGTTGAGGCGTTGGCCACTGCCAACTATCTCATCAACCGCATGCCCACATCCTCCCTCTCTAACACCTCTCCCTATGAATGTCTATACACACACCGTCCAGATTACACTCATCTTCGACCATTTGGTTGTCTTGCCTATCCCTGGCTACGCCCTCACACTCAACACAAACTTCAACCCCGGTCTACACCATGCATCTTTCTAGGCTACCATCCCACCATAAAAGGATACAAATGTTTTGAACCCATCTCTCAAAAAACATATGTCTCTCGTCATGTTCGTTTTATCGAGGAGGATTTTCCCTATCCCCGGTTAAGCTCCGTCAATGCCACGTCCAACCCACTTGGTCTTATTCCAATCTTTCCACCGAGCTCACATGGCCTTGTACCGGCATCCATTACCCCATCCATCATACACACACCACCCAATCCCAACCCTCTCATCCCATCTGGATCACCCACCACCCCCAATCCACCCATCCCACCAACTTTCAACCCTCCTCACCAACAATCTCCACCAGCCGAAACAACACCTCCTCCTCACCAACAATCTCCACCAGCCGAAACAACACCTCCTCCACCCCTAACCCCTTTACATCACATGCAAACCCGTTCCAAATCCGGCATTTTCAAGCCCAAAGTCTACACCACCACTTCACTTGCTCCCTCTGAACCTACTACCTACAAACAAGCATCTACCAACCCCCTTTGGTGTCAGGCTATGGATGATGAATACAGGTCTCTTATTAATCAGCATACTTGGGAATTGGTGCCAGCACCCAGACATCGAAAACCAATTGGTTGCAAGTGGGTGTACCGCATCAAACGTAATGCCGATGGATCCATCTCTCGTTACAAAGCTCGACTAGTTGCGAAGGGTTATCATCAAGAGTATGGCATTGACTATAAAGAAACTTTCAGCCCAGTCGTCAAGCAGCAGACTATCCGTCTAGTCTTGTCTCTCGCTCTTCATAATGACTGGCCCTTACACCAGCTCGATGTGAGCAATGCTTTTCTCCATGGCACTCTCGACGAGGACATTTATATGGATCAGCCGCCTGGCTATGTTGATTCTCGCCATCCACATCTTGTCTGCAAGCTCAAAAAGTCCCTCTATGGCCTCAAGCAGGCCCCCCGTGCTTGGTATAATCGCTTCTCTTCTTTTCTGCAGGATATTGGCTTCCGAACGTGCACTCATGACACAAGTTTATTCACTCTCCGGCATCCTCATGGCCTAGTCATAATTCTTCTCTACGTTGATGATATTGTGATTACCGGCAGCTCATCTGCTCTTATCTCCACCATCACTAAATCCATGCATCAAAATTTTCAGCTGAAAGATCTTGGCCCTCTACATTACTTTCTTGGCATTGAAGTACTTCGTACCTCCTCCAGTCTCCTACTTCATCAGTCAAAATACACTGAGGAGCTTCTCACTCGGGCAGGAATGGCTGAATCTAAAACTGCACCCACTCCAATGGCTGTCCGTCCACCATCCACCTCCGACAGTCGTCTATTCGACAATCCGACCCTCTATCGAAGCATAGTGGGTGGTCTCCACTATCTAGCTGTTACTCGTCCAGACATTCAATATGCTGTCAACCGTGTCTCTCAATCCATGCACGCTCCAACTGAACAAAATTTTCAGGCATTAAAACGGATTCTTCGTTACCTAAAGGGCAGCTTACGTCGTGGACTTCTTTTTACTAAAGGGAATCTAGAGCTCTCCGTCTACTCCGACTCTGATTGGGCGAACGACAAGGATGATCGTCGCTCCACCACCGGGTACCTACTGTTTCTTGGACCAAATTTAATCTCTTGGTGCACCAAAAAGCAAACACGGGTATCTCGCTCTTCCACTGAAGCCGAATACCGAGCTATGGCGGCTGGAGTTGCTGAAGCCATGTGGCTTCATCACATTACGGATGCACTTGGTCTTCCTCCCTTTCGGCCAAAGATTTATTGTGACAACGAGTCCACCATTTGTGTTACAAAGAATCCAGTCCTTCATGATCGTATGAAGCATGTTGGGTCTGACTGCCACTTTGTTCGTGAACAGGTCATGGCTGGTACTATGAGCACACATCATGTTCCTTCTTCCGAACAACTTGCAGACTTACTTACCAAACCTCTTCCACCGGCTGCGTTTCATTACCTCGCTACCAAGCTTCCCCTCGTATCCGTGGATCAGCTTGAGGGGGGATAATAGGAGTAACTATAATTAGCACAAATTATGTGACTCATGTGTAATTATTTATTCATGTTTTCTCTATATATATCGGATGTACAATCTTTAATCAATAAGACTCATTATTATATCAGAGTTCACTCTTGTACAAGCAGAATATATACTTGATGTGATCCCGCAAAAATATTTTTAAATTCTATCGAATATCTTAAGTCATTTCATTTTTTGTTCTTTCTATTTTTTTTTTAATAAAATAGATGTAATGCCTACTTTGAAGTAAGCCGGTTACCTTATTACCCCCAGCTTATAGAAATTGTGATTCCTAATTTTAAGTAAAAAAAATGAAAATAAAACTAATGATAGAATTTCCGATACACTCAAATTTCGAAATAACTATTATAATAGTAGCCATATTTCATCACAGTAGTATGATTGCCAATTTTTATGTTATATTTCTATAATAATATTTTATTTATATCAACAATGGCATTCATTATATAAAATTATTCCTCTTTAAGAATCATAACTAAAAATTGTGTCATAATAAGAAATATATTTTTGTAAGATAAGAATTTGATTTAAAAATTTCACAAATATATTCTTCGCGTTACATAAATTGCTGAATAGCCGACATATATAAAACTTTCATAGTGAAAGTATAACTCCACGTTTTCATTTGACCGTCAAATCAATTATTTTAACTTTTTTTCTTTTTGGCGTCTTAGGACTAACTTTGTAGAATTATTGATGTTATATAATATATTAATTGACACAAAATTTGATTGTTAGAAATAATTAAAACTCTAATTATAAAAATTAATCTTATATTATATTTTAATGTTTTTTTAAAAATGTATCATATTTCAATAATTCATAAATTAGAGGGAAAACACAAATAATACCAATCCTTCCAAAAAATTTTTTATATAAATTATGTCATATTAAAATAAATTACATCAATTAAGAACGATAAAATAGTATCAAATCACCTCAGAAAGTTGGTCATAAAACACTCAAAAAAAAAAAAAACTTAGAATAACTAATTTGATGGTCAAATAAAAACGTGAGGTTACACTAAAACCATGAAAGTCTTTAACATGTCGGCTATTAAGCCATTCATGTAAGGCGACTATTACTTTAGGATTTTTTTTTAATTCAGTATTCGATATTCATATTAAAGTTTGACTAAATTCAGTATTATATTTTATATTAGAAGAAAAATTGCTTCTTAACACAAACAATTTTATATTTAAAAAACAAATTCAATATCTCGAACAATATATGTAAAAAATAGGTTATAATGCTAAGAGAAAAATACTTTGGTTGTATTGGTGATTAGTCACCAAGAACATATGCGTGTATATGGGTTGTGTCCTAAATAGTGTAGACAGGCTTCACCAAAATATTATAATTACTTAATAATTAAAGTCATTTTTTTATTTGGAAAGTTTTCATTCACAAAAAGAAAAGAATTAGTCAACTGAAAAAATCTTGAATTAATCTATGTCAATAATAATGTCAAAGTATTTCAATAAAAAAAAAACACAATTTTGTTGTAGAGTATTGAGCCATGAGTTTAATTTATTCTACATATATACTTCGCAAAGGCTGTTAACAAATCAAATTATTGTCATTTTGATTTATAGAATAAGATGAGATATTTTAGAATTAAATTTAAAATTAATTTTATACTTATTTGATTTTTAGGATTAAGTTTAGAATTGATTTTACTCTTTATTTGATTGAATATTTATATTTATTTTGTAAGTTTAAAATATTTTTAATTAAATAAAATAAAAATTTAATCTCAAACGTAACACTGAAATATTTCATTGTATAATCTCATCAACTTAGTGTTATTTTTTCGCACCTTAGTTTTGTAATATGATAAATTAAGGGCAACTTTCACATATAGCAAACAAAAAAGTATAAATTTAAGAAATCCCATAGGGTAATAAAATAATTACATTCTGTCCCGACAAATTTAGTATTTACTAATAATCCCTTAAAATTGTTGTGACATGATACATTAGTATGTTGTGATACATGGTAAATGATACACAGTAACTTAAAACTGTTAAGATTAAAAGGGGGAAAAAACTTAACATTTAAATTTGTTATCTAAATTAGCTTAAATTACGGTAACAGTTCATTAATAAGCATTAATTCAGCACGTAATTTGATAATAATTTCAAATTTTGAAAAATTCAAGATTATATCATCTAGTTTGAAGACATTTTTATGAACATCCAGTTATTAAACTTATTGACCGATACATGATAACAATTTTCAAAAACTCGTAATACATAGAAAATCATATGATACACATCAAATTCATGTATCAATGCATCGTCTAAACACTATAATACACTGAGTCGATATGTATCAGCAAACACACTTGATGGCGTAGTTATTAAACTTATTGACTGATACATGATAACAATTTTCAAAAACTCTTGATACATAGAAAATCATATGATAAACATCTAATTCATGTATCAATGCATCAACTAACACACTATAACACACTGAGTACTTATGTATTAAACTTATTGTCTGATACATGATAACAATTTTCAAAAATTCTTGATACATATGGGATTCCTTTACTAAAATTTTTATTAATTTCAACAACAATGGTTGCAGCTTCTTTTCTCACCTTGCTCTTTGCTTCTTCCGATTTTGCCCCTCTGAAATCCCTAAATTCCGCCATGACTGCTTCACTTACAACCGTATCCTTCTCATCCTCTCCAAATCTTCTCTTCCGAACCGGCTCTGGAACGCACTGGTATTCAGGGAAACATATTCACTGTTAATCTTCTTATTGGTACATTTGGTGACAGCCAAGGGAATGGTGTTAATGAGCTAACTAGGTGTTTTATTTAAAATTAATTAAATTTAATAATTCAAAATCAAAAGCTGATTAAAAGGTTGAGTGTTTAAATGGATAAAATTTAAAATTCAAAAACTGATTTAAGAGGTTGAGTGTTTTAATGGAGAAAAAATAGCCATTAAAATGGGTAAATGTGTATTATAGGAGAGAGAATGTAATGTATCTAAAAACTTACACTAAAATAAAAAAAAGGGAATTTATGTAATATTTAAAAAAGGTAGGGAAAATTAGAGAATATAAAAATTATAGTTGTGTATTTAAGTTATTTTTCCTT
>NC_028637.1:91568345-91571823 GCF_001406875.1 Solanum pennellii
ATATATATATATATATATATATATATATATATATATATATTATGTGGATAAGAATGTGAAATAAACTAGAAGCTTTTCTTGAACCCTACATATTTGATATAATAATTATATTTTATATCTTTTTCAATTGGACCCTCATATACTCTCAAACACGTTTGTCTCTTTGGTCCAATTTTGTCATCATGGTCGATAGTTTTTTTCTTTAAAAAATCAGTATTATATTTTATCTGTTATAAATAATTTGTATTACAGTGAATGTCTAATTATATGGAGTCCTTGTAGAATATGGTTAGGAATCCTACTTGGGGATCAAGTAAGGTTTTCCCTACAAATAAATGGTTTTTCTTCATTGTAAATAAGATTTGTGAAAGATCTATGAATCCTGAATATACTTCAAGAGAAATAAGAAGTCTTTTCTCTTCTCCCTACTTTCTTCTTCTTCTTCTAAATTTATATAGTTTCATAACACGTTATCTGCACGATTGTTCTATTCTTAAAGAATTATGAAGAAGACGGAAAAAGTGCAAAAGAGATATTGCATAAGTTATGCAATAAGATTCTTATATTTTTAAGGTATGATTTATCTTTATGTTATAATTATTTATGTGACAAATCTGGAGGTACCATATAAAGTAAGTATTAAAGAGATTTGTTGACTTTTTATACGTTTAATTTTAATCGATTGAGAAGAGAATTTCTTAATTTATTTTAATAATTGAATAAGCACAATTAAGTGAACGGTATGTTTTCAACCTTTATATGAGGTATGTGATCTATTAAGCTATATTTATTAACTACTAATGTTGATTATAATAAATCAATAATCTCAATTTTGTGTGTAATTATAATGTACGATCATATTAATGATCATCAAAAGTGATAAAATTATAATCATTATGAAGGTTTGAGGTTGAGCCTCATTATGGGTAAGACGATAGATTTAAGTTTTATCGCACCAAAAGAATAAGACGATGGATTTATGTCCAATCGCATAAAGAGGGTAAGACATTGGGTTAAAGTCCTGATGCATCATGATGATAAGATATTGGGTTCAAGACCCATAGATTTATGACCTAAGACACTTTTATATGGATAAGACGTTGAGTTTGAGTCTCAATGCACTATATTGATGATATTTTGACTATTAAAGCAAAAAGTATGCTTTTGATGAAAAGTAGTCATGAACCCTATTCAATTGAAAGCTTTTATTCTCTAAAGTGAATGTGATAGTCGTGCATATTACGTCTGAAAGAAGACAAGTGATTGAATAATGCACATAAATATAGAATGAGGTAGTAAAGCTATCATAATTTGATATGCACATGTTTGTGTTCCATTCATGAAGAATGAGAACTTCTGATAAATGCTAAAGTATGGATCCATTCTCTAAAGGGAATGAGGTGTAAGCCACCATGCTAGGCATGAGAAAGATTCCGACCTTGGTCAATGATGTGGTATCACCAAGAATGTCTCTAAGAAGACATGTATTATAGAAAAGTTTCATGTTTTATCTTCGGGCTTGTATTGGACAAGAATTAATGTAATTGAGGCACATTCAATGGTAAATAAGAAGTTTACTAATTTCAGTACTGTAATGACCATTTTCGATCATTTTGAGCACTAGAACTTTTTATGTCAGAAAATATTTTCCTATAGATTTAAGGGGTGTTTTGGACTATTCATAATTATAATTATGAAATTAGTGGGGTAGTTTTACTAATTTATTTAGTTAGTGGTTAAGAAAATAATATTAAAATAATTAATGGGTCACTTTTATCAAATTGTATAGTTGATTATATGATAATTAGGGTAGAAGTTTGTCTTTAGAAAAAGGAAGAAAATAAGAAAAGGGAGACCGCATACGTGCAACGCCTCTATCAGGGAAGAACAACCAACTCTAGAAACAATTTCAGGTGAGATTTCTATTAAATTTTCTTGTTACATGTATTTTATATGTAGTGGAATTGCGATTAGTATCCGAGCCATGATGTAAGAGAATTATGTACTGCAAGTGTAGTAATATAGCGAGGAATTGTCGTTGAACTGTAAGAAAAATTGTGGGTATTGATTTTTGTCGCCTTAGATTGAATAATTGGTTGGAAATTTTGATAGAAATTGTAATTCCTTTTGGCTACGTGGCCTGACAATCATTGGGAACAAATATTCCCAGTGACCCATTGTAGGATAATGATGAGAATTGTTAAGGGTCAAAGGAATAGGTGCTATATGTGCATATGATGCTATATTTAGTAGGAATTAACGAAAAACTAAAGAATGGGGGGGCAATTGTTAACTTTCTGGTTTGCTGGTTTAATTAAATTATTGTTTATTAAATTAAGAGTGGATTGTAGTTGGGAGAATTAGTTACGGTACTGACTGATTTTGGTTCCATTCATATTATTATTGGTAACTGGTGAATTATCAAAAATTAGTAATTGTTAATTAACATGTAAGGGTGCAGATTATACTATATTATAACATATTCATATAAGAACTGTATTAGAGTATAGTGTGTTAGTTGAAAGAAATCGAAAACAAGTGCTAGTGACGAAAATTAATGATGCTGAAAAGAGAAGAAAAATTTAAATGTGACCACGATTTTAGTTGAAAAACATCTTTACATGAATTAAGTAGGCAGCATAGATTTGGAGTATTTTTTTTGTTTGTGTGTCGTGAAGTACACGTGCAAGTGTACAAAGTGGTGTTGCCTGCCACTGGTTTTCCAACCAGTGGCTTCAAACTTTTTATATTAACATTTTATTCTAATCTTATAAACTAGGTGTTGTTATATTGAGATAGATAATTAAATATTAGGTGTATCGAATTATTTTAAATTCATTAAAATTATTTTAATTAGGGAAATTAAGACCTACCCTTAGGTTTGAACTTTAGGAAACTGATTATATAATTAGGTGAGTTTTTGGTACTAGGCTAAATATAGAATAATCTGAGTGTTATGGGATTGTCAACTTACACCTTATGTATATATATATATATACTTGATAGATTGAAAGGGTTCAGAGGCAATAAGGAAAGGAAAAGCGTTGGAGAAGTAGTTGCTTGACTTCGGCTCTCCGGTGGAGGTAGGTTATGGTTTATGCTATTTCATAGTAAACTCTTAATAGCGAATGATATGTATTGGGTAGTATTGTAAAGTCTCCTATATGCTTAATTGTGTGCATGCATGATGTGATTATATAATTGTGATGAATTAGCATGATGAGGCTGTTGAATCTTAAAACCTTAAAACCTCTTTGTTAATGATGATGCCTTGGTATAAAAGAAGGCTTGATGAACTAAAAGATTGAGGGTAATAGATCGGGTGTCACGAACCGACACGNGTGTCACGTTCCGGCACCAGGATAGTAGATGGATCGGAGTGTCACGTTCCGACACCAAGATATTAATGGATCGCGTGTCACGTTCCGACACCAGGATAGTAATGGATCGGGTGTCACGTTCCGACACCAGGATAGTA
>NC_028637.1:91572190-91618682 GCF_001406875.1 Solanum pennellii
TTATTTTAGCTTCTTAGATACTCTTAGATTTAGTAATTTGAGGATAGATGTTCTTGTGGTGATGACTTCCAGATTTTGGGAATAATAAGTATTATTAGAAGTTATTTATTGGTTATATTGATGAGTTTTAAGTCTTCCGCATTATATTCTGTTTATTACGGTTGAAATATTGGTAAGAAATTGGGATTAGATTGGTTGGTTCGCTCACATAGGAGAATAAGTGTGGGTGCCACTCGCGGCTCGTTTTGGGTCGTGACAAGTACTTTCTTAGTTTGACACGATTGTCTAGTACATCGTTAGTCTATAATGTTTAGACGAATTATGGAAAATTAAAATGGACTATCATGGAAGAAACTAAAAATTCTTTTAAATGGTGAATTTTCTTATACTACTTGTTAGCAAGGCAAGCTAATTGTGAGACCACCATAAACGAAAGTTGAGATTGAATTTTCTGCGTTATAGGAACGTATACAGATATTTGTGGACCTAGTCATCCACTTAGTGGATTGTTTAGATATTTAATGGTCCTAATAAATGTTTCTTCTATATGGTCTCATGTGTGCCTATTATTATCTCGCAACTTGATGTTTGCAAAAATGTTGGCACAAATAATATGTTACATGCACAATTTTCTTCAGATTAGTTCATTCAATGATGGGATCACGACTCACCTAAAGGGTAAAGTAATTTAGAAGAAATAAATCTAAAAATTACTCTTCGAGTAATAAAATTGAAATTTACTCATATAATAGTAAATCAGAAATTTACTAAAGCAAAAGGCACATGGCGTAGTAAACTTGGAGTTTACGAGTACTACTAATTTTATTAGTTGGCATGAATAATTTGGTCATCCCAAAGATGTGCATACTGAGTAATGAATATACATTGAAAAACTAGAAGATTCTTCAAGAATTCTTTATGTTGCTTGTTCTCGTGATAAAGTTGATTGGATCAACTAAAGTTGGAACTAAATCCCTAAATTCTGAAAAGTATAAAAGGTAAATATGGGCCCGTTCTCCTATTATGTGATATGATAAAATGATGCATCTATAAGATAATCACATGTATTTTTGTTGTCAACATGTAGTTTGACATTCACAAAATTGTTTGTGCAAAAATAATTGAGTTAAGAGCACAATTTCAGAATATGTAATCAAGACAATTTATCTTGATAATATTGATAAATACTGAAGATGATGTGACACTAAATGTCTCAAATAGTAAAATTATTGTTTATGAAAATAAAGCTTCATATGTCTATATGAAATACGATATTGCATACAAAAGTAATTGTATGCATCAGACCGATAAATTATGATCAAATTTTCTTTCAATTGATTTATGGTTGGGGACCAAATATTTTTCAACTGATTATTTTGATATGTGGTATATAATCAATGAATATACATTGACGCACAAGGATAGATTCTCCAAAGATTGAGATATATGTTAGTTTGTCTAACATAAGGGGGAGACTAGAAGCAACAGAAGAGTTGTAAATACTCCTATTAAATGTCCCTTAAGGATAAAGTCTATGATAGACTAATCAGTTTTAAATAAAATAATCCTTGAAAAAGGGGGAAGATCAAAGAATCAAAATGATCATAATAAGGAGACAATGTGCTCTTGGAGAGCCCACGACATAACACTTTATGAAACCTCATGAGAGGGGTAGCTACCCAAAAATAATGAAGTGATGAGATCTCAATAAGTTTTGTCGTATTGTGAATCGATACAAAAAGATATATCGTTGACGATATCTTTGATACAATAGCGCGCAATATTGTAAAAGATAATGAGGATATGAATTCTACATCTATTAAAGCATGCTTGTGTAGAAATAATTATCAAGTGAAAAGTGGAATGATGCATCTTGGTAAGCGTAAAGCTTATTTGACTTGCAATCTAGGCACTAAAAGATGTCATACATCTAATATTGAATGTTGTTACTTGACAAAATTGATATGAAAATATCCAATGGGTTAAAAATCTAAAGCATATACAAGTTTTTGGAAAACTTGTTTATCATCCTCATAAGGATTAAATAGATTCAAAATGCATTGAGCTTATACAAGTATTATTATGCAAGTTGATGACTAGAATTGAAACTCTTGGCAATAGATTATTTGCTTAAAGAAGTTGAAGTAAGGAACTTGCATAAATCTTTGACCCTGAAGGGAAGATTTATAAAAGCAGATAGAAAAAAGCATATTTCATCAAGGTTTTTCTACACTCATGAGCTCCCAAGAATGGTGATATCAACATGCAAGAGGTATGTTCAAGTAATATTATTGTTGATTTATTCACCAAGTCTCTATCAACTACAACTTTCAAGAAGATGGTGCACAAGCTTAGAAAACAAAGATTCAAGTCTCTGGATTGATGTTCACATTAGGGGAGCTAATACGTGATGTACTCTTTTTCCCTCACAAGGCTTTGTCCCATTGGGTTTTCCCTGTAAAGTTTTTAATGAGGCATCCATAATGCGTATTATTAGATATGTGTACTCTTTTTCCTTCACTAGATTTTTTTCCCACTGGGTTTTATCTAGTAAGGTTTTAACGAGGCACATAATCTAACGACATTCAAGGGGGAGTGTTATAAACAATTTGTATTATAGTGTGTCTAATTATGTGGAGTCCTTGTAGGATATGGTTAGGAATCCTACTTGGATACCAAGTAGGTTTTCCCTATAAATAAAGGGTTTTTCTTCATTGTAAATAAGATTTGTGAAAGATCTTTGAATCCTGAATATACCTAAAGAGAAATAAGAAGTTTTTTCTCTTCTCCCTACTTTCTTCTTCTAAATTTATATAGTTTCATAACACTATCCGTCTTTTAAAGTAAGTATTATTTTAGTAAAAATAATATAATAATACATTAAAACAAAAATTTACAATTATTTTTAGTTATATCATTATGTTAAAGAATTTTTTTCAATAGTTCCCAATGTTTAAAAATATAATAAATAAATAGAGGTAAGTAACTAAGCAAATGATAGTATCTTATATATATTATTATTTTTTAATGAATTTGAAAAAAGCTAAAATGATACTTAATTTACTAGTTCATGTATATATATGATATAATTTTTTGGCTACTTAATTTACTAGTTCATGTATATATATGATATAATTTTTTGGCTGCTTATTTTGAACTTTGAACTACTTTATTTTTGCTTGCAAGTACAAAAGGTGGCTCAATTAAATCAAATTCAATTTTATTACTTCAACTAATAAATTTTTTATATTGTGAATTTTACTATCTTGATCAATTGATAAGTTCCATAAACTTACTCCCCCCACATGAATGTAGCTTCTCCAGAAACTACAGAGAGGTGTTTAATCAAATTTAATAAATAAACACAAAAATCAACATAAAATCAGAAAAAGTAGTTTTTGTTGAATTTTGTAAATTACCGCCAATACTTCATATCAAATTCAAAGAAAATAAAAAGAACTTATATAAACTATTGATAATACACCATCACACTTAATAATAAATTAATTATTATTTAAATTACATGTAAAAATGAATGAGTTATATAATTCTGTTAAATATCTTTATTTCTCGATATATCTTTTAAAGAAAATGATTTAAAATATATACTAGATTAAGCTTAATCAATATTTTTATTTAGTTTGACTTCTCGATTTAATTCGATTTTTCGATTGGATGGTATACCCTGTCTGTAATTCTTCTTTACTCATTGAGTACCCTATTAAATAAGTTACTCCTTTTTCCCTCTCTAAGGGAAAGAATAGTCCACAAATTTTTTCAAAAAGGATAGAGATATTATTATATAATATAGTTTGAAACCAAACTTTTACTTATTTGCATAGTGCATGACCCCACTGTTTTGTTTCTATGCGATAACACGATGCACTAAGCTCTTTTAATAAACAAGATTTAGACAAGGATTGAATTAGATTTTATCTTGTATTTTGACAAACAATTATTTGCACGATTTGAACTTGTTATTTCGGAGTCACTCTTAACAGAATAAGTTATGTACTCTTTCCAATCGATATTATCTGTCTTATAAAGTTTCGAATCAACTAATAACACAGTTAAATTCCAATGAACAACAGCATAATACAATAATCATGTGCTCCTATACATCTAGATTGTACTCACTAGACTGTTATTTGATTAGTATTAGATCTAATCAAACTCAATAATACATTGAAAACTACACTTGCCTTATTGCTAAATAAAAACAAGTAAAACCATATTTCCAGCATATTAGGGTAGAAAGAGAGTTTATTTACTCTCCTTTTCCATCTAACTTCACCTATTACTATCTGTACACGAGACTATTTCATGTTGTTCCATTTGAATATTGCAGCTGCTTACTTGTACACGAGCATTTCGCCTTTTTATCGGTCAGTGTCTGGCATTACATAAGTGTAAATTTGGTAAGAAGATATAAATGTTGCTTGATAGATTGATTCATGTGAGTACTTCATGGAGATAAAAAAACTTTTTTTGGTCATTACCTGGACTTGTTTCTGAAGGTCTTTAATGTAATCAACTGCCAAATCTAACATATCAGCTGTGTTTGTTTGCTGCCATTTCATTGAATAAGAAAACATGTGAGTTGAGTTCTTCCTACCTTCTTTTAGACGAAAATTGATTGATACAACAAACATGACTAGAATTTACCTTGTCCATATTTGGGAAAAGATCTTGCAGTTTTTTCATTCTTTCACTAATCCGAGTACGTCTCATCTACACAAATTGTTAAACAAGAAAATGAGAACTTAACGCGAACAACAAGTTTCATCATAGTGTGTGGCACTTCAAGTATAAACATATGATTGATCGGAAAACTAGGTAAACAAGACAGAATTTTTACCCTTTCTGCAATACTTCGTGGGTGCGTAGCACAGCCTCGTTTAGCACGTATTTTGCAAGGCACTGAATCTTGTTGGAACTGTAGGTATTTCTCTATGGCAGCCATCTCAGAAGATGTCTTAGGCAAGCTTAAATGATGAGATAAACCAGAAGAAGTGTAGTTTCTTGATTCGTCATTCTAACAAACAAAACGAAACGTTTATTAGTAACAGATACAACAACAAGATCAACAGACAGAAACTAGAATAGCTACCTGATTAGTCATTCCATTGAAATTACTAGAGAACATTTTCAGATCATCATCTCTATTTCTCTTCAAGGAATTAAACGACGCGCCGTTCCAAGATTCATTCTCAGCAATGCTAGGCATCAAGTTTGAGGTAGATGATTGATTAGTTGAGTAACTTATATGATTGTTGAAACCATTAGTTGATGTACTTGCTTCCCTGTTAGTCCCAACACTTGCTCCGAAATTCCCAACTTCTCTCATAAATCCTGTAACGAAACAACAAATTTCCCCATTTCTGATCACTACTATATCAAAACTATATCAAAAGCATCAAGCAAATCCATCATCGAGGGAACATTACTAATCTCTTCACACCATTTTCAAATTAACCAAAAGTTCAAATAGAGGCACAAATTGCTTCATAGATACTAAAATTAACTAGAAGTGAACTCTCTGTATAAACGTCACACAATCAATCTACTAATCAAAAGTTTAAGCCAGTGAATCTGATGATGTTTTCATGAATTGAACAAATCAAAAGTTAAAAGAGTAAAGCAGCATACCATTGAAGAATCCAGCTGGTGAACTGCTTTGTCTGATGAGATCAGAGTCACCATTTCCATTACTCAAATTTGCTCTAGTTTGCATTTGCACCCCTACACTATAAGAAACACCACCGTTCTCATATCTATTTTGTACACCATTTTCATTCCCAAATTCAATCTCCTCACCAATCTCCTGTTTCAAAGAAGTACCAAACTGAAGCTGATTCTTCTGGTTTTGATCATTCAGATCTCGAGTACCATTGTTGTTGTTGGTGTCGTTATTGTTCAATAAGGCGGTGAACATGGAATCCGAATCAGAACTCGAAGACCCATCACCGGTAATGAAATTTTCGCCGGAATTATTCCCGTCTCCGTCAAGAATTCCGGCGAAAAACGAACTTGGAGCTGACCTGTACCTCGTTAACCCACCGGAATTACTCTGCTGAAACTGTGACTGTTGCTGAAAAAAATCAGAACCCATCATTTCTTTGCTCCTAAAGAACTCAGGCTCCATTCCTTCACCATTTTTGAAGCTCGAAGAACCCCCACCACCCCCACCACCACCGGAAAACAAGAAACTACTCAACTTATCCATTTCTCTAGAAATTGGCTCTGAGCTAAACATAATCAAGATTTTAATAATATTTTTTTGGAATTATAGCTTCAATTTTTTTCGAATTTTAGCGAAGAAGAAGAAGGAAAATGGCGTATGAGCTAGCAAGCAATTTCTTTGGGTGCTTATTTGACAGAGCAATTTATCGAGCAGAATTGATGGGGACTTGTGCGTGGTAAGTAATATAATGACCAAATTACCCTTTGTGGACAATTTTCGTTTTACCATTTTTATCCTTTTTTGTCTTTTTGTGTCAAAGGGAATGGCTTTTGATTAGTTTACTAATTTATTTTTAACCTTGATTAATAATATTTAGTTAAGTGAAGATTATCTTAATACTACTTTTATGAAGCTTAGCTTAAGGATAAAGTGAGATTAGCTGTGTTTGTTTCTTGTCTTGTCTTTTAGTTCCAAACAAACGTAAAATTAAGATTTGGAGTGTTCTTTGAGTAAGAGAAGAGGCAACATGTGATTTAAAATTTGTAGTTAATTCTACTTAATTATTCTTAATTTTTTTACTTAACTTTAATTTTAATTTAAGCTTACCCAATAGTGAGACAGGTAATAGTGTTTTTCGAGAAGTTAAAGTTTTATAATAGTAATTTTTGGTTTATCTTTAATGTTATGAAAAGAATTAAAGATTGATAAATAATTGAATAATATATCGAGGAAAAGTCAGAAATGTCTATTTACCTTAGTGTTTTATAACTTTGTTTTATAATATTTTTACTAATAGTTTTTCTAACTATTTTTTTGTATTATTATTTTTATAATTATATTTTGATACTTTTTCTACTGAATCAAAAATCTATTTTTCTCTTTCAAAAATAACAACAATAAGGCAATATGGCTAAAACTCTATGATGATTAATTTTATTATTTTAGCCAAACAAAATTTAGATATAGCCAAAGTTTGTTGTGAACAGAAAGTTTCTCTTTTTTCTTGTTTTCCCATTTTATGGCTACAATACAAAAAAATAAAAATAAAAATATAATAATAATAATAATTTAAAAAAAAAAAGAAAAGTTGACTCAAAAACAGCTTATCAAACAAATCGGCAAGTACGTGGATTTGGCAAAACCAGTTAAAGAAATAAATTTTTTTAATTAAATCACATGTGTTCGATCATATTATTTAAAAAATAATCCCTTCGGTCAAAATAAGGAAAAATTTCAATTTTTTGACTTCCCATAATTGATGACTTTTTTCTTAGGATTTATCTACGAACTTTCTTGGAATGGAAAAGTTCATCTTTGTAAAAAAAAATAAAAAAAAAAAGATTATACTATGTTGATAAAAAAAAAAGTTATTGACAAAAGGTAAAAGTTTTAAAAAGTGGGCAATTTATATGCTCTCTTTTTAGGATTTTTTTAAAGCTAAGCCTTCGTGTTGAAGATTATATTGATAGAAGAAATTTTTGAAAATTATAAGATTGGACAGTAAATTATTTCGTTTGTTCAGAATTGTTTGACAGATATATTAAAAAATAGGTGTTTAAGATTATTTTATTTAAAATATTCGTTGAATTAATATTTCACCTAGTACAAATGAAATTGATCCATATTTGTCCGTATAGATAGCTAGATAGTAAAGTTCAATATTTAAAATTCTCACTGATAAATTGTGGTGATTATTTATTTTATAATTTTTCTTCTCTATTTTTCCATTTCTGAAAAAAAAAGTCAGAAAACTTATACAATTTCAAATTACACAATCATATATAAGTTAATAATTAAATTATATATTTAATCAAAACCGATTGAATTAAGGATCAATACATCGTGATCTTCTCATTGTTAATTGACTACTTGATGTTTAGCAATTAAAGTTTAAAATAATCATTGCTTAGACTTGAGATAAACTATTTGTCTTTTCCATGTTTGGATAGATTACATGTTATTCTCGTTCTTCAATATTACTTGACTCATATTGACTTAACATAATTCTTAAGAAAAGTTTTTCTTCCTTTATTCGTTTTTACTTATCAATTGTTTAAAAAATAAATTTTTACCTTTAATTGTCATTTTTGATATATAAAAAACACAAAGAATGTCTATTTTACTCTCCTAAAAAAAAACTCTTATTTAAGTATAAAAAGTCTAAGCTGGACAAGTAAAACTTTATAGAGAGTTTTAAATGTGTATTTTACTAAACTAACGTGAGTAATGATACGTTGAAAATTCCAAATTTAACTACTATCATTTTATTCAATAATTTGATACTAATTACTAAGTATAAAGGAAAAATATGATAAAATTCTCTTGATTTTCTTAATTAAACCAGTAAAATGAAACATGTAATTTGATATAGAAATCAAGTAATATGAAACAATATGAAATATACCTAGAGCATGTTTATGTTTAATTAATCATGAATTTATTTTTTAAAAAAAGTCAACCTAGCTTATCTTTCAAAATTAGAATAGGATGTTTATTGTTTGGTTTTATAGTTGACTTTGACCATCTCCTTCATAATTAATGGTACTACAAATATTAAGCATTGACAAAATCATTTAAAACCAGCTTTTTTTCCTCCTAAAAGAGGGGAGAAAAATAAAATCATTAACACGACAGATATAAAAACTTGTCAGCACAAGTATTTGGATAAAATCAATTAATACAAAGATATGTGTTTTACATATGAAATTTGAGGGTAGTTTAATTTAAAGATATTATTAATATTAAGAAATTAGGATTGGTGCTAGATAGATTAGCTATGCAGTAATTAATAATGTAATTAGTAGGGGTGTTTCAACTAAATTGGTAGCATAAAGCTAATTTTAATAAGATACTTTAGATTTATCTAATAAGATTTATAATGTATGGGAAGTAGGAGTAGGGTAGAGATATAGGGTGGTGGGTGAGTCTTCATAGACGGAGCGAAGTAGAGATGCGTTGAAGATTGAGAAGGATATAATCAACGTAAAATATATTAGTGGGCAGAAATGAGTTTAATGTCAAATTATTATACACGTGAATTCATAATCCTTATATATAATATTTCATAGAAATTTATTTAATTTATTATATTTTGACACTTAATATAGAATATGCTATAAATCGATAGAAAATTACATTTGATTGAAGGATAAATGAATATCCAAAGGAAGATGGATCAATTTTTACTTAATATTCCCTCCTCTCTCCTGTCTCCGATGTGCATCTGCGCTATAAAAATTACTTTATTTTTTAATTATAAGCGAACATGGAAAAATTTAAAATTATCTTACACACCCTAATGTGTATGTGCCTCATTGACTATATGTTTAGTTGTTAACCATACTAGTCTTTGGAAGGTGATTGGTTCAAAACTACATTATTATAAGAAGGTATTAATGTCAAGTTGCTTAATTAGTTATTAATTGAGATTATATTGCTTAATAAAAACATGAATCTGAGTAGCATAAGTGGCTTAACACTACTAAACCACATGTACTAAAAAATTATAAAGAAATAACAACTTGTCATAAATGGTCACTACTCACTATAATAATAACCCCTCTCTATATGTAGAACATGAGGTAGTGTATTGATGGTGTAAACCATTAAGCACCAAAAGCCACATACACAATATTTCTAAATCAAAAGAGATATATACCTACTAATTGGGGTGGGCTTAGAGGATTCTAATATATTGTTCAATCGAATTTAATGTTTTTAATTTTTGTAAGATGAGCGATAATTATAATATTTAAATTATATTAAAATAATTGAATTCAAAAATTAAAAATACATGAATGATAATTGAAATATTTGGGTCAAATTGATTTATTTATTGTTCAATTTAAAAAATCAAAATAAAAAGCTTTGAATCATTCGTCTTCTTATCACTCATTACAAATATATTTATTGAAGATCATTCGTTCGAATTTCATCTTACTTGAATATTTTGCGGAGTCCAAAATTAAAAAGATAAAAAAGTTGAGCAAAATTTTAGAAAGATAACAAAATTGGGTATAAAATCAAAATGACAATATTTAAATAAAGTTGTTGACGAATATATATATATATATAAAAGACTCATATAATATGAGTCTTCCTTTTTTAAAAACGGCGCTGAATTTTTTTAATAAAGAAAATATTCCCACCTCGTTAGTTATTTAACCGTTTGTTATTTTTATTTTTTTTCTATGTAAATAAAAATGTAGGTGACACGATCAAATTTAATATTGTTTTTATATAATTTGAGAATTTATCTTTATATAATATGAGATTTTATTTTTAAATATATAATTTAAACTTTATCAATATTAGGATGATGTTTTTTTTAATAATTAATTAACATTTCAAAAGTGTTTTGAAAAAAAAAATATTTTCACTATAATTCAAAGTACCTTCATTTTTTAATAAAAGAGTTGATCAAATATCTTAATTTAAAAATAAAAATATTATTTTCACATAATTTTTCAAAAATTGACTAAACGAACTATATTATATTTATTTGTTAGAAACAAATTTTTTACATGAAACCTTTAATCTGCTGGGCCCTACTTTTGAGCCCCACGGCGGCTACCACCTGACCATACCGACATCCCAGCCCCACCCAAAGAATATGTTTTTTTAAAAAAATAAAAAATAAAACTTATAAAATTTAAAAAAATTACAAATGTTGCAAAATCATTATAGAAAAATTTAATTACTCACCTAAATTATATTATATTATTAAAATATTGATAGTCAATCAAACTTTTAATCTGATTGTAATTTATTTATATGACTTTTAAATATTTTAAATTATTAATTATTATAATATTTTTGAGACCGAATACAATTTAAATTTGATAAATGCATTGCTTGTGAAATATTTGTCCGTGTATGTTCTATAGATTTACCCGTTGTTGATTGGAAGTTGGAAAGTGATATTCAAAAGAAACGATTGCTTAATTACATTATTGAATTTGAAATCTGTATTTAGTGGTAACAGCGTTGAATATTGCCCAATAAATTGTTTACCAATGACGAAAGAATATGAACTTTCTACTTGTGATCGTCACGAATTGAATTATGATCATATAAAAAAGCTATATATTTTTAAAAATTTACAATATACATACTTAAATTTTATAATATCTTTTTAAAATTTTATCACATAAAATGAAAAATCGATCAGAAAAAGACACTCCACTTCGAAATAAAAAGAGAAGAATATTTTAAGGAAGGGATTATTGTACATTTTATTTTATTCACCTTATCCGATAAGCAATTGTCGTAGGAATTGTATTTTTTTAAAAAAAAGAAAAAAACACATTTCTTTTTGCCCTTTTTATTCCTATGGAATGGGACAAAAGGTTCTTCAAATTCTTATAAATTGTACACAATTATATTCACTTTACGTGGCCAAATTCACACTTCTAAAAAGGTATTTTGCTACAATTTTAAGATAACTTAAAAATATTATAAATTGGAATTTACATATTGGCCTAACTTAAGGTGTTTGATAAATAAATTTATTGCGTACATGAATTAATATGATTTCAAAATAGCTGTGATCTCTCTAATTTTTAATAGAATATTAAATTTAAATATTTAAAAAACGAAAAAAATAATATGATGTACTTAACATGTGTAACTTTCGAACAATTAAAATGCATGTCTAATCATTTTAGATTGGAAAGGTGTTAGATTTAATTATATTTAGAAATATATAACCATATAAAATAACAGTATAACCTTAACGTAACATGAATGACTAAATTATAATATATTTAATGATTCTGACAATTATGAATATTGACAAATAAAAGTATAAAAAATATAAAAAATCAAGATTTCATTTAAATACAATCAATTAAATATCACAAAAATTTAAACTAAAATTTATCAATATTTGAAAGGATAAAATTTCTTTAAAAAGTCATACTAAAAAGATGATATAGATGTGATTATAGTTTTAAAAAAAAA
Source organism: Solanum pennellii (assembly GCF_001406875.1). NCBI lineage: Eukaryota > Viridiplantae > Streptophyta > Magnoliopsida > Solanales > Solanaceae > Solanum > Solanum pennellii. The sequence continues at coordinate 91,584,336 of NC_028637.1, forward strand.
ACATGTAGAATAAATTTAATAAGATAGATACATTGCAATCTTCCACTATAACTAAGTGAATGACGAGTTCTTTAGTCACCATGCATCAACCAATATAGAATTGCGACCTGTAATAAGTGAATTTGAATTTAACTAAACATAATAGAAATAATATTCTTTTTTATTAAAAATTTTATTATTAAAATCATATAATTTATATTTAATCAAAACTAATATAAATATCAAAACCCAAAAAAAAAATCAACAATTAAGCTTTTACAGGCACATACATGAATTAGCTTTCATACATTGAACATTGAACATTTCTTATATACTTTGGATTTTAATACATAACTGTGAAAATGAAACATATAGTCGACAAAAATAATATATTACATTACTTATATAGAGGTGTGGGGTATGGTTGAATCCTGAACATAACATCAAATCAACTATATTTATATATTATATTCTATTGAGTGAAAGTATATATTTTTTTAATTTTAATTTGTTTTTTTAATTTTTAATTTAAGTTATAAAATTTAAAAAAAACATTTTAATATATGCTTTCCCTCAATAGAATATAATATATAAATTTTTTGATTTGATGTTAAAATCGAATAAAAGAATGAAAAATAAGTTGAGTATTAAAATGATATATGTTCATGTCAGAAGATAAAATCAGAATAAAATTTCAATATATTATATTCTATTGAGTAAAAGTATATATTTTTTTAATTTTAATTTTTTTTTTTAGTTTTTAATTTAAGTTATAAAATTAAAAAAAACATTTTTATATATGCTTGCCCTCAATAGAATATAATATATAAATTTTTTGATTTGATGTTAAAATGAATAAAAAAATGAAAAATGTGTTGAGTATTAATATGATATATGTTCATGTCAGAAGATAAAATCAGAACAAAATTTCTACTACTATATGATACATACAAATCAAATTGATTTGAATTTTTATGTCCTAAAAAACGACAGATAGTTTGTCTGTTATCACTAAATAATAGAAAACTATACCTAAATTTATTAATTGACAAATTATTTTGAAAATTGTATTAGATATACCTGAGTTATTTAGTGATAAATTTCTTAGACACACTCTTTTTTTTCAAGTGATAGTGTATAAATAAATATATTTATTAGATTATTTAAAAAATAATACAATAATTGTTATAATATGAATAAAAATAAGACAAAGCAACTTATTATAACAAAATATAAATATAAACTACATGAAATAACAATTATTTATGCTTTTAATTTAAAGATGTTTATGGAAATGAAAATGATAGAAGAGAAGATGAATTTATTTTTCGTTGTTGAGGAAGTGGCAACTATGCAATTATTTATAGGACTGTTGGAAAAGCTGCCCAACTAAAACTTGAGAATTAATTGTTTTTCTTTTTCGAGTCGTCTGTTTTATTTTATTTTTTTAAAAATATATACTTTTTAAAAAAATATTTTTAATTTTTTAGATGATATATTTAAAATCGAAGAATCAGTGTATCTATAATTTAGGACTTCGGATCAAATAACAAACTAAAATAAAGAGTGTGTAAATTTCCTATGAGTTCTATTTTAATTTTTACTTAAAAACTCCTTTTAACTCAGATTTTATTTTATTTAAAAAGAAAAAACTCAAAGAAGAAATAAGGAATCTAAAATTTTACCTTTTGCTTTTATGGATTCGTGATGGATTTGGAATTAGATTTGGGGGAATCTTATACCAGTGAATTATTATTGTTTCCATAATTGGAAACTTTTACTTATTTATTTTTATTTTTTATCCAAAATGAAAAATTAATACAGAAAAAAAAACATTTCTTTTTGGTAAGAATTTTTTGCCATATGTGTAAAAAGATGCTACTACATTGCAAGAATATCCTCATAAATATTTAAATGATAATGCTAATATTATAACTAATCAACTATTTATGGACAAGCCATTCGTCAAGAAAGAGATGATATTTTTAGTAATTCTTGCTTAGTGGAAGCAGGTCACCAATCGATGATATAATTTGAATATGAGTAGATATTATTTCCGTTCCAATAATTAAATTGATAAAATGGAATAAGCAATTAAGATTTGACTCTAAACTCATTTTTCATACTCAGGGTTAAAAGAACGATATTACTATAGAGAACGAAAAACATAAAACATAATTTGATAAAATAAATAAGGGAAATTGTATATAATAGCAAACTAATAACCTAAAATAAATAGAGTAGCTAGGGTTTGATTTAATTGTGTTCCTTAGCAAACGTTTGCAAAAAATTGTCAGGCGCCTCTCTCCCAAATATCTCGCTCGCCACTCTCCTAAATCTCGCTCGCCACCCTCGCCTTTCTCACTTATACAAACAGAAGCGAAATGTATAAATTGCGTTTATGTTTGTATAAAGCGTGAGAAAATTGTATATACACATGCAAGTACATATATTTTCGTCCTATACACTTATAATTATACAATAAAAATACTCCCCTGCCCAGTTTCTTGTGCCTTTCTCTCTTTCTCGTTTTATACCATTTTCAAATTGTATCTAATTTCTCTCTTTCTCGTTTTATACCATTTTCAAATTGTATCTAATTTCTCTCTTTCTCGTTTTATACCATTTTCAAATTGTATCTAATTTCTCTCTTTCTCGTTTTATACCATTTTCAAATTGTATCTAATTTCTCTCTTTCTCGTTTTATACCATTTTCAAATTGTATCTAATTTCTCTCTTTCTCGTTTTATACCATTTTCAAATTGTATCTAATTTCTCTCTTTCTCGTTTTATACCATTTTCAAATTGTATCTAATTTCTCTCTTTCTCGTTTTATACCATTTTCAAATTGTATCTAATTTCTCTCTTTCTCGTTTTATACCATTTTCAAATTGTATCTAATTTCTCTCTTTCTCGTTTTATACCATTTTCAAATTGTATCTAATTTCTCTCTTTCTCGTTTTATACCATTTTCAAATTGTATCTAATTTCTCTCTTTCTCGTTTTATACCATTTTCAAATTGTATCTAATTTCTCTCTTTCTCGTTTTATACCATTTTCAAATTGTATCTAATTTCTCTCTTTCTCGTTTTATACCATTTTCAAATTGTATCTAATTTCTCTCTTTCTCGTTTTATACCATTTTCAAATTGTATCTAATTTCTCTCTTTCTCGTTTTATACCATTTTCAAATTGTATCTAATTTCTCTCTTTCTCGTTTTATACCATTTTCAAATTGTATCTAATTTCTCTCTTTCTCGTTTTATACCATTTTCAAATTGTATCTAATTTCTCTCTTTCTCGTTTTATACCATTTTCAAATTGTATCTAATTTCTCTCTTTCTCGTTTTATACCATTTTCAAATTGTATCTAATTTCTCTCTTTCTCGTTTTATACCATTTTCAAATTGTATCTAATTTCTCTCTTTCTCGTTTTATACCATTTTCAAATTGTATCTAATTTCTCTCTTTCTCGTTTTATACCATTTTCAAATTGTATCTAATTTCTCTCTTTCTCGTTTTATACCATTTTCAAATTGTATCTAATTTCTCTCTTTCTCGTTTTATACCATTTTCAAATTGTATCTAATTTCTCTCTTTCTCGTTTTATACCATTTTCAAATTGTATCTAATTTCTCTCTTTCTCGTTTTATACCATTTTCAAATTGTATCTAATTTCTCTCTTTCTCGTTTTATACCATTTTCAAATTGTATCTAATTTCTCTCTTTCTCGTTTTATACCATTTTCAAATTGTATCTAATTTCTCTCTTTCTCGTTTTATACCATTTTCAAATTGTATCTAATTTCTCTCTTTCTCGTTTTATACCATTTTCAAATTGTATCTAATTTCTCTCTTTCTCGTTTTATACCATTTTCAAATTGTATCTAATTTCTCTCTTTCTCGTTTTATACCATTTTCAAATTGTATCTAATTTCTCTCTTTCTCGTTTTATACCATTTTCAAATTGTATCTAATTTCTCTCTTTCTCGTTTTATACCATTTTCAAATTGTATCTAATTTCTCTCTTTCTCGTTTTATACCATTTTCAAATTGTATCTAATTTCTCTCTTTCTCGTTTTATACCATTTTCAAATTGTATCTAATTTCTCTCTTTCTCGTTTTATACCATTTTCAAATTGTATCTAATTTCTCTCTTTCTCGTTTTATACCATTTTCAAATTGTATCTAATTTCTCTCTTTCTCGTTTTATACCATTTTCAAATTGTATCTAATTTCTCTCTTTCTCGTTTTATACCATTTTCAAATTGTATCTAATTTCTCTCTTTCTCGTTTTATACCATTTTCAAATTGTATCTAATTTCTCTCTTTCTCGTTTTATACCATTTTCAAATTGTATCTAATTTCTCTCTTTCTCGTTTTATACCATTTTCAAATTGTATCTAATTTCTCTCTTTCTCGTTTTATACCATTTTCAAATTGTATCTAATTTCTCTCTTTCTCGTTTTATACCATTTTCAAATTGTATCTAATTTCTCTCTTTCTCGTTTTATACCATTTTCAAATTGTATCTAATTTCTCTCTTTCTCGTTTTATACCATTTTCAAATTGTATCTAATTTCTCTCTTTCTCGTTTTATACCATTTTCAAATTGTATCTAATTTCTCTCTTTCTCGTTTTATACCATTTTCAAATTGTATCTAATTTCTCTCTTTCTCGTTTTATACCATTTTCAAATTGTATCTAATTTCTCTCTTTCTCGTTTTATACCATTTTCAAATTGTATCTAATTTCTCTCTTTCTCGTTTTATACCATTTTCAAATTGTATCTAATTTCTCTCTTTCTCGTTTTATACCATTTTCAAATTGTATCTAATTTCTCTCTTTCTCGTTTTATACCATTTTCAAATTGTATCTAATTTCTCTCTTTCTCGTTTTATACCATTTTCAAATTGTATCTAATTTCTCTCTTTCTCGTTTTATACCATTTTCAAATTGTATCTAATTTCTCTCTTTCTCGTTTTATACCATTTTCAAATTGTATCTAATTTCTCTCTTTCTCGTTTTATACCATTTTCAAATTGTATCTAATTTCTCTCTTTCTCGTTTTATACCATTTTCAAATTGTATCTAATTTCTCTCTTTCTCGTTTTATACAATTCGATTCAATTGTATATTCTTTGTCAAGTCTCTTTTGTCTCTCTCTCTTTCTCATTTTATACAAATTCAAATTGTATATAATCGTTCTATACACTTATAATAATACAATTCGTTTTATACACTTCGTTTTCATACAGTTCTCTGCCAAGTGTCTTTCTCTTTCTTGTTTTATACACTTTGTTTTATACAATTTGCTTCAACTGTATATTTATAGCGAATTATACAGTTTCTATGTTTGCTATGGAGCGCAATTATGCAAATTTTGCTATAACATATAAATATGAATTTTTTATTTGCTATATGTGAAAGTTGCCCAATAAATAATTTATTATAAGATTTTTATATTACATGAAAATATAATATATTATATAAATTATTTTCTTTACAGCCGACACTTGCTTTCCATTTATTTTCTCACACACACATGCCTTCTACGGCACTATATGAAGCTACCCAAAAAAGACCAAGAAAAAGTTGTCTGTATCCTCTAATGCTTTTATTTCTTCAAAAATAATCTTGTGAATGCTTTTTTTCTTTTTTTCTAATATCTATCATTATTAATTTTATTCGATTTACTTTTCTTCTCATCCCTTTCTGCAATCTTTTTTTGTTCTCGACGTACCCTTATATGGATAAATTACCCAGAAAAAAATAATGTTACATATCAAACATAGGATTCAAAGATGGCGAAAATGTCATACAAGGAGTATGAAATTTGGCGAAGTGATTTGGGAGACCAAACATATAAGTAACAGAATTAGAATTTCGAATTTATAATTTTAAAATTTCAATTAGTTTGATCCTCAAATCTGAAGATAAACCATGTATACCCACCACCCACCCCCACAAAAATATCAAACTGTGGTCCGATCAAGAAGAACAAGATGATATTGTACCTTTGATTTGTTAGATAAGAAATTGGAGCATGATTGACCATCAATGACTAGCGGATGATTAAATAAGTAATACCACAAAGTATATTCGCTTTGTTAAGAATTTGGTGCCACTATTCACAACTTCAAAAGTTCTCTAAAAAAAATCATTTAGACAGCTATCTTTCAAACAACTCGGGAGTATTCTTTTATATATAGTACAATAGCAATTTATGCAAATGCAAAATATTATTTCAACAAAATCAATGAATTCACACCTAAAAAGTAAGCAGGTTAACACTCATATTCAGCATCATCAACTTTCCAATAACAAAGCATATCATGACAATTACAACAGAATAACACAAGGGTGGTGTATTGATGTAGATATGTTTGTTCAAGTGAAATTTTGAATAATCAAGAGACCACAAGGCGAAAGATGTATCGGAGTTCACAATACATGTCATTTCAATATCTTAGATGCAACGAATTCAAACTTTTAGAAGTAGTATGTAGACCAGAATAACATCGACTTCTAAATACTGTCTTCCTGAAGAAAGCTATAACAAACACAAGTGACTCCAATACAGAGGTAGCCCGGGTAGACGACAAGCTTGCAGTTTGTCTCAGTAGTATGCTTTCCGCGGATTGTTCTGCAAAAACAGCTTATCAGTCTTGGTTCCAATTATAATAAAAATTTAATCTTTTCCCTCTCCATTCTATCTAAACCAAAAAAACAAATTCCTGAAATGAGAATGAACGGCAAGTCATCTTGACTGTGAGGCTAGAGTTTTTACACATACACTGAGTAAGCAGGATCCTCCCTCTTGTTAGGTGACAAGTTACTTTATGGTCATGTGTCCAAAGATAGAGTGGAGGAAAGGATTTTATCTTTTGATACATAAAAGTTTCTATCGTTTCACTTAGAAGGCGATGGCAAGATGGTTCCTTGAGTTCTGTTCTCATATATTACTGCTATGGTTTTTTTAATTTCCCTTGATGCAAACTGTATTCAATAAAATTATAGAGTACTTTGCTGCATAAATAACAAACCTAAATAAAAAGAAGAAGTTCCACACCATAAAAGGTTCAATTACAGAGGAGATAGAGCACATACCAGTGGATTTGGCCTGTACTTGTAGCCTAGCATCATCCGTTTCTTATATTGATCATAGATATCATCTTCTGGAGTGACCTCCCCGGGTTGGTGAGCACCAACACCTAAGTTATTTGATTTTACACTGCCAGCTGCTATTGGATCTGCAATACCACTTTTAGAACTCCCTAGTCCTTCACCTGCAGTTCCGCATTAAGATTAAGACTCCATAGGAATTTGTGGCATGTAGCTCCTAAACATGAACTATTTGCATTTCAAAGACTAATACTTTTTGACTACAAGAACAACATACCCAGTGAAATCCCACTAAGTGCGGTCTGGGCTAATACTTTCTGAATAAAAACTCCTTAAAATTACCTACAATAGAGTGTCACTTGGATACCTAGTTACCAAAACAACTTGCTACAAGTAGTGCATTTATACATTTGAATAAACAAGATGAGGTAAGGATGCGCCCCAGACCTGAGGAGTAGCCTCATCAATCGCAGAACAAACCCAACCCTAACCTCGTGCCCCTTCAACTCAACATAACTCTCTTAAAATTGAAAAGCTCTGCCCCTAAGAAAAGGCCTATTAAAAAGGGGAAATCTTCCTTTTCCTCTAAAAAATTTACCAGTCCAAGTTATTTGCACCCAAATAGGTTCCATGTTTTCGTAGAGGGAAATATACCTTCTCTCCAACCCATTTTCGATAGAAGTTTGTGGCCAATATTATCAGCTTGTATTTTCGACCTTTCTGCTGCCTCTATGGCTGCTTTCCGAGCAGCTACGTCGTTGCAGGTAGACAAAAACTTAGCAAGCTCTTCAGGTGGGATATAGTCCCCCATATGATGACCCTTCTTTCCTGGAACTGCAACACAAAATAAGATATAAGAAGAGTTGCACATATTTTAATAAACAATGCATGCACCTATTTTGAGCTGAGGTACCTAAGATGTTTAACTTAATAGGAAACCAGAACATAGATACAGCAGAATAAACAAAATTAGTGACCAACCTTGGAGAGAAGCAGGTGGAGGCATCTCATCTTTCGATGATCTCGGTGCCCTCAGTTTCTCTTCATCTGCAGCTTTCTTCATGTAATATTCCATCATCGCTATTGGATCTGACCCCGATGGACCGCTTAAATGACCTGCAAAGACAATACATGTATAAGCCCAAGCATAACTGAAAACCTTTTCAGTGGAATTTCATGAAGTCCATCATCCAATGAAGTTATGGCAATATGACAATCTGATGAAATGCAGAAGGTGCACAAATTATAGCCACAGATGAGATCAAATTTTCCAGGAGGTGGCACTAACCCGTTGATATCTCCCTTTATCATAATTTATTTTCGACTTCTTTGTACATCTATTTGTTTTTATTGATAATGCTATCCGTCTATTTGTTATTCATACTTATAGTTATTAGGTTTGGACTACACATACATAGTTATATTTTTTCTCCATTTGGGCCTCTCTTCCTTAAAACCTATACTTTATTTGCACTTTGCATTTAAAACCCAGTGGATATTAAGAGTTCTTTTGTGTTTTTCGCCTTTGATAACACTGAACAAAATGCCAAGTCAATATACACATATACAGACTCGCGTATAAATGACATTACCAGAATTTCCAGCCAGTTCTGAAGAACTTGTATTCTCTGTTGTTCCCCACAATGCTGATGCAGGAGTTTGGTAATTCAAATGCTGCTGATGTGACCTATGAGAACTGCTTGTTGAGCTGGGGGTAGCAGTACTAGTACCTCCTGCAGCAGCAAAAGCCAATCAAGTAAATAATATGGAAGAACCACCACAAAGAAACGTCATGTCAATCAAGCAAAGCCAGATGAACTAGACATTAGATGCAAAAAACATGAAGTTGGCAATTTAGTTGAATAACCTCAAGTTATTCAGCTAAATGCATGTGCGCGCACACGCACTCATATACAGAGTACATAAAATGCATATTAAACATGGCCAACTGAACGCAGAAAGCTAGAAACATCCTGCACTACTTAACCAGAAAGTTGATTAGGCTTCTGCCAACAATATATGCATGTGGAGAAATTTTACTTACTATGTGATGTTTGGGCTTCGCTGGTCTGTGATAGAGCCTTTTCCTCTTCACTAAGCTGATATTCATAGTATTTGTAATCAGGACAGCTTTCATCAAATAAGAACCTGCAAATATATCAAGAGTCATAAACAATATTCAAAAACGAGTTTTCCTCTTCCTTGGGGAGAGAGAAATCAGATGATTGACTGCTAACCATTCATAATAGGCTGTAGATAAAATTTCCAGGAAAGTAAGCTCATTAGATAAAACTCTAAAGAGACCAATGATTTTAGCAAAGAAAGAGCTTCCAAACACCAAGACAAAGTAGAGAATTAAACAAGCAAGGGCAAGGGAAGAACAAGAAGTGGTCACCAGTTCTCAAGGAAGTGAGGCAACAAAAAAAAGAAGAAGACAATAGATCCAACAGAACTCGAGGATATGATGTCACATGACCACAATCGCACATACGTGCGACTTGAGAAGACAGAACAACCCATGGCAATTTACATCGTAAAAAAATCGATGTTATAATAAATTATGTGACTATTCTACATGAAGAGACCAGAAAGATTCTGATTCATACTTAAATGGTGTGTCTCCTGGATTTTTTTGGCGAGTGATATTCTCAAACTGCCTTCCATGCTTAGCCACAAAACTTGCTAATTTGTCTGCAACTTTCTTCACTGCTGGATCACTTGGGGGATTTGGTGCTGCATGTCACTTAAAGCACTGATTAATACCAAGAGCATGAACAAGTGAATATAAATTACTCTTGTAGCCGCATTTTCCAAATCTTTCATTGAACATCTCTTTCCCCCAATGTCGGTAGGGACTTAAGATATAAGCTGCACGATCAGACAAGAGTAACTCAAGAATGTCTAGTTCTTATCCACAATGCCTAGAGAATATCCTCAAAGTACAAAACAAAATGGTAAAATCTTGACTAATGAAGGACTTCGAAAATTTACACCATAAGACTTCCATGACAGATTAGTAGTAAATGAGAACCCATGCCACCAGTTGCACAAGAAATTAGGTGAATTATGTGGTTCAAACCAAAAGGAAATTACCTCATACGTGACCATCAAGAGAAAGCAAATTCTCAAAATGGACAAGAACTAAGATCATTCCATGAATTCTAAAAATTCTTAGGCTAAAATGACAAGTCCTCGAAAAGTGAGGGTGGACCCAAAATCAAGCTAGAAAACAGAAAATTAAAGAAAGGGAAATACATAGCAACTAAGAATGGAAATACATAGCTACTAAGAATGCTGTTCAAAGAACCAACATGTGATATCAATTATCATGAATCATGAGCAAAACTATACTTTATTCAGGTATAGAGAGAGAGAAAGAGAGAGGGAGGAGTTATCATCAACGAAATTCCAATATTTGTAATAAGTATTTACCAACATCAATCTGTCTAAGAGGCTGGTGCAGAGCACGAGGTTCCTCCACCCTCTGCCGTTTAATTGGCCCATCTCCTGAAGAATTCCCAGCATCTTTTTCATCCTCATCATCCTCATCTTCGCCTAGCTTGACAGAAGGTGCAGGTATTTTGGATTTCTGTTTCAGGCTGAATGCAAGTTTCCCACCTGAAGCAACTGTGGCAGTTTTCCGCGAAGAGTTAACTTTAAATTCCAAGCTTGGCTTACTAATGACGGCCTTCGGAGTTGAAGCTCCCAATATACTGGAGGTTGTCTTAGACTCTTTTGAGGAGGAACCCTTCAATTTCTCCTTTTCCTTCTCCTGTTGAAGCTGTTTGAACCTCTCCATGAAAGAACCATCATTGACAAATAAGCTAGAATCTGTTGGCTTCTCCATTGGAAAAAAAACCAATTTTTTTCTTTTCTGCCAGCTGTAACTGCTCAACAAGCACTCTTACAATAGATTCAGATATTGAATGGGTTTTTTTTACTGTAAACAAATATTCAGATACTAAATGGTTTTGTTATCACTTCTTTCTTTAATGTTCTGTAAGTGAACATCACATTTACATTCCAAGTTGCATTCTCAAATCCATCGTTGAAATCAGAAAAGAAAATGTAGAATTTAATTTAAAAGAAAAGGAAAGCAGGTTTTTCACTCCCCTGAGATTTTTTAGCATCAGCAACAAGACCGTGCAGGAGAGGGATTAGGTATGTTTGATAGACTGGAAAAGTAAACCAGGACAGGAAAGGTAAATTTTCCTCCGACTCAGCTTATAGAAAGTCAAGGATCCCCACTCCTGGACTTCTTAACACGTTAGTGAAGTCGTAGGACTCGAAGATGTAGGCATATAGCTACCCACATTCTTCTTAATTTTAGATTATTATACTCATTCAGGCAAAAACATATGCTAGAATGTTTGTTTTTCCTTTGTGTACTTCACATATCCAAAAAAAACGAAAGGCTTATAAGTTATAACTTTCTAGATATTCATATGGATGCAGATAGGAACTTAGACAAAGTACAAGTCCAATACTTATAATCCCTCAACCATGCACGAAACCACTTTACCTTCAAAAGCTGTAATAGAGAGTTTTAAATATCTCTTATAACTCCACATGTCAGATCATATTAAAAAATCAGCTGTTGCTCATTTACAGTTGCCTTGTAATCAATCAGTTATTCAACACCATAGCAGCAAAAACAATCAGGTAATGATAGCGAGTAATGTTCCAGCTCCTTCTTGAAGTGCTCACTTGGATCTGTCTGAAAAAGTTTTTGGTTCTAAAAAGAAAAGAAGGCTAGTAGAAGTTGAAGACATGTCTCATTGTAGTTTTATAAGATTTGCTAGTGATTTGTTAGTGAATGACGATTTTTGGGTAAAAGGACTTCCTTCACAATTCTTCAACTACAATAAAAAAGAACCAAATTTTGCATAAAATGATATTTTCAATTTCTTAAATCAAACACAATCTTCAGAAAATGACTTCCACTTTTTATCCCAGGAAATATCCACCCAAAATCCTTCCTAGATGGTACCATCTCTTTTTACCTTACTCTTTATGCAACAGTTGCTAATTTTTCGAGAAACTGTAACAATGTATTAGTCATCAGCACGAAGGCTGTGCTGGCAGCCCATTTACAATTCCATATAGCAAAATTATGTCCTTGATCTTCTTTACGAGGACACTAGGAACTCTAGTAATGCTCCAGTTTTGTTCAAATAGGTTTCTTTACACCAAAATAAAATACAACTCTGCAACAGATTATCCAGTCAGTTCAAACCCAACCTAAACCCAACTATATGAAACAATTGAGCGTCTATACCAACTCATCCAGAAATAATCACACCACAAAAAAAGAAATACAAAAATCAACAGCAACAAGCAAACTTCAACAGATTGAAATACTAACAATTGACCAAGGAAAACGCATCATAACATCACATCAAAGCACAAACATCAAGAAATTTATAATTTCGATCAAATTAATTGAAACCCTAAAGTCATCAACCCACAATCCAACAAACTAAGACTTCGACACACCCAATAAAATAAAAATCAAACATCTAGAGAATCGTACAAGAAATCCACACAAGTCAGAAAATCTAACTGATAGAATTAAGAAAAGAAAAAAAAAACTAAGAAGCTCGAAGTGCTCAAACATCAGCCTCAATAAATCTACCTGCGGAATCGAGAATGAAAAGTGGATCCCGAAATCAGCAAGCGTAAACCGAATTGACTGAACAAAGCAATGAAATTGAAACCCTAAAGGAAGATCGAGAAGAGAAAAATAATTGGAGTATTTGGTAATGAATAATTTGGGGGAGAAAGCAACGTCCGTTAAATGAGCGGACGAGAAGGAGAGAACACGTGACTTTGGGCGCTATAGCTAATGAAAATTGGGGATTAATATGTTAAATAGGTTATTTTTGCTTCCCATAGGTTGCGTATGGTTGATTCGGTCGATTTTGATATTTATCAGTTTAATTTATAGATTATTAATTTGTAAGCAAGCTAAACTGTTAAAGAACTATTAAGGTATTGACTTATGGATTGATGGTTATCAATTTGATATTGTTTTGACCGTTGAGATTTTACACAAAAAGATAGAAACATGGCGGATCCACGTTGGGTCCAGGATGTTCACCCGAACACCCTCGGCAAAAAAATACATGATATATCAGGTAAATTTTATGTATTTCTATAGATGGATATATTTTGAACCCCTCAATAACAAATTAAAATAGATGGCTTAATGATAAGACCCCTGAATATTAAACTGCTTGCCCCGGATCAGTTCTGTTTTTCAAGCATTTTTTATTTTAAAAACGTGCCAAAGTGTGATTTTTAACTCAAAAAAAAATCAAAGGACCCATTTCAAAGACATATTTAAATGTTATATATTTTATCTTTCAAACCTCCTGAACGAAAATTTTGGGTCCGCCACTAGTGACAAACCAAATAAATCATGCATGTGAGTTGATAGATTGAATTTTATACAAAAGTAACACTAACATATTGTAGAATAACCGCAAGATTGAGATTGTCGAAAATAAACTAAAATCCTAAGTATTATTTTCTTTATCTTTTTATTGTTATGACTATAAATATTTTCTTTGACAAAAAAAGATAAAAGAATAGATTGATGTCTATAACTTTTGACTAAGTAAAAAAAATATAATTGAAAGAAGGAAAAATTATGCGCATAAGCAAATGTATATTAGTTAATTAGTTAATATAGCTAAAGTTTCTTCAATACAATTCACGACATACTTATAGCTGTAAGTACGCCACTCAACTTTTTTGTTTTGTATAATTAGCACGTTTGTATAGTTTAAAATTTGTATAATTTTTGTATACTGTAATTTTGCATGATATAATTTATATAAATGTGTACACTTCAGATGTTGTAATTGTATAAATTAGTTATTTCAAGTTTATACAAAAATAACTGAATTATAAAAACGTACTCGCAAATTATATAAACTCACCCGCGAGTTATACAAAATCGTGAATTATGCAAACATCGCTATAATCCGTAGATATGTAAACTATAGCTATGGAGCATAGTTTAGTTTGTTATAATGACTATTTGCGAAAGTTTCCCTTAAAGGAATCCAAGTATAAGTCTCGTAGTTAATTTTTAAACCGAAATTTCAATTTATGGCTACTAATAAAAATGCATTTAACTCTGTTTGAATTATTGTTACCTATTGTTTCATAATGTACTATATGATATTGTACTCTATTTTATTGTACTGTATGATAGATATAATGTTTTGGCTAGACTATAATGTTTGTTGTTGTTTAACAATATTTTTATTGTTTGATTTATTTGTATTGTATTGTAATTTATAAATTTATTAAAATATCAATAATTATCCTATGGTAAGAAGTTTGACTAGAACTAAATAATACAGGGTAAAGAGTAAAATAGTATTATGAAATATTAAGTAATGATAAAATTGAAAAAAGAAATAAGTAACAATAAGAATACACTAAATCGATTGTTTCATAAAAATGAAATTTCTCATTGTTACGTAACAATAAAATTTGACAATACAAACAATTTAAGTAACGATCAAAACAAACCTTAAAGGAATGATAACGATATAATACAATGTGTAACAATGATCCAAACAAAGTGTTAGTCTACTATAGATAAAATGAAAAAGAAAATCACACGAAATATTAAACCTTAGGATTATCTATATGTTCACTTTTTTCGACCTTTTAAATTTTGTTTATCCCTTCTACAATGACTATATATTTATTAAAAAATTAATATTTGAGGTTAATGATTCATTTGATTCTCCAAAAACATCAAATAGTAATAGTTTCGAGAAGCAAAAGGATAAATTGCTAAAATCAAATTACAGATGATTAATTGAAGGATAAATGGTAAGACAGTTCAAAGCAAAATACAGACTTGAAAGGAAAAACTTTTATCTTTTATTGATAAGTCTGTGTTGATTAATAATATTTTGTAGAGTATTCCGATATACCTCTTATATGCAATGACACCTCCTAAATATGTTATTCATGATTTACATAAATTGTTTGCTAAAAATTTCTATGGAACCCAAGCTTTGGTGGACTTTTCGAACTAAAAAATCAATGTGCACTATATACATGTGGAACAAATATTTTAAGAAACATAGACTTCAATTGGTAGAATGGAATGGAGGTTCTCAAACTTGGAAGTTTATGTTAGAAGCCAGAGATTGTATTTACCAACAAATTTGGTGGGAATCAAAGTGTGGTCATTTCAGTGTATGATTTGATAACTAAACACAATTGGGTGTTCTTTGCTATGCTCTTTACTATTATTTACTTGTTTCTCATTTTAACAGTTTTGATGTAGATGAGATAAATCAGTTGATGATTGTGCGACATTGGAACGAAGATCTCATGCTTCAATTACTACCAGAAGATGTTTATAAACATATCCAGAATGTAACTGGAGTAGTAAAGGATACTGAAGAACAAGACTCACTAGGATGGATGTGTACTAACTCTGAAAAGTTTATGATTGAAAGTGCTTGCGAGGTGTTAAGACAAGGAAATGATGAACAAGAAATCGCTAAGAAGATATGGGTGAATGGAGTTCTCTTCAAAATTTCTTTCTTTCTTAGGAGATTATTGAAAAAAAATACAGTGTTGTTGTTGTATTAGTTAAATTTTGATTATCTTTTTGTGACTTGTCCTATGGCTAAGAAATAATGAAATACTTTTGCAAGTATTGCTGATGTGTAGAGACCTTTTTTGCAGCTTAACGATACTATCATAAATGGTGGAGTAAAGACTGCTCGTCAAATAATCTGATTTTGTTGTTTTTTTTTCTAATAAAAAGTTCCTGAGACCCACTTTTAATTAAAAAAGAAATTAAAAAATAGTGTTTTTATTTTAATGATGAATAAATTTTAAATATTATTTTATAAATTCTGTGATATTAAATTTTTACACAAAGCGCCAATAATTTTTGCTTAGTTATCTATAAAAAATAATATATTATTCATATTTATTTATTTTTTAAAAAATCTAACCTTTTTTTTTTCTAAAAAAACATTTTCCATCTTACTGAAAACGCTCACAAAAGAAAATGAGAGAATTTTTGTGCTTTTTCTTTGCGAAATAAAAAAAGAGACATCTTACTTAATTGATAATGGTGTGAGAGATAACATACACGGGCATTTGGAGTCGCCGGAGAGTGTTGCCGGAATGGAGCGAGCTGGGTTGAAAACCCTCAACACCGTAGTTTCACCTCTCCATTTCCGGGCAAAAGCTTCAATTTTCCGTCCGCTTCTGTTACCCCAAGTGGTGCACAATCTCCATTTCCCTCTCTTATCTTCCTCTTCACGTTTATCTCCACTCCGCTCTCTATGTATGTTTATTCCTCTTTTTTCTGATTTGGGTTAATCTTAAATTTTGATAGTTTGAGCCCCAGCTTGTGTTCTTGAAGATTGATATTCGCTTGCAGGTGTAAGAAGTGATGCTAGCACTATGCTTAATGGAGCTGGAGGTGTACCAGCTCAGAATAAACTCCTGCAAGTGGTGTTAGTTTCTCCTCAGGTAGTGAACAAATATAAATACATTTTTATTGTCTTTCTCGTTTAGCTTTGGACGTGCAATGAGATAGTTTTAGGATTGCATTGTGAAGATAACTAGAAAAAGAACTGGAATGCGTCATAGACAAAGTAAAAAACTATTAGTAGCAGGTATAAGTGGAATTAAGATCTTACACTCTCTTTTTGTAACCTATAAAGAGTTAAGGTTCTTGACAAGCAACTCTTTAAGTAGTTGGTTACACCCCTCACAGTTATATCTGAACTTAAATGAATTGAAATTTGAAATCTGTGTCCATGAGTATGTTCCTGCCTACAAGGAAAGTTCAATATAATTTTTCCAATCAAATTGCTTACTTGTGCAATGTGGATTAGGCATTTCTTGATTTTTGGATGGGCTCTAATTCTGCAAATCGTTAGTGTATTATTTGTGCTAGAAGTAACAACAGTATTATCACAATCTAATACATACTTTCCGTGAGTGTCTCATTCTGTTTTAGTGTCTCACTTCAAACCACACACACCCAAACTGATGCCAAAGTTTTTTTTTTCTTTTTTTGAGTAACCAAGAGGCTAAAATATCAGGTGCTGCAACCTTAAGTATCATATTTTGTTCTTTTGAGCTGCTTAGTTGGTTTTGCAACTGTTAACATGTTATTGATGCAAGGGATTGTTTTATCTTATAATTATGGGTTGATACTGATCTAGAGGCTTGCCTTTTGGATTTAATCCAACAAAAGATTATTGCTTGTACGTATCTTAGGATGTCTGCTCAACTCTAAAGGGCTTTGGGATTGCAGTACGCGGTTACAATTGTTTGCTTTAAAGCTAGCACATATCTACTTTATTTCCTCCCTTTTGTGTAGGTTTGGGCTCTTTTTCGATCTGTCAAATTCCTTTGCTTTTCTTTGCCTGAGCTGAAATATGTCGCTACCTTTAACTTTCAAATGAAAAAAAAGTGTGGTAAGAGGCAAAACTTTAGAAGCATGCTAGGGCTCCGGTCCTCCTGGAACTGTAATTTGTGCCTCATAGAAAGAACTATGGTAGTGGTTCCATTTAGTTCTGTTTTTTCTTGCAAGATCAATCCTTGTACTTTAGGAAAGTATCATTATTTTCTCATTTACTTAATAATATTTATGTTCAGCAAGGGCGGTATGCTGGCTAGTTTGGTTTGAGGCTGGTTGCCCTCTCTTTGGTTTGGTTCAGTCTTGGGTTGGGGGGGGGTTTGGTTCATCCTTGCAAGTATTTTGTGTCTAAACTGGGTAGAAAGGGTGCTGTGACATCACTTGTTTTGATCATGTTACATGGTTGTATTTCCAATACAATATTTTGCAATCTTACCAATTAAAGGAAATTCTAGTTATCATTGCGAAAATGAGATGATGAAGATTAAATTTGGATTGTCCATTTCCTTTTTTCTGTTCTTCTTGTATTGGCCTAATCATAACTATTGATTGGTTCTGGTGTCTTGGCCTATTGACAACACATACATCATTAACTATAAACACATACTTTATTGTGAGTTGTAATCCATAGGCAGGTTGGAAATTGACTTATACCTCTCAATACTCAACTTTCAATCATTTGAATGAAAAGCTCACTTGCCAATTCATGGAGCAATGAATTCAAGAGCAACAAAGACTATCAATATTTCACTTTTTGACTCTGTGCTTTTATGATACTGTTTTTTTCCTTATCATTTTTGAATTTCAGTCTTCCAGTTTGATCATTGTCGGACAGCAATAAATCCTGGTAAAGATAGTTGATATTTCTAATATACTCTGCTAAAATCATTATGGTCTAGATTCTAGAATGTGTTTAATCATTGTGGTCTTAACTCTAGAATGCTGTTAATCATTGTGGTCTAGACTCTAGAATGCTGTTAATTTCATCTAGAGGGTAAGGTCTGGATACACCCACCCTCTCCAGACCGTACTTGTGGGTCCTTCCGTATGTTATTGTTGTTGTTTACTTTTCTAATGACATTCTGAACTGAATTTGGGAATTTTCTTTGCTGGAAAATCTCAACTTAAATCAAGGGAACAATTTCTTTTATATGTATAAATGACAAGAGATAAGTGGATTTCAGAAGTTCTGTTCTCTGTAGTTGATGCTTGATTGCAAAAAATAGATGTTATTACGATGCTTAGTTTCAAGTGGCATGACTTCATATTTAATGTCACCTACAGGATGTTCATATGTTCTTTTTACATGGGATTTTAGTTGTTCCTGTGGTGTATATGTAATTTGTAATCGGATTAAAAAAAGAAAAACATCTTGATGGTTACTATAGATAAATTATTGTGTGGCGTTCCTGATATGAATCATGGAGTAAAATAAATAATGCAAGCACATTTTATTTTGTAGAAAATTGAGTTGTCTATACTGTTCAGCCGTGCAGCTTTCGTCTAATATGTATTGTATCAGTAAAGATTTGAGTAAAAGTCCTCCATATATGGATACTTTTCAACCTGGATCAACAGTGAAATCCCAATTCATTGTGACTGTTTATAAAATCAAATAGAAAGCCCCAAGGGTGTCATATCCTAGGAGCCCAAACTATGTGATTTAATAGATCCTCTTGTGGGTCAAGGTCTTATTCTCTTTCCCTTTCTTGAAACTCTGATTCATATTTTTCATAGAGAAATCTCTAATCAAGGGTATCTCTTCTTGAGAACCAAATTGGCTATTTCCTTGCAGTATTCTGCACAATTTACTGGGCTAATTTATTTTTTATTTAGATCTTGGCAAATGTCAAAATTTTAGAACGGGCTGGGTTTGTACCATCTAAGTATACAGATTCATTTTTGATAGGATATCGCGTGACCTAGTTAACTTAGCTGGTTTGTCTTCCCCAAATTTTCCCTCTGTGTGGTATTTAAACTGGAGAAGGTGACGAAAACAGGTAGCATATGACTCCAGTGGCCAAGCATGTTGTCCTGACTTACCATCTTTTCAGTTTGTTTAATCCGTCTTGAGGAACTTTCGATTTCTTTCCTCTACCTTAACAAATTAAGGAAATTTCTCTTTCTCCCCAACCCCTCTGTCCCCGTCTTCCTTAGTTAATGAAGTTATTTTTCTAACTTAAAGAGTTTTCTTTTCTTTTAATTATAAGTTTTTGATAGCCGGTGCTTTGATACAGTTTGAGGTTTGACAGTTTCCATTAGCTTGGTTCAGCAGGAGATAATGTATTTTTGTCTGCAATTTGTTACGTAATGATGTTTCATAGGTAAATCATACAGCGTTAACATTCTACTCTATAGGATATTTACATTTCCTCTTTGATGGTGTGTTTATTACTTCATCTTCATAAGAAGGGAAACTATCACATAAACATTAGAACACATACTTTTGGATTGAAAAACGACTTAAATGGTTCTATTTCTTCTATTTCCCTGTATTGATAGATACCTGGAAACACTGGAAGCATAGCAAGAACTTGTGCAGCATCAGCTGTTGGACTGCACCTAGTTGAGGTATCAATACATATTAAAATATCTTAGTAACTTCTTGCATGGTGGTAGAATAGCTATTATTTTTTACTAGTAAAATCTACTTAGCTCCTATAACTGTGACATCAAGACTTGTATTCATAATTTTCTTTGCTTCTGCAGCCATTAGGATTTCCAATTGATAATACAAAGTTGAAGCGCGCTGGACTTGATTATTGGCCGTATCCTTTTAGCAGTTCACTGTTTTGAATTTTTATACTCTTTGGTCTAGGAGCGTGTTCCTCTGCAATGTACATATATCTGAAACTCTTCATCATATTTTCTTGTTTTTTTCGTACTAATTGTTATGAAACTGTAGAATATCAAAAAAATGAACCTTGGGCCTAAGTCAACCTCAAAAGCTTGCTCATGCCGAGAGGGTTGTCCAAGACGATATATAGAGTCCATGTTCATTGTTCCCCTCCCACAAACAATGTAGGACTCCAACAACCCCTGCACTCCCAGGACATCTGGATCGTGCGCAATATAAGACCCCCAACATCAGGAATAATGAATTGGGATGAGCTCGATTCTGATACCATGATAAATGAGTTTGGGCCTAACTCAACCCCAAGAGCTAGAGTTAGGCCCAAGGTCCATTTAACATGGTATCAGAGCAAGACCTATCTCAATTCTTGTTTTCCGATGTTGGGCTCCTATATTAAATTGTTCGCACTCCGGATTTCCATCCCTGGGCATGAGGGGTGTGTGAAGAGTCCCACATCAGTTGTTAGGGGATGAATGGTCTCTTTAATATGACTTTGACAATCCTCACCCCTTGAGCTAGTTTTTGGGTTTGAGTTAAATTCGAAGTGCATTTTAACAATATTTTTGGGGGATAACAATTCTCAGCACTCATTGTTTGTCTGTTTTGCTGAATTCATCATTTCTTGGCCAGTCAGTGTTTCAAATTTTGGAGTTCTCTATAATGCTCATATCTATGGACCTCTAAATTGTAAGTTGTCGATTTTCATAAAATTCTCAACTGTTAACTCTTCCCAACAGATATGTTGTTGTCAAAGTGCATCGGTCCTGGGATGAATTCAGGGAGTACTTCATGGGACAGGTCTCTTAAATACCCTATTCATATAGCTCCAAAACATTTAGATAACATAGACTTAAATTCCTTCTTCTTCCTTTTCTTCAGGCTGGGGAAAAGAGGCTGTTGGCATTTACAAAGAGAGGAATAGCTACACATTCCGTGAGTTTATATACTTTTTCTACTCATATAGTTCTCTCAGCTTTTAACCTAGGAAATTTTTTGGCCAAATGAGACCAATTTATTCTGTTTGAATTGAAAGAAAACATAGAAATCCTCTTTTTGCTTTTTTTTTTTGGTTGATAAAGAGATATGTTCTTTTTGCTGTCACTGTGAAATCTATAATGTTGGAACAAGGTAGACCTAAAATCATTCGAAGGAAGTTGTCTCGAAGGACCAACAGTTTCTTGAATCTGTGCAGACTTAGTGAAAGATAGGGCACAATGGAAGAAAAAGATTTATTCAGGATACATCTAGTAGCTGAGGATATATTTCAGTCATGTTAGCACCTTACGTCCTATGCTTTCAAGGAGTTGAGCTTTTCAGAAATTTACAGATCAGTAGAAAATATAAAGAACTTCTGGTGCCTTTTATTTTATATAATATAAGTCTAAGATGAGTTTAAATAGAGTAATATGGTAGGTGAGGATTCATATGTTACGCTTAATGCTGATGCTGCAGATTTTCCTCGAGTTTATCTGAGATAGGCTAAAGTACTTGGATGCAAGACTTATTTGAACTAAATTAGTTTTAGCCCAATTTTAAATTCTTTTTGGTGAGACCCTACAGATTTGATCAACTACCTCTTGCTGTTTCAATATTTCCAATCTCTTTCGTGTTCTAAGAATTTCAAATGATTTTGAGCATCTCAATTCAGTTGCTTTCAGCTTTACTTTTCCCTTTCTGTTTGCTTACTTCTGTTCTTCAATTGTGACTCCAACAAGTTTGGAACTGAGTTATAGTTGATTGATTGTTGAGCATTTTACCAGGAAATACTTTAGCTGTTCTTTCCATACAAGAAATTGTAGTCTTCTCTTTCATGTTCTTTCCTTTTCTTTGGTTTCTGAGGTTGGAGAAGTAGGAGGTGTAAGGCACCAAGAAAATTCTAATAGAACAAGGAATAGGTAGAAAACGAAACTAATTTGTTTAATGTTTCAAAGAGATCAACTGAAAGGACCAAAAAGTTATGTTTCCATTTTGCTTTCTTGAGAACTATAAGGAATCTGGCTAAAGTGGAGTTCTTCTTGGCTCCGAAAGTATTTTTATTTACAAGCCAAAGACTTTCCTCTAGTTTCTTCACAGTTCTTTTCAAGCATTGTTGCTTTTTATCATCAACGGTTCTCTTGTCTAATGGAACACACTATGTTAATCAAAGGGGACTCGTGCTGTCCACTATCTTTCATGATGAAAGCCGGATAAATATAAACAAACCTTTCCTTATATTGCGAATTTGGTTTAACTCTAGTATCATTGATGCAGGACTTCTCCTACAAAAAGGGCGATTGGCTTGTATTTGGGTCAGAAACTAAAGGGTTACCTCCTGAAGCCCTTCTTGATTGCAAGAGTGAATCTCTTGGAGGAGGAACCCTACGGATTCCCATGGTTGAAACATATGTTAGGTGCTTGAATTTATCGGTAAGTGTTGGTATTGCTGTATATGAAGCTTCTCGACAAATAAACTATGAACAACTTCAATGTCCACCTGACACTTGTATGGATACCGAAACATCATTTGTTACTGAAGATATTTTTGCTTAAACCTATTCATATTGCACTTCTACAAATCCTATGTGCCTTACACAATGAAGCAGCAAACAGGAAAAGATCAGCATATCTAGATCATAAGGTATTGATATCATAGTTATTGAGTTCTCACTCTTCTTGTGTTGCCATCTTCTGCACTTATATCTTTTTTAGATTCAATCTATCATTACTATTACTATATACATTGAGAAACGTCGTTTTAGTTGCTCAAAGGATGAATTAAAATCTCCAGTTTTTGCTAAAATAGTGTAGTATAAAATGTGAGAAATGAAAATGGCTAAACAGGATGAGTATATGAAAAGACCATTCTGGCATCTTCATGTGTATGCTTCTTGATACTTGCATGTGAGTGAGAGGGCAAAAAGCTTGCTGTTTCTATCAGACAACACAATTTCCATGTTCTCTTCAACAGTGAAAATGAAAGCACCACTCCAAAAAATCCCAAAAATGTGATGTTCTTTGGTCTAAAAAATCTCATTATTTGCATACAATGAAAATGGTTGTATTGTATTGTAATGGCATAATACATAAGTATGTTCTTTAACTTGGCTTCAAATCACATTTATGCCCTTCAACTTTGGGTGTGTACAAGTAGGCACTTAAATTTGTATAAAGTTGATAAAATAGACACACATGATCTACATGTCATTTTTTGTTCTACGTGGTGTCCTACGTGTATTGTGCCATGTAGGATTCATGTGTTTATTTATTTGAAAGTTGGATAGTTAAGGTGTCTGTTTGTGCACTATGAAAGTTAGAGGTCAAAGTTGAAATTTGAAGCCAATTTTAGGGTCCAATATATGTACTATGCCTATTGTAATATATAGTAAATATTATCACTAACATTTCAAATCCTTTTTCCTCCTCGCTTCCCCTTATTATTTCTTCTTAATAATAGTGTGTGATTTCGTAAATCAATGTATAGGCTCATGTCCCCATCTTATTAAGTGCGTCAGTCATCATAGGTAGATATGATCTATTTTCGATGTTTTTGACGGTTGACGGAAAAAAAGTTCTTACCAATAAGATGAAAGTTTAAGTAGTCAATCAATTGCGTGTTATTTGAAATTGCTCAATTATATTTGTGGTCCATTTAAATCCTTTACCACAACAAATTAGTTTTTTTTGTTTTAATATATGTAAAATTAAGCTATTTCAAACTAAACTTTTGTGAAGGCAAGGAACAAATAAAAAACAAATATATATAGTGAGACAAAATTGAACTATTTATAATAATATAATAAAAATATTTTTGGACCTTTCGCCCGTCCAAATCAATCAATTGGTAATATGCAGATAACAGTTAGTTACTATATATATAAACTCAAGCAAACTAAAAATATACTCCAAAGTCATGACTTTGTCTGCTTAATTTATGTACAAAAACAAATTATTTTAAGGACAATCTCATGTGGAGCTAGCAAAGCAACAAATTAATGACCCCAAAATCCAGCTCAAATATCTGCATGATTTTCAGGTCAATTATTTTCAACAAATTAAGAGACATTTAATTTCTATTTGGACCCATTCATATGAATGAATTCAAGAATAGTCTTCCCTCTGTCGGTGGTTGTACACTTTTAATGCAACGGTATAACCAAATTTTCTCCAAATTAACTTATCTGAGAATTATACTTTCGAAATTCGACAGATAATTTGAGATCGAGAAAATAGTTTTCATCATCTCTACAGTAATTTTATCATTGAAAAAAGAAAAAGGCTGAGGATTCCTTCAAAAATGCAAATGCTGAACAACAGTGAATCTTTGACAGTTAGCTGAATAAGTCTAAAAGGTAAAAAAATAAAATAATTGAAGATAGTGCAATAGTTTAATTCTATTGCACATGAGCCAACGTGCCACAATATCTCGTATAGTGTTGATATAGTCATATATAGATCATTGCTTTTTTCTTTTGTTTAATAGATAAAAACTTTTTTCATCAATTTCAGAATTTTCATTAAAAAAATATTTTTTAAATAATTATATGAAGAAAATAAGAAAATTCGATATCAATTATATATTAAAATAATATTAACATTTTAATCTTATAGAGTACTCATTTTCCGATAGAAAGGATTTGAGCTACTTGTTTCCTTAATTAAAATATATTTGTATGACAATTATTTTTTGCTATTTTTACTTAATATAAGTAAATGTTAGAATTTTGATTATTATTAATAAATTAATTTTCTCATTATGCCAATTAGTTTCTTGTAGTAGGGACCTTTTTTGTCAAAAGAAAATGAGCCAACACTTTAAGAAGGAAAATAAAATTTTAAAAGAACAAAAAGTGACCAAATAATAGATCCGAAAAACTTTATAAAACCAACATTATAAATTTGCTTCCAACTCGCTGCAATATAATACTGACCCCTCACGTGCCCCTCTTCTCTACTACGTACATGGACAACTATACTTTTTATTGTATTCTTTTTTATTAAAATTGCTTAATATATTCAAATTAAAATGAAGGAAGAAATAAAAATAAATAAATAATTAATTTCATTTTTGGATCTATATACATTTTAAAAAATATTTTGTTATTTGATTAATTAAACTTAAATACATTATTTCATCTTGCAACATTAGAAATACACATATTTTTCTTGAGTTTTAAGAGTAACTGTTTTTGTAAGAGTTTGAGATGGCGATATAACATATTGGAGATTATATCGAAATTTAGTTAATCAATTAAAAAAATATGATTAAAAATAAAAATAGTAATTCACCCTAAGGATGAGAGGTTATATCTATATTTCCTATATATAGATATAACCTCTCATCCTCTTTACTACTCAGAAGAAACACTCTGTAAATAGAAAAATACAGAGTGATAGTACTGCATTTTGTTATAGAGAGAGGAGAAATGAGTCTCGCCGGAGTAACATTGTTGGTTACACTCATGGTGGTGTCCGCCGTCACTT
Source organism: Solanum pennellii (assembly GCF_001406875.1). Classification (NCBI taxonomy): domain Eukaryota; kingdom Viridiplantae; phylum Streptophyta; class Magnoliopsida; order Solanales; family Solanaceae; genus Solanum; species Solanum pennellii. The sequence goes on from NC_028637.1 coordinate 91,610,176, forward strand.
TACCGGCAAATGCCTGTCTGCCGGCGGACCAAGCAGCATTGATGGATATCAAAGCAGCTCTTAAGGAGCCATATTTGGGCATTTTCAGCACATGGACCGGCAGCAACTGTTGCCAGGGCTGGCATGGTGTTAGTTGTGACCCGACTACTAAACGGGTTGCAGACATTGTTCTTCGGGGAGAATCCGAAGATCCGATTTACGAGAAAGCCGGCCGGTCTGGTTACATGACAGGTTCACTCTCCCCTTCTCTCTGCAAACTAGACAAGCTCACTACACTCATCGTCGCCGACTGGAAAGATATCTCCGGCGAAATTCCGGCTTGTATCACTTCATTACCAGATCTCCGAATCCTTGAGCTCATCGGCAACAAAATCACAGGTCAAATCCCGGAAAACATCGGTCAGCTGAGTAAACTCACTGTTCTAAACCTCGCTGATAATAAAATCTGCGGTTCAATCCCTGCCTCCATTGTCAACCTCGGAAAACTAAAGCACCTCGAACTCAGCAACAATCAACTCACCGGCGAAATCCCGTCCGATATCGGAAAACTCGGAATGATGAGCCGAGCACTACTCAACAAAAACAAACTCACAGGTTCAATCCCTAACTCAATCACTCAACTTCGCCGGTTAGCCGATCTAGATCTATCAATGAACCAAATCACCGGTTCACTCCCAGCTCAGCTCGGTTCAATGCCGGTTCTCTCCACTCTAAACCTCGATTCCAACCAAATCTCCAGTTCAATCCCCACAAATCTACTTAGCAGCAGCGGATTAAACATCTTAAACTTAAGCAGAAACTCATTAGAAGGAGAATTACCAGATGTATTTTGCACAAAAACGTACTTCACACATCTGGATTTATCATACAATAATCTTCGAGGATCAATTCCAAAATCATTATCATCAGCTAAGTTCATTGGTCATTTGGATTTAAGCCATAATCACCTTTGTGGCCCGATTCCAAACGGGTCACCATTCGATCATCTAGAAGCTTCTTCTTTCTCTAACAATGATTGTTTGTGTGGATCGCCATTACGTACTTGTTAATTCTTTTTGTTTACTTACTAAGTTTGTAATTAATCGAATTTATCGGTTGATTACGCATAAATGGATATGTAATTGTGTATTATGTTGTGTCATGATAAAAAAAAAAAAACTTATTCTGTTTAGCTTAATTATTATTATTATTGCTAAGCAATATAATGGGTGATGCGGTTGTATCATGCATGCACGTGAAAACGCGTGACAGTTTTACAAGAAAAATTATTGAAGAAATTGTGTGCTATTATTATTTGTAAAATTGTAGTAATAAATTCTACAAAATTTTGATTACTCAATAATTAAATCTGGTTTTTCGAAATTGTATTTGTTTTTGTTTATTCTCTTTTTTAGCCAAATATTTTGCGCACAAACAAACACTCAGAAAGAGTAATTAACACCTTGTAGAATGGTGTATTGTATTATTAGTTTAATGTTAGAGAAAAAAGATAAATATATTTCTGAATAATTGCAAAAGATATGTGCATATCTTTCGTCATATTTTAAGGACATTGATGCATCTATTGTCTAAAAACTAGAGCGTATATGATCTTCACTCTAACAGAAGACCATATATGGACACATGACACAATTTTATCCATCGATCTAATGTCGAATTGGTGAATAAGATTATGACATGTGTATGTCCATTAGTATAAAGAGTATATATACTCCAGTTTTTTACGGCAGAGACACTAATGTCCCTAAAGTATAACGGAAGAGGAAATCACATACTATATACAATAGTTTAGATATATTTATCCTTTTTTTTCTTAATATTATGTTTGTTTTGATGTTGATTAAATTTTATTTTATCATATCATTTTTATTTATTGTTAGATAATGAGGAAAAGTTAACTTGGTATAATCACATTGTTATGTTGATACTTTTTTTTATCTTTATTTGTTATTCAATATATCTTTTTTATTTTTTTATTATAACTTTTTATAGTAACTTTGTCAGTACATTATTTTTATGTAAATTTATTATTTAAATTATTAACGTGATATTATGAAATAATAAAGAACAGTACGATCTATTTAAATTTTATATTTATTAAAATAACGAAACATAATTCAATACAATAAAATACATTTATGAAGCAACATATGCCAATTATTAATAATGTGAGGGACTGTACTTAAAGGTATATTATATATAGTGATTAATGAAATGGTAGGTGACTTTTTATATCTAATCTTAGTGAATATATTTCAGATGTAAGGTGCTAAATCTATTTTGTGCAAATATCTCAAGTTTATTTTTGGTCCGTGAAAAAATTGATCTGATGGGTTATCAAGAATTCAGTTATGGACAAAAAAGCAAAAGCAGAACCAAACAACAAAAAAAGGAAATTGGGAAATTTCAGTGGATTTGAAAGGAAATGTTAATTGACATAATATATATATTTGATCTTAAATTTGATTTTAAATTTTAATTTTAGTCTTTGATTTTTATGATGCACAAATAGACACTTTAACTATCCAATTTTTAAATAAATAAACACATGAGTCCTACATGGCACAATACATCTAGGACACCACGTAGGACAAAAAATGACATGTAGGATGACATGTACGACATGTGTGTCTATTTGTTCAACTTTATACAAGTTTAAGTGTCTATTGTGCACATCCAAAATTAAAAGGCATAAATATAATTTAAAATCAAGTTAAAGGGCACATTTATAAATTATGCCATGTTAATTTTAGTCATATGAGATAATGATTTAAATGATATAATTGCTTAATTGAAAAAACTATAAAGTGCTTTCTCAAATGCATTGATACGTCGATAAGGATTGGTGGGTGGGTGACCCTCATCAATTAATCCACTCTATTCACTAAACAATTTTGTCTTTTGTATTAAATCAATTATGAGATTATTTACAATATGATATTGGTGATTAAACTCATAATGAAAATGTTTTTTTACCAAAGTAAGTAAATTAGCTTTCGGTTATTCAATCATTTGAAAATTAGAGGTACTAATTGATATTCTCTCCATCAATTTTTATTTGTTATGTTACGTTTTACAAAAGTTAATTTAATTAATTTTTAAAGTTAAATTAGATTATATAAATTTGATATTTGAACCAAAAAAAAATTGATATTAAAAAATTATACGAAAAGTACTATACATTGCAAATTTTTGCATCTCAATATGATGACAAAATATATCCTAAATGTTAGTCAAAATTTTTAAAGTTTAACTATAAAAATAAAAAAGAATGACAATTAATGATGGATAGAAGTAGGAAATAAAAAATATTCTACGAATTAAATTTAATAAAATTTGATCAATCTTAATATCTTTTGTTAAGATGAAGAACTAAAAAAAATTCATTCAGTATCATCAATCAAATCATTATTACTACATATCTCGACTAATTCCGTAAAATATTTACTAGTTTTTCATTTGAATATTAGTAATGATCACTAAATCCTCAAAAATCTTTATAAACCTTGAACATTGAGAAGTAATAAAGTAAAAATTGGTTTGGTTATAGCATAATCAGTAACTTAAACTCAAAATTTGAGTGAAGTAGAAGTATTGCAACTGCAAATATACATGACACATTCCAAGTTAGGACAATATAAGCCCCACTATATTGATTATACTCTAATTCTAAACTGGTTGAAATCAATTATATAAATTATTATTATCGATATAACTATACATAAATAAATATTATTTTTAATTTTATTTTTGAAAAAATATCGCATAAAATCATCGTATATAAATTAAAACAGATAGAATAGTATTTAGGATGAAAAACATTTGACAGTGAAGAATTAGGTACATCACATGCTAAAGAAATGAGAGAGTACAATAAATTTGGGAGAACAGAGGTCAAGTAGTTGATGAGCAAATGCATGTCCCCAAACCCATGTGACTCACTTTCCCACAATATATTATCAACCAATATTACACTAATTTATTTTAAGGGTCCACTCACTAAATACCCCAAAACTTTATAATATATGGTTCACAACAGCCAATAGAAAGTTAGAGTATTACTCTGTCCGTCTATTTTTATTCGTCATATTATACGTTTCGAAAGTCAATTTGACTAATTTTTAAAGTTAAATTAAATTATATTAATTCGATATTTTATACAAAAAATTTAGATGTTCAAAAATTATATGAAAAATACTATAAATGACATTTTTTTTGCATATCAAATAAAAAAATATATCTTAAAATATTAATCAAAATTCTTATAGTTTAACTTTAAAACTAGAAACTATGCCAATTTAAAAGTAAACGGTTACTCCTTTTTTATTCCGTTAGGATCATCTGATAAGTGGAATGAAAATAATAATTTCAAAACAAAATTTATAATCAATTTTTAATTTTAGTATTTAATTAGAGATATTAGCTTATTTTAACATTATTTTATCTCATCTGGTGTATCAAACATCTTCTGAAGACATATGTATCTGAATAGAATATATTTTTTGTAATGAGCATGACTTAAAATGAAGGTGTCAATGCATAATTAATACTACAAGTTTCTTGGTTGCACCTACTTTTTTTTTTACATAAATGAAAAGATCGGTCACAGTTGCTGAACATTTAAGACACAATAAGATAATAAATTCTCTGGTCACTTTAACTTTTTTATCACTTTATTTAAGCAACACATGTTATACAAATCCCAAAGAGAGTATTGAGATTGATCTTGATGAATAAATAAAATTATTATCACACGATTAAAAGGTTATAAGTTTTAAATTATAAAAATAATTTTTTTGTAATAACGTAGATTGCAAATATTAGATCCTTATAATTTTATTCTTTTTCGAATCTCACATGTAACAAGAAACTATCTGGTTGCCTTCTAGTTTTGTAGCTTTTTGTATTCCTTGATTTATATAATATTCATACATTTTAGTTTCTTTTAGATGATTTTCTATTTTCTGAAAAAGTTTATTTAAAAAAAAAAACAGGGTTCACCTCACACATTAAAGAGCTTCATTTGTGTCATAGTGTAATTAGCATGATTGTGTAGAGTAGATAATTTCACACTTTGGAAAAGTGTTGGGGGCACCACTTCTTCACTACCTTATAGTCAATCAGATTGTGACATGTGTTAGTCTCACATGATCAAATCAAGCCTAGTTGCAAGTATAAGCCTAGTTGTAAGTATTGGGCGGTGTATCTGTCGGTTCGATTTGATTTTGAAGTTTATCAAAATGGCTTATTGGTTATCGGTTCGTAGAGATGTCAAACAGTTAAGAATATTAAGATATTGACTTACGGTTATTGGTTTATCGATTTTTAATCGTTACCGATTCGGTTATCGGTTTAACCGTTAAGATTCGACACAAAAGAAAAATATTAAAAATCACCTGAAACAAGGTGACAAACCAAATAAACCGTGCATATGAGTTCACAAGTTTCATCTTGCTCAAAAGAAAACACTTTTTACATTGTAGAATAACCAAATGTTTGAGACAACCAAAAATAAAAGTAGAAAATCAAAATCTAAGTCGAAAATTTTATGGTATTAATATAATTACTATTTAATTTACTATCGGGTTATCGATTAACCCGTTAAGAAAAACTTCAAATCGTTTAGAACCATAACCCGATAACAAAAAAATTAAAAATCGTTATTAAAACCGCTAAACTAATAACATTTTTGTTAATTTAGATTATCGATTTCGACTCAGTTTTGAACCGCCCAAATTGAAACAGCCATTTATTATTGTCATGCATATAAATTTCATATATGAATATCTAAAAGGTTAAAATGTATGACCATTATTTTACGAGACACAATTCGCATTTGTCCTTTCTACCTTATACTCTTACTATATTTTTTTTAAAAAAAAATTGTTAAATTAGTTAACAAATACATTTCTTTCTTTTTTTTTTTGTACATAAAATTATTTCTTTATTTATAGAATCAAACCTCTCTAGTAGCAATATGTCTTTTTAGTTGTTATAATAAAATAAAATAAAATACTTAGTTAAAATTAAAATCTAAATTGATTTTGTTATTTCATCAATTTTAATTGTTGGTTACACGATTATCAAAATTTATTAGCTTTTGCTCAAATCAAACGTAAATATTTACATTACTATGAACTCAATTATATTGTAATAACTTTGAGATTTTGTAAAAACTCATAAACTTTAAAACGCAAATGCATTTGGTCTCATAACAAAGACTCTTTTTTTTTTCTCTAGCAGCAGTATGTTTATTGCTATGAATTCGTATTAAATCATGTAACAGCAGTTCTCCAATTTCTTGACTTTAATTTATTGGGTTCATTATCTATGAAGGGAAATTAAGAGAATGGATTTTTCTGTTGGTTAACTGGAATACCTAACAGTGTACCTGAAACAAATCCATTTATACAAGCTATGACTCTTTTTTTTGTTATCATGTCCAAAACAGTTTTTATGCATTTCGACCGTCTATGAAATATCTGTCAGCTCCCACCAGCAATAGATATCAAGTAACTCTGTCCACTAGGCTAGGACACACGATATAGTGGCCTTAATTGGGTAAAACCTTCTATTCACAATCACCTCGAAGAGTACATATTTTACATTTGTGTTTTCCACTTGCGAAGTTCTATAAGAGAAATTTCTTTGTCTTAATACATTGTCAATTTGCAATCAAATTTCTTTGGGTTAATTTTAAGTGGGAACGTAGGGTTTTAACGGGTGGAGGGTAAATATGGCTGATAGTTAGGGGCAAGAGCATCAATGTTGAAAAAGTATAACGGAGTGTAAATAGAGCTTATTTTTATAGTACATGAACAAATACGACTCTTTTTTTTTGTTGTTTTTTCTACTTAAGAAGTTGTATAGAGACAAATTTCTTTATAAAAAAGTAATGAAAAGAACAAATGACATATACTAGCAAATGCCTCTTAAGGTATAGCAAGTGTAGCTTTAACAAGCAAGCTCACTTGTTCCCTATCATAATTACTCGTAAGTCATAACGTACAGCAAAGCACCTTTGCTAGAAAACTCACACCAAAACAAAGATAATTAAATTAGTTCTAAGCAACTTTCTTCATAATCTTTTTTTCCAGCAGTTCAAGTGTAACAAATTTACAAATATGAAAGCGAACTGATCAACAAAATATAGCATTAGCCACATGAATTGGACAGGTTTGACATGTCAAAACCATTAAAGCAACCCCTACCAAGATCCAAAAAATCATAACGCTACTAGTTGATGCTTTGCATATCAAGTTTCTTCAATAGTTTCTTGTTTATGAATTGCATGGTCGGATTATAGAGACAAATTAGAACTGGAAAGAGAGCATTACTTACAATAGAAAACAATGCAGTTTTAGCACTGGATTTACATTAGTTCCTTTAACGCCAAAACGAAATGCAGCATGAGTTACACTAGATCACAATTTCTACTAAATTACTACTATTCTGAATTGAAACCTATGTAGGTTATGCACTAGCCGCCTTGCATCAGTCCCTTTATGGTTACAAAAGAATTGCAGAAAGAGTTTCACTAGTTCACAAATTTATACTGTGGATGGCCTGAAAAGAATTCTCCAAGGAGCTCACTTTTCAGATTCAAACCCAATATTCCAAAATCCTTCAGGAGTTAAAGGAGGTGCATATCTGTATCGATGCCTTGAAACTCCATCATGATGCTCACAGCGTAGGTTTTGCCTATTACCATTGGACTCCTTATCTTCACCAGGATGAACAGCATCATAAAACTTCTTACATTGCAGGCATTCGACCCCTTTTAAATTTTCTCGTTCAGCTTTCTTTCTCACAGGTTCAATGTATTTGAAGCCTGTCGCACCTGACCTGGCCGGAGGCAGCATTTCCTGCTTTTTAGGGTCACTATCAATATTCATGTCCTGAGTTTCATCATCTGAGTCTTCAATTTTTTTGTCCTTCGAATTTGGTTTCATGTGATTCTCAACCTCATCCTTCATCACCTTTCCTAAGTTTCCTCTGATATTCTCCAGGGGAGTATCGAGAAAATCATCATGAGGATCAGGTCCAACTCGACTCTGATGTGATCTGGTATCCCTCCAATAAGAAACAGAACGCTTTGTACCAGCTGTTGGGCAGGATCTGACATTGGCTGGAATGTTAGGAGCAACAAAAGCACTTGAAGTTGGAGGTGAGATGGAGTTGGATCTTGGGATCAGGCTAGCTCTTTGGTCATCGTCCTGGACTTCCTGTTTGTCTTCTTGCTTAATTACTTTGCAGGCAAAACCAGTAGCCTGAGGAACTTTATTTTCAACCTCTAATAAAGATGGAATCACTTGTTAGACAATCTCAATTCCTTTTCCTATTCATTTGGAAATTAAATTCCACTTAAGATTTGCTAAAACAGTGAGCTTCCTTGTGCAGAGGCATATCTTCCAATGTAGATAAACAGGAAGAAGGAAAACGAAGTGAGCAATTATTAAGTGATTGATTAACATGCTTCTTTTTTTTTTTGGGGGGGGGGGGGGGGG
>NC_028637.1:91619176-91644006 GCF_001406875.1 Solanum pennellii
GGGGGGGGGGGGGGGGGAATCAAATAGAAGTCCCATAGACAAGGTATGACATTAGACAATGTATGCATCATGTTGAATAGTGTAGAAATAGCAATAGTTGCAAGAATTCCAGAGGATTAAAACTTACCACGTGAAGTTAGAGGACTCTGGTCAGTCTGTAATGCACTGTGTTCTAATAATTTGCTTTGTAGGTGCATGTTCTCTGAAGTAAGACCATATCTTGCACATAGAAAGTTGTACTGTGATTTCAGACTTTTATAAGAAGCAATCATATCCTTTCTTTTCTTCTTCTCAGCCAACAACTCAGATTCTTTTGCTTGAATCAGATGAAGTAACTTCCCATGTAATTTAATTCCCTCAGAGGAATCCTTGCCTCTCTCTCTCAGATTTGTCTGAAGCTTATCGATCTTTTCCTCCGATTCTCTCAATTTAGCTAGTACCTTTTTGTTCTCCTTCTCAAGCTCTTCCAACTCCTGCCCTGTCTTTGACCTTTCTAAAGAATACAAATCTATCTGTTGACGTAATTGATCATGCAACTTCCTTCCCTCCTCTACTTCAGACTTTTTATTCAGGAGTTCTTTCTGCAGATCATAAACATCAGTTTCCAGATTCTTTACTTTGGTCATAAGTGGTTGTTTCTCATTCTTGTATTGATTCAACAAATCATCATTTTTCATGATTTCTGCATCCAGTAACCGAACTTTACTTAGTAAATTTTCTTGCATTTTCTGTCCTTTTTCTACTGCAGCTGTCTTCTCTCTAAGCTCCTCGTTGAGTTCATCTACTCTTCTTCGTGTAGTTTCAAGCTCAGCCAGAAGTTTGGCTGTCTTCTGTTCATATTCTTTTAGTTGCTTTTCTTTATATGCTGCTGAAGAAGTTTTTGAATGAGCCAATTGGACAAGCTTATTGTGCAACTCTAGTCCACCGTCAACTTCTATCGAGTTATTCTTGAGTTCTAGCTGCAACCTGCCAACTTCAAGCTCTGAAATCTGTTGTTTTTTCACTAGCAGGAGAACTCTATCTTCAAGTTCTCTCTGTGGGTTCTCATATTTGCAAACAAGTGGGGCACTTGTTTCAAGAAGAATACATGATCTCCGGATTGTTTCCCTTAAATCGTTAATTTCACTAGTTCTCTGTTTCAACTCATTTTGAAGCTCCTTAACATGATTAGCTGAGGACAGTTCAGAATCCAACAGCTTTGCATTCTCCATTTTCAGGTATTGGTTTTCTTGAAGAACCTTCTCTTTTTCAAATTGCATCTTTTCCATCTGTAAAAACAAATCTTTTTCCTTTTCTTTCCATGAAGTTTCAGCAGCACTTCTTGCCTCAGAATACATTTGCTTAAAATTAGACTGGAAGTTTGGGAAGAGTTGACTACAGAAAATATACTCTATCTGAGAAATCCTATCTTTTGCTTCCTGGATAGTGGCAACAAGAATGGTACTAAGTCCAGAAACATACTTTGCATCAGCATTATCAGCAGTATATGCTGTCTCCAGAGATTGTTTTGGGTGGTTCGCCATATCTGAAAATAAAATACACAAAATGAAAATCTGACATTTGCTATAGTAGTTCAATAGCCAAAGATCCCAATTACATTGTAAAGAACTTTCTTCACGGAGCTCTATTGGAGTAGCAAAATACTTTATTTTCTAATCAATCAGTATGTAAATTCCAAGAATTATCTGCAAAATAATTTGTAACAATATAATTTCAAGACTTCCTCCAACCATTAGATTTCCCGGTATTGATCTATATTATAAAGGGAGCTCCACAAAGATGTTGTGTCTGTGATTGGAAAACAGCTTTCTGAAAAACATTTTCCATAAGGAAGTATTTCCTTGTATTGTTGTTATTGGAAACTATATTTTCCAAGGGAACATTTTCCGTCCAAAGGAGGGAATTACTTCCATTACCTATGAATGGAAATCATTTCCATGTATAAATATCCCTACTCTTACTTCATATAGCTTTCTCAAACAACATTTAGACATTATTATAATCTATACTCATAAAATTTCACCAAAACACTGTCCAATTTGCTGATAATATTATCACATCTGGTAATTATTTTCCGATAAATATCCTTTTAATCACCAATCACACACTAAAAAAAAGTGAGAAAAACAGTTCTTTTTTAGGAAAACTGTTTTCCTCCTTCATGCCAAAAGTATTTCTTGCTTCATTAAGGACATACTTTATTTGATGTATCAAAAAGTGCAAGGTTGAATTTTATTGCTTCAAGTTATATCCTATCACGCTAGCATCTGATTAACATGCATAGTTATAAATGCTGACAAATGAAGAGATCAAAAGCCCAATGAACACAAATAATTATGATAATTGTATTGTGTGGAGAGGCTTCCTTTACAAAATCTTGTGATTTTCAAGGCTCAAATGGGTAGCTAGTCATATAATCCTTGTAAGATAACAAGTCATTACATTTTTGGCAAAATTTCGATAAGGAGCTAGAAACTGGCCAAACAAATATTGAAGCACAAATTCCAGTTTCTAGAGAAGTCACACAATTATGATAAATATTCCATTTGGTATAAAATCAGCACTGAAAATTATTTCATTTTTACGGCATTATTCTACTTTACCTTTATCCAGCAGCAATTTCAGAAAATTGATTACCATTACTCAGATGCAGATTACTATTATCACATTGAGCAAATAAAAGTTGAGGATTGCTTTAGCAGTAGAAGAAAACACGTCAATTGTACTTCAATTCACAAATCGCATTTTACCATCTCAGTTCAGCTCAAAAATGAATTAGGGTTTTTCTCGGTAATCTACAAAACAAGAGATAATACAATAGATAAAGAGAGAAACTTACACCTCGAACTCTCGACGGAAAAAGAGATCGCCAATTATTTCGCCGGAGCGCGAAGGGGCTGATTAATGTCGCAACCTAGGGAGCGTGGCGTCTGCTTGCCGGAGAAGAACAGTTTTGACTTTTGAGAAATTTTGAAATTGGAGCGGGAAATGAATTTTGGGATCAATTTTGGAGCCTTTTTGTTGTCCTTCTCTCTCCAACCCGATCTATGGATATGAAATCTAATGGGCGGAACATAATCAATTGGGTAAAATTAAGGGCAAATTAAACGAAGAAAAATTATGCCGAATAACAAATATTTAGCTTATATAAGGTGTTGTAGCAATAGTTTTAATTTTCTGACTTCTTTTTTCGCCTCATTTGTATAATTCGATTGATTTGTATAAATTCAAAATTTGTAAATTTCGGTTCCTGATTGAATAAATTCAGAATTTTGTATATGTTTATCCTACATATTTGTATACACTTTATGAAAAAATCATAATAAATTGGGAGAACTTTCACATATAGATACTTAAAAAAAGCTTAATTACTCTCTATAGTTGTAGTTTGATGATTACAATCCATAGCTACATGTCATATGAAGGAGAGAGGCGAGCGAAACTGAGAGAGAGAGGAGAGAGGCGAGAGAGAGGGGGGAAAAAGAGTGGGAGAAAGGTGAATCATATATGTATATTGGTTAGATAATTATATATTATACATATGTATTTATATATAAATATAGCAAACGAGGCTGGGAGAGGAGAAGAGAGGTGAGCGAGAGAGGGCAGAGAGTGGGAGAGAGGTGAACTGTATATGTATATAATTGTAAGGGGCTTCTATAATCATCGACCATAGAAATAGAAATGAAATGTTAATCCTTATCAACTTGATCTTGTTTTCCTAGCAATAAATGACCCATAAGCATCAAACTAAAGATAAAGACGACTATGCCAATTTGATATTTTGGTATTATCGCCACTTTCCTTTATCAAGGGTTCAACCAATTGTTATGTTTCTACTAATAGTTGAACTTCAATTTCTTGATCTGTAGACGCTTTATATAAATGTATTGCTATGCTATTAAGTTTTTTTATTTTAGTTATTTTCTTTCTAAGAGGTGGAATAGAATAACTCAGTTGAAGCGTAATGATCATACGTTTGTAATGCATTGTATGTCCCATAATAGATCTCATTCTTCTACTTTTTCTTGGAAGTCGATGACTAATCATAGCTATTACCTTGACACCAAAGAAGAGTTCGACCTAATGTTTTATTTCTGTCCTAGTTGATCCTGATTCGACACTAGAAATATATTGATTTTTCCCCTTCTTTCGGTCATTCATCGAAAGGATACACTTTCTTTTTAATTTGACCAATTGAGATAACATCTCCTTGATAAGCATCACGACCGAGCGATGTATTATACATATACATTTGTATATATGGCAAGTGAGATTTGGAGGGAGAGGAAAGATGCGAAACGATATTGGGAGAGGAAGGAAAAAGGCGAGCGAGAGAGGACAATAGTGGGAGAGAGGTGATTTCTATATGTATATAAACTAAATAATTGTATATTATACATCTGTATTTGTATATTATGGCGAATTATATATATACAAACGTGAGTAATTATACAAACTCAAAGTCAGTACACGTAATTAATGTATAGTGTTAGATGTGAGTGGTAATTATAACAAACTATAATTATGATGAGTAATTAAATAGAATAAGTTTGCCTCACCGCGTAATTTTCCCAATAAATTCTCCTTCTTGTATATTGGCAAAGCGAAATATACAAACTAATTCTGAAAATAATACAAAATTTATATATACTTACCCTATTTGTATATTCGCAAGCGAAATATACAAACAGACAAAAATATACAAACCACAATCTCTATAGCAAATAAAACTATAACTATAAAACACAATTATCAAAACTATATCTATAAAGTCTTATTATATCTTTTATTATATTAACTATTTTTCAAAATTTTCTTATTAAACAAAATGTTCATTATGTTAAATTAAAAATAGCTCATTTAAACTAAGTTTATTACAATAAGTGGCCATTGGCACTTTTTATCTCTTAAGATTTGGCCATTTTTCTTTCTCTTCATCTTCTTCGTTATTGTTGCTTCTTCTCTTTTTTAAAATAAAAAATAAAAAAATTGATATATGGTAAATGAGAATGGTTTTAAACGAATAATATATTAAAAGACTTTTTAAAATATTAAGAGGGCTTCATATCTAAAATTTTATGACTGTTTAGAGGTGATTTTAAATTGATCGAGATTAAATAGTTGATGTATATTCATGAATAGTCGATGCATGATTCATTTATAGTCAATATATACTTCATGTATAGTTAAATTATATTTAACTTTTTCAGTATATCATAATGTATAATTAGTGTATGGCTCGTGTATAGATAAGTGTATTGTATAACCAGTCAATATATAATTTTTATGACTTTTGCTAATTATAGTGTATAGTCAGTATATACTTTCTATGCCTTTTGGCTAATTTTTATATTAAAAAAATACAACTATATCTATTGTAAATTAATTATTTTATTATATATATTTGAAACTAACCCTAAAATTAAACAAAGTGTTTATGAAGTAAAATAAAAAGAAAAACTTAATTTTCATTTGTTACTGAATGATCATTCAGCCTTTGTTTCTTCCGGCGAAGTGCACATGCCTTCTTTAAAAGTTTCTAAATTTTCCATTTTTTCCCCTTGGGTTCCCTTACGAGGGGAGGTTACGTTTGATACAAGTTCATATAAGGAGATTAAATTCTCTTTTCTATGTGGGTGTGAGACTTCTTAACATTTTTCGTACATTCAGACCTCAAATGGAGCGTGAACATTTCTAAATGGGCACCCACCATCGATGGACAATAATTTGGGATAAGTCTAACTCTCTGATATAATGTACAGATATGACATATATGTCTAACTCAACCCCAACAGTTAGCTCATGAGGGGAAGTTTGTTCAAGATCATTTTCCAATCCCTCTATCGATGCTGGGCTTCTTAAGACTCCTCGGCACGCCCAGACCTTAACTGGAGCATGAACACTTCTAAATAGGGCCCAATATCAATGAACAACAACTTGGGATGGACTTGATCCTGATACCATGTAAATTAAGTTTTAGACTTAACTCATACCCAAAAGCAGCTCAAAGAGAAGAGAATTACCCAAATTTTATAAGAAGTCCACTCATCTCATTATTAATATTAAAAACCATTCGAACCCAAGACCTTCAATGTTACACATTGAAAAAGATACTTTGTAGGCTTGTAGCAATTTCAACTAGTTCACCACACTCAATTTGGTATTTCAATGTGCCAAAGAAAATATATATTAATATCTCAATATATTTAACCACATATCTATAATTTTTTCAAAATTAACAAATACATATACATTCACGCTTTTCTACATAGGTCCGCCTCTTACCTCACCCCTTTCTACAATGCTCTTTGATTCTTTTTGGCTACCATACGTCTTTTAATTTCATATGGCCATCCGATTATCAATATATTCACCCTAATAATTTTTTATTATAAAGAAAACTCAGAATATTATAATAATAAGAAGAAGACAAGAAGTATAAGATAGAGGAGGGAAATTTTCTTATTCAAGTGTGTCTTCCAAATGGTGAGTGATTTTTCTATTTATAGTGTTGAGATATCACTTCAAAAGTCATCTAATTAATAGATACATAGTTATCTTGGAAGTTTTTATCACCTTGGAAGCACCTATACATGAATCCATTTAATAATGGATAAATCTAATGGATAATTCATATATATTATACAATGAATTTTACAACACTTTTTATGTACTTGTACCATATTCTATAATAATTAAAATAACCTATAGTGGTGTTTATACTTCTAGACTTAAAAAAAAAGGAATCGAGTACTACATAAACATAAATAAAAGCTCAAATTTATAATTTCAGAAACCACTTGTCAAGAGATATGCGAGTCAAACAACCGTTCTAGCAATCTGTACACAAAGGGACAAAAGTTGTAACGTTTGCTAAAACCCATAGTGGAGAAATAAAAAGCATATTCTTCTCTTCTCCGGCGACACTCGCTCTTCTTTCGCTTTCTCCTTTTTGATTAAACTCGCCGGCGAATTTCTCTGTTCAGGTTAAAACTCAATAAACCGAGTTTCCATTTAACTTTCTCCTTTTGGAAATTTAGTTTAATTTGTTTGCTTGACATAAATTTTGCCGTCTGATTTTTGGTTTTTGGTTAATTTTTCATACCCATTTTTATGCAGTTCAATTCTATATACATTTCAGTCTTATCAAGAGAGCTTTAGTTCTTCCATTGCTGAATTTGGTTACTCAAGAGAATCTTTTGGCGTTGCCACTACTTCACAGGTATCATTTGGTTTTACTGGGATTTTGTCTTTGTTTTTTGCCCCAATTTCTTTCCTTTTATTGTTAAAGTTTTTCCTTTTATTTTTATATGTGCTGCCTTTTCCCGGAATGTCATGTAATTTTTACTGAAGGGGTTAGGGTGTATAATGAGATTTTATTGAATGAGTAGTTTAATGGTTTGGTACGTTTTCTTCCTTGCTACTGAAATTATCAGATTTTGACATTATGTATGCAAGATTAACTGTTTTGTTGTGGGGTGAGAGAGGAACACCTAATGAGGAACAATTTCGAAATTTAGAATAGTGTACAAGCATTTGTCGGTCACAAAGCACCTGGCCCCTATGGGTTTCCCATGCCTTTTTTCTCTCTTAGAGTTGGGAGGTTTGTGTAAGGATGTTATCATTGCTATTTAATTTTTCACGAAGGATGTGTTTCTGAAAAGAGCTTTAATGCCACATATGTGGCTTTGATTCCAAAGCAGATGGAGCAAAGGAGCTGACAGACTTTAGGTCTATTAGTATGATAGATAGAATCTACAGGATTATTTCCCAGATACTTATTAAAAGACTAAAAAGGTGATAGCTAAACTGGTGGGTGTCCAACAAATGACTTGTGAGAGGAAGACAAATCATGGATGCTTTTTTTTATTGACAATGAATGTGTGGGCTTAAGAACTAAAAACAAACAACCGGGCATTTTTTTTTTGTAAGTTGGATATACAGAAGGCTTATGATCATCTAACTTCTAATTGAAGCTTTGAGGAAGATGGGTTGTGGTGCTAGATGGATCAAATTCTATGATAAATTTTCTATTTTGGTCAATGGTTCACCAACATATTTCTTTTAATCTCAGAGAGGCTTGGGACAGGGTGAGCAGCGTCCCTTTTCTTGTTCATCATTGCAATAGAAGATCTTAATGATATGTTGAAGAAACACACTCAACTAACTTGATAAAAGGCTTCAATGTCTCTACTAGGAATGATATAAGCCCGGAGAAATCTCACCTGCGAAATGCAAATGACACTGTGATAGTTTGTGATGCAGATATTAAGTGGTTGAAGATGCTGAGGGTGATTTTTGTTCCATTTAAAACTATCTCTAGGTTACATGTCAAGTGGAATTAGAGCTTCTTATACCCTATTAATGAGGTAACAAACATTTGCCTGTTGGCTGGAATACTTGGAGGAAAAATTAGTGAAAAACTTCCCATATTATATTTCGGTATGCTGCTGGGGCCAAAGGGCAAGTCCAAGGAACTTTGGAACAATGTATTGGAGAATGTGAAAAGAAGTTGGTGAAGTGGAGGAGTCAATAGCTTTTTTATTCTGTTTGGTGTGTGTGTGTGGAGATCGACTTTGATAAATAGAGTATTAGATGCTTTGCCAACTTACATGATGTCTGTATTCTCAATTCTCCAATTCCTGCAAGTGTAAGGGATAGACTGGATGCTCTAAAAAGGATTTTTTGTGGCAAGGCAACAGTGACACCAAAAAGTTCCATTTGATTTATCAATATGAAATATGACATGGAAGATAATTAGATGACAAAGCTGGTAAGCTGTCCATATGGAGTTAGTGTTTGAGAATCATCAGGCTTCTGTGGTCAAAGTCCAAAAACAACTCCTATGTGAAAGTAGGAAATGGTGAGAGTATTTCTTTTTGGGTAAGATAAATGGATAGGACAAACTCCTTTGAAGCAACTATATCCAAATGTATACAATCTGAATCAGAAACAAAGCTCAACTGTTGGAGATGTTTGGGACAATCAAGGTTGGAATCTGAGCTACAGAAGGATGCTTAATGATTGGGAGATTGACAGGCTTTCAGATTTCTACTTTACCTTGGAACAATTCAAGGGAGTTTCCACCTCTGAAGACTCTGTTCTAAGGTTTGGAAAATAGCCAAGGTACTTGTTCTGTCAAAGGTGCCTACAGAAAATACAATATTTCAAACAAGCAGGCTAACTGTTGGCCTTGGAAACTGATTTGGAAGTCAAAATTCCTTATAAAGTAGCATGTGTATCATGGGTACTGACTAGACATGCAGTGCTACAGTTTTGTGTTTAATATGATGTCTATGTGGAGAAGAGGCATCGACAATCAATCAGTTGTTTTTACATTGCAAAATAACAAGTCAGATGTGAAGGATTTTCATAAATTTGAAAGGACTTGTATGGTAATGCCTGGTAGTATTTTGTTAACTCTGGAAATTTGGAACAGTTATAGTAGGTTAGATACACAAACATTCTTGACATTGCAAAATAACAAGTTTGATGTGGAGGATTTTTATAAATTTGAAAGGACTTGTATGGTAATACCTGGAAGTATTCTGTAGACTCTGGAAAAATGGAATAGTTATAGTAGCTTATCTACACAGAGGGGAAGATGGAAAATTTCCTCTGCTTGTATTTGGTGGACAATGTGGAAGAAAAGGAACCTAGGATGCTTTGAAGTAACATGTGTTACCTGGGTATCGACTAGAAATGCGGTGCTAACTCAGCATAACCTAATGAAGAGGGACTACAATTGTGTGTTCAATATGCTGTCTATATGGAGAAGAGGCAGCACGAATCAATCAGTTTTTTTCACATTTCAAAATAACAAGTCAGATGTGGAGGATTTTCATAATTTGAAAGGACTTGTGTGGTAATGCCTGATGTATTCTGTAGACTCTGGAAATTTGGAACAATTATAGTGGGTTAGCTACACAAACTTTCTTTATATTGCAAAATAACAAGTTAGATGTGGAGGATTTTTATAAATTTGAAAGGACTTGTGTGGTAATTGTGAGAAATATATGAAAAAAATATTATTGAATTGTGTTGTGTCTACATTATTACATTGAAACCCTATTTATAAGCTCTAGACTACAATCATTTACCAAGAAATACCATTTAGTATTCCTATTCTAATAGGATTGTATAAACCTATTCCTATTCTAACACTCCCCCTCAAGATAGTGCATCCAATTCATGTACCTAGCTTGTAACAAATATAATTAACACGAGTACCAATGATGGGCTTGGTGAGATATCTGCAAGTTGATCACTCGACTTCACGAAATTAACAATCAATTTCAATGTATTTGATCTTCTCATGAAATACTGAATTTGATGCATAATGCCGATAAAACACAGAGTAATAAAATTACAGTGTTGAACTTCTCAAACCAAACTTGCAAAGACTGTTCCAGTTAACAGAGTGACTCACATAATCGACATACAATGCTACTAAACCTCCCCGAGCAACAAAGTACTCAAAATCCAATGCCAAATAATCTGAATTTAAAAAAAGTCTGAATTTAATAATTAAAAAGCCAAATAATCAAATTAGGGTTTTTTTTGGTATTTTTTCAAACTTATGTCGCGACTGCTCCTTCTCAATTGGAGACTTGAAATTGACTGGAATTAGAGCTGCTGCTGCGATTGGAAACTTGAAGTCAACTGTCGCGACTACTCCTCTTCCCCTCGCCTCTTCTCCTCCTTCATCGCACGACTTGAAATCAATCCCTCAAAGATAACTGCTCATCGCACGACTGTCGCGATTTTTTTTTCTTCTTTTCTTCTTCTTCTTCTTGAGAGTTCTTCTTCTCTTCTTTTTTCGTTTCTTCCCATCAGTGTAGCTTGCTGCCTTCACTGTTTGTTTGTTTTTTTTCTCTGTTTCACAGCTTGCTGTCTATTATTTTTTAAAAAAATTAATTCTTTTGTAATTATTTATTCGTTTGTCCATAAACAGTCTTGATTGAATTCAATGGCGGATGCTAGCAAAAAGAGGGACATTTGAATTGAAATATTTGCTAATACATGTTATTGCTATTAAGATTTTGGATATTTATATATAAAATTAATATTTATAATTTTTGGTATTAATTGACACCTCGATTCAAAAAGGCGATCGCCTCGCCGCATGGCAAGGCAAGCTCTTGTCACCTCTCGCTGTCCAAAATACATGACTTTGTGACTCTAAGCCGATTGTTCATCATTTTTCGTCAATCACCATATCATCACTTTCATATTTACTGTCATCACTACTTTGATGTTCACGTAAAATAATTATGTAATACAACGCAAACAACTATTGTAGAGGGTGTTTTTGTAAAAGACAAAAGTTTGGCGTAAAATTTTATTTTTCATATAATCCCAAATAATGAGATTTGACCCAAATACTAGAATAAACTAGTATTTGGGAATTTGGAATATTTGTTAAAAATATTTGTCAGATAATGACAAATTGTATGGACAAACACTATTTGCCAAAATTTTTCTCCAAATATTATTTGGGAAATCTATGACCAAACGGGCTCCAATGATTTAGCAATTAGTAGAGTTGAATATGTAATTGACACGTAGATCGTCGATGAAATTTAGTGAAAGGAATAGAATTTTTGTAGTTAAGTAGTGTGGAATTTATAAATGTTTTTTTTTCTCTTCATTTTTTAAAATCTATGGCCAAACGGGCCCCAAGATTTAGCAATTAGTAGAGGTGAATATGTAACTGACACGTAGATCGTCGATGAAATTTAGCGAAAGGAATAACATTTTTGTAGTTATGTAGTGTGGAATTTATAAATGTTTTTTTTTTCTCTTCATTTTTTTGGC
Organism: Solanum pennellii; assembly: GCF_001406875.1. Taxonomy (NCBI): domain Eukaryota; kingdom Viridiplantae; phylum Streptophyta; class Magnoliopsida; order Solanales; family Solanaceae; genus Solanum; species Solanum pennellii. Next base: position 91,630,997 of record NC_028637.1, read on the forward strand.
GTTAAGATTGAGGTATTAAATATTTCTAGAGAAAACATCACATATTCACCTATATTTGCATATTTCATTCGATGACACTAATTTAAAACACATGTTTTCTCTTTGACGGAACGGAGAGACCGAGCTGCAAGAGAAGATGAAGAGGGTCTACTCTACAATATAAAGCAACTCGATTTCACTCAAGGAAGTGGTATTTTCCTGAAGGTAAACCAGGCATCAAATTATTCTCTTGGGTTTCTTTTTGTGAGTTTCACATATGAAAATCTTTAGTTTATCTACTAATCTGGGAGATCTTGTTGCTTTTGTAGATAAATATTTGAAACATTTTTTACTTGACTAGAATTCGTATGAATGCTATGAAGACGAATACATATATTTAGTGGTGCTATTGCTAATCAATCACTGGAAAGAGTCCTTGTGGCAGCACTCAAGACACTTCTGAGATAAGAGGTAGTGAAGAAGGTACAAATTCTACCCCCTTCATGGGTTTCCAAATTAAGCCTGATAATTACTTTTGGCGTTGCTTGTTAAAAAGGATGGAAAAGTCTGATGCTCTGTTAGATAGTTAAATAACCCACTTTTCGTTTAATAATGGGAAATAAGATTCAAGCTTGTGCAGAAATAAAATCATTAATTTGGCCTGTGCCAGATGAAAATCTCTGGTTTCTGTCCTCTAGACGGAGATTCAGATCATGAATGCGTATTTGATATATTTGTAGGTAAAGTTGTGTTTAGATTGAGTACAATGATGTTTAAAAGTCGACATCACCAAAATCAGATGCAGCGTTAATTTAGTTTGAATTTGATTTCATTGCACAACTCTTTCCTATGATCTTCCAAGCAAACTGAGCGTCACTTCTGTCTTTAACCGTGACAGACGGAGAGGCTTTTCTTATCATCAAATACCATTTCATTTTGGGATTTTGTTTTAGCTTTTGTTTGTAATGAAACAGTTCTGCGCTTGTCCCTATTATGATATGAGTTTGTGACAATTGCTTTTCCAGAAGTGTAAAAGCTCGTGTTGGCATATTATCCCGACAGCATGGATGGGAACTCTTTTTGGGTTGAAGAAGTCAAGGATCAGTTACCTGTTTCTTTGAAAAGTAAGAGAAATGTCAAGATCAAGAAACTAGAGTTTGTTGGATGGGGATCCAAACCATTGATTGAATTCCTTCAATCAATTGGTAAAGATACAAGCAGATCTTACTCTCAACAAGAGGTGACGACGATTGTTACTGAATATGTTAATTCGAATGGTCTTCTTAATCCGCAAAAGAAAAAGAGGGTTATGTGTGATGCACGACTTCATTCCCTTTTCGGAAAGAAAGCTATACCGCGGATAAAGATCGGTAATTTGTTGGAAGTGCACTTCAGTGAGAACCATGATGAATCGGAGGATGAATCTTCTGACAGTTCGAAAGAGGAGGATGTTGTAATAGCATCTAAGGGAAGAAAAAGTACAGGGAGTCCAATGAAAAAGGTTCCTGTTGTTCCTAAAAGCTGTTTTGCAGCTGTTATTGCTGAAAACATTAAACTTGTGTACCTGAAGAGGAGCTTAGTTCAGGATCTTCTGAAGACCCCTGAAAGTTTCGAAGATAAAATTGTGGGTAGCTTTGTGAGGGTAAAATCTGACCCAAATGACTACTTTCAGAAAAACACTTACCAGCTTCAGCAAGTTGAAGGTATATTTTCATTGTGCACTTTTATTTTCTGAAAATCCTATAGTGACTAAATAATATCGATGTTGTGTTGATGTTTTCCAAAACAAAAGATTTCCCTCCCTACAAGAGAGACTTGGGCAAAAAGTGAGGGAAGCAACAATCCAGCCCTTAAATGCTGTTTCCCTCCGTGTTTTTGTATGAACAAATCCTTAGTCATGGTCTCTTGCGAAGCATTTCTAGTTAAACTTAGAAAGATGCGATTGCTGATTGTTTCTAACATTAATATGGAAGTTGTAAGTACTCAGACTTCTTTACTATACTTAAACTGGTAAGAAAAAGGAGAAAGTAGCAAATAAGAAAGAAAACAAAATTAACAAATAACTCAAAAATTGCGGTTTCATGATTAAAATGTACAATAACATCAGAGTGATTTATTTATGTAAAGTAAGTGTTTGTTGTTTTACCTTGTTCTTTGGTGTTACAAAGACATACATTTTTATTCTTTAAGTGCTATATTTAACAGAGGTGAACTTGAGATTTTCCCATCTTTATATTTTTAAAAGAGAAAGATTGTTTTCAGCATTGTTGCTCCTCTTTACATGTGTATACAATAAGATCTCTCTGTAACAGCCACCCTATAAAAGCCAAGTTCTTTTTCGGAGTCGATTTTCTACATTATATTTTATCCCCTTCTATTAACAGCTTTTTACCCATAACAACAACATTCATCTTTATTAACAATATTCTTTTTGTAAGATTACTCCTCTATTATAATGAGTTTCTTCTTTTATTGGTAATATAACAATCATCTTTATAGAAATAAAATCTTGAAGATAAACCAATATAAATCTAGAGATTTTGACCAAATACTTTGAATCTTTTTTTTTTGGTAAGTCAACATTTTATTTACCAAGTAAACGTTACAAAGCAAAAATTAGTCGGTATGGACATAATCTCCATCCTTGCTAAACCAACAATTCATATGCTAGCTATGTCTATGGATAATTATTCAAATTGCATAATCTAGTAGCTATTCTAGGATACCTTATACCTCTCCCATGAATGTCTTGAATTATCTGTCTGATCAAGAAACCTGCTATCTGCTGCTTTTGTTGAAATATTCTGGCATTACGCTCTTACCATATATGATAAATGGTGCTGGCCATTGCCATTCTATACACAAGTGTCGTACTGCTTTTTCCTTTCATGCATTTACTGCCCGTTGTATCTCATTAATCCAGTTCATTGAACTTCTAGTTATGCCTTGCCACTGTAATGTACCCCTCCACATGTCTGCTGCATATGCACATTGAAAGAAAATCTGGTCATGATATTCATCCACTAGTTGACATAAGGGACAAGTTTGTACTTGTAGAACTCCCCATTTTGCCAATCTGTCTTTTTTTTGCATTTCTTCCATTCACTACCAGATACATGACGAATAACCATTTGGGAGCTCCAAAGTTTGTCCAAACTAGTGATATCCACTCTACCTTCTCCTTTGTACCTCTCATCTGCCTATAGATTTTACTGATGTTGTAATGTGTCATGTTTCTTTTGTCTTCCTCAGTGACCCCTGCCTCTTGTAAATGTTTTGCAGCCTTCAAGATCCTCTGTATCACCCAAGAAGCTTGTTGAGCCTGTATGTTCCAAATACCTGGTTTCCCATAGTAACTATGTATCCAGACAACCCATAACTTGTCTTTTTTCTGGCATAAATTCCACAACAACTTACCTATTGCTGCTTTGTTCCATGATTATATATCAAGAAAATTCATTCCACCACTTGCTTTTGGCCAACACAATTTGTCCCATGCAACTAATGCTTTCCTGGATGTCTCAATATTCCCTGTCCATAAGAATCTTCTGCACATATTCTCCACCGCTTGAATAACTTTCTTTGGAAAAGCAAAAATCTGAGCCCAAAACATTTGAATTGCATAAAAAACACTCTTGATGAGTTGAGCTCTACCTGCATATGATAAGAACTTTATTGTCCAACTTGTGATCCTACTCAGCATCCTGTCCAGTAGAGGTTTACATTTCACTATGGAAACTCTTTTAGTACTCAATGGCACTCCAAGGTACCTAAATGGTAGATCACCTTTCACATATTGTAACTCTTAGAAAAATTTCCTCTTGTTGTTCATGTTTTACTACTCCAAAGTAAACACTACTCTTTTCCACATTTGCAACCAGATCAAAAGCCTTAGAGAACATCATAAAACAATTATTGATACACATCACTGATTTTAGATCACCTCTGCAGAACATCAGCAAAACTGAACTGTACTATTTTCTGCTTTTTGCATCTAGGATGGTAGTGTAATTCAGGTTTTTGCTGCAAGGTCTTTAAAATTCTGGTTAAATAATCCATGGCTAGCACAAATAAATAAGGAGACATTGGATCTCCTTGTCTTACTCCCCTCTTTGCCTTAAAAGGTTTTTGCTGTGTCCATTTACCTGGATAGAATAAGTGACTGTGGTGACACATTGCATAATCCATTGTATGACTTAAGCTGGCATTTGAACGTCTTCCAATATTTGCTCCAAGAATGTCCATTCCAAGGAATCATATGCTTTTCTCATGTCTACTTTTACCATACATCTCCTGGAAATTCCTTGTCGACCATATCCTTTGACCAATTCATGACTCAATATCACATTATCATTCAAAGCCCTCCCTGGCACAAAAGCTAACTGATTTGGATCTCCACTAATGTTTCCATAACAGGTTTTAGCCTTGCAGTAATGACTTTAGCTATGATTTTATATAATGTTGAGCAGCATGATATAGGCCTATATTCACTGATTTTGGTTGGATTCTGCACCTTAGGAATGAGAATTACATTTGTTCAATTGATTGCCTTGTATATTTCCCCTGTATTAAAAAATTCTAGAACAACTTTAACTATCTCCTCCCCCGCCACTGGCCAAGCTTTCTTGAAGAAAACAGCATTAAGTCCATCCTTCCCTGGTGCTTTAAGATCATTTATCCCCTGCATAGCAGATTCCACTTCCTTTTTTTGTAACTGGAGCTGCTAATTTCAGTTGTTGCTCTCTATTAAGCTTTCCACCTTCCTTCATTAATTTTTTATCCACACTCGGCAGCCTAGTTGCATTCTGACAAGCAGTTCCCAGTAAAAGGTAATAGCTTCCTTTTCAATTGCCTCCTGAGAATGTACACTTATACCTGCAGCATTTGTAAGGCTAGATATAGTATTTTGTGCCAGCCTGTTCTTCATGTGAGCAAAGAAATAACTTGTATTTGCATCTCCTAGACTCAACCTTTGAACCCTTGACTTTTGCCTCATAGCACTCTCCTCAATTAAACTCCATTTCTCCCGTTGTTGTTTTAATGCCTTTTCTTGATCTTTATTAGCTTGCACCTGCCTCTGATCTATCATGTCATGTTGGATTTGTTGCAGTTGTGTTCTAATACTATAAATCTTGTCTATAACTCCTCTGAATTCTGTGTTATTCAACACTTTGATGACTCTGATGACCCTTTTGAGTTTCCTCCATACTTCTTTCATGCTCCCTTTATCCTCTCCTTGCCATGCTTGCTTTACTAAAGGTAGGAATCTTTCATGCTCTGCAATACAATTAAAGAATCTGAAAGCTTTATACTTCTTATAGCTCACCTCATCTAATACCATCTTCAAAGGAGGGTGGTCAGACACCCCTGATCTGAGTATAGCAACCTCCATAGTTGGCATTTGTATCATTCAATCTGCATTCACTAAAGCCCTGTCTATCCTACTACAAGTGTGACCATTCGACCAAGTGCCCCCAACTGTTTTCAACTCATGCATACCAGTGTCACATAGGAATTCATTGAAATCTGTTACTTTTATATCTTGTACTTGACTACCTTGTGGTCTGTCTTCAGCTCTCAATATTGCATTATAATCTCCCATGCACAATACGGGACCTTGAGCTGTAGTAACCAACCCCCTTAGATCCTCCCACAGTCCCAATCTATCATGAATGGTATGTAATCCATAAATTTCCACAAACACAAATGCCATTCCACTTCCTTTAATCTTTATGTTAGTTTGTATGTATTGGGCAGTCTTACTTACCACTACACAGTCTACATACTTAGGATCCCATAATATCCAAATTCTACCCTTAGTAGTATAAGCATAGTTCCCCTCATATCTCTACCCTGGTGCAACTTCCTGAATTATTTTATTAGCTAATCCTTCCTTTATTTTATTCTCTAGTATTTTCCCTCATAAACAGCTTTAATTCCTTCTGTTTATAAGGTTTATTTAGTCCTCTAATGTTCCAGGTGACTAGCTGCATGAGCTCTTGGGTTTATTCCATCACCTTCACCCTCCTTGTGCATATGTTGGCAACCCTCCAAACTTTTGCTTCCTTGCTCATACACATGTATAGTGTCAAACCTGTTCTGCATCATCATCTGCATATCCTGTGGTTTACTTGTGCTTCTTCCTGCCTTTGATGGTGTTTGTTTCCATGTCTCCCCTCGAGCTGCTGCTACTTGTTCCTTAATTTCTGGTACCTTTGCCTCCCCTGTTGTACTAGCAACCGTCTTAGGTTGCCATTTAGTTTTTTTCCTTGCCTGAACTTTCACCACTTCTTTTCCATGACATTTATGCCCCACTTGCATGCATTTAGCACAATACTCTGGTACCCATTCATATTGTACTCCTTGTTCAAATACCCTTCCATTGGGCTCTTCAACTTTCAACTTTCGAGGCAATTCCCTGGCCACATCCATTTCAATCAGTACTCGAGCAAAAGATATTCGATCAACTTTAGTAGTGCATTCATCTGCTTATAATGGTTCTCCTAAACCACTACTAATCCTGCTCAAGGAATCCATACTCCAACAACTCAGTGGCAAATTTGGGTATTTCACCCAAATTGGTGCTGTTTGTAAACTTCTTTGTTAAAATCAAATTCAGGACTCCAAACCATCACAATGATAGGTCGATTGTTTAGCATATTTGGTCCTGAATACAACACTTTCATTTCTATATTAGCAAATCCCACTAAGAATTATCCGTTATTATGGTAATACACCTTAGGCTTACTCACAATATTAACTTGTAAAGCTATGTACCTTTCCATTGCAGCTATGGTAGGTGATTCCCCTACAACATAGAGAATGAGGACTTGCTTCCACTCCTCTGTTGCTTTGTCAATTTCTTCCTTATTCAGCTCAATTACTTTTTCTCCATTCTTCATGACAGGAGTTATATAGCTCAGACTCATCCCTTTAGCTGACAACCTACTTGAGTTGAAGAAATTTACCCATTTCTTTTCCGGCTCTGCTTCCTTTGGGTCTTGTATGTCACTGCCTTGACTACAACTTGTTTCACCTTGAGCTTCTTTATCGCCATTTGCTTCCTTTTGTGCTGTTCAAATAGTGTTTCTGGTTACCTCCTTCGTTGGAAGAGGTGGCCACTGTTCCATTGAAACCTGCCCAGCCCTATCCTCTATGCTCCACCCTTCCCGGCGACACCACCAGCTTGGGTGCTTCCTTTTTCTTCCGTCCTCTCTCCATTCCGTCAGTTGGCTCATGTTAGCAGTTCACGCTAACATATGCCGAGATTGAATTTGTTTATTTCTTCAAAAGTATTATTGTTGGATACACACTTCCATCGTTAAAAGATTTCATTTTCTTGATAATCATTATAAAATGGTGACAAAGTGCTAACATTTAGTATAATGTATTAATCTAATTTTTAATTAGTGAAATATGCATATCTTTTGAAATTTTAAATTTGAATAATTTTTTTAACCTTTTCATAACATTAAGAAATAAACTTTTTGGATAATTTTTGCTTATAACAACCAATGAATATTTTAAACATCAAATGTTATGGGTGTTTATCAATCTCCTCCTAATGCCATTCTCTCTTCTCCTTTTCATAGTCATTGTTCCTAGTGGAATTCTCATGAATCTCCAAGGGCAACACAAACAATTAGCTTACTCCCATGCGGGTACTGGACAACAAAAAGGAAAAAGAAAATAGCTACTCCCAAAAAATGCTGTTTGCCTAACTATGAATCCTAAAATATGTAGTTTACCTGAAACTTTGATGATCAAAGGCAATTTTGAATCAAAGGGGAAACAAATGCTGTCTTTTCCATTAAGTAATATTCTCTATCCTCCTTGCTTCTTTCATTGTAAAGCTGAATGCTTCACAGGTGTAAAAAAGGTTATGGCAGCCAGTGATGCAGCTTTTGAAATTCACCTTCAACTTTCAAATTTGATGAAAGACATTCCAATATCATCCTTATCTGATGATAATTTTTATGAGGTAAGCAACTGTTAACAGTATATATTCAATCAAAGTGTTGGATGGCTCTGATTCGAAATTACTCCATTCTCTGCCCCCTCTTGGGATCGATTATGGCAATTCTGAGACTGAATTTGGCAAATCTGAGTGGTTTTTAATTTTTACAAAAAAAGAAAAAATGATTTCTTGAAAATATATTCTATTCAAAGGTCGAGAATGCACCAGAGGATGCTTACTAATTGATCAAAACTAGGAATATACAAGCTTGAATGTTTTAAATTTATTTTTTTAAAATTATTTTTTCATCTTTTCAAAAATGGTGGTGTCCATGTCATTTTTATGTGCACCTAACATATGCCACTACGTAACTGTCATCTCCCACTAGCATAGGTACCGGGTTAACTGGTCCCCTGTGATATTGTCTCACTTCATTGACCATTAGGTCACACACCCTTGAGTGCGTAAGTTGCGTATTATTGGTAAAGCTACTTCTGATTGTGTGGACTACCTAGGTACTTGGTCTGAGAAACTCCTTGTCACTATTTAGCTATACTAAATATGCTACTACTATAAGTACTCTGCATTTAGCATCTACATATTTCATATTTGTAGAACTGCTTGATGTTTTTGGATTGAGTGTATTTGTCAATTTCTTTCAACACAATGGCTTTGGTATATAGAGTAGTCTCTCTCTTGTATGATGTTAGTCAATAGATTTGCTTACTTTAACAAGATTGGAGGGCTCGTGTTTCTTATTGACTAATTTTTTATGACTCCATACCTAAATATACCCGTGTCTCAAAATATTCATCATATTTCACTTCTCCAGAATTTAACATAATAATGTTTGACCAAGATATTACTGTAGATATTTCACTTCTCGAGAATTTAACATAATAATGTTTGACCAAGATATTACTGTAGATAGCTTTGTAAGTTTACTTATTTGTAATTTTTATATAGTTTCTGAAGTTTTAATTGTTATTATTCAAAGGGAAATTAATCTATGTACAATCTTATGTAAAAGTTGGTATAGATTGGCTCTGATAAGAGAACAAATGCAACCTGGGGGAAGGAGTGTATCGGATATATATGCATATAGTGAGGGTGTATCCTTGTGTGTATTCACACAAGCAGTCCATCATCATATAGTGGATGTCAATCTACCGCAACACTTCTCCTTTATCCTTACTCATATATATACACACACACACAAAAAAAAAATGTCTAAAATTTGTTTGTGCAAATGTCAAAAGCTTTTCTTCTGTATGAACACTTGCTATATACCATTATATTTCTGCTTCATTTGTTCAATATTGTATATGTTTCCTCTTTCATAAGAATTTCTCGTTCTCTTGACAGGAAGAATGTGAGAATTTGCGTGAAAGAATAAAAGCTGGTTTGCTCAAGAGGCCTACTGTTGTAAGATATCTAAAGCACCAGCAAGTCTTTCATTCTATAATTTATCTTGATAACCGAGATATCCCCCAGGGCAATGGCGCATGGTGTAAAACTCGGTGGATAATGGGCCCACCCTCTACCCTTCTCCTCTCAAATCAAACCCTTCTGTCCTTCTATATTTTCTTCTTCCTTTGTTTTGCATCTCCTATTTTCATTTGCTTGTGACGTCCCTTTCCTGTCAAAGGTGATATATTACGGTCCTACCATCATTATCAATTTCTCTTCTTTCTTCACTTCTGCTATGCTCAAAATCTGATTATCACTTTGACGTAACTGGAATCAAGAATTAAATTGCATACAGAAGAAGCTGATTATCTTAAGTCATGTTCACATATCTCTTTTTTTTTTGTTGGTGCAATTTTCCTTGATTTGATAACAAAGGAATCTCTACAAGGATTTTAAAGATGTAGCCAACTGATTATGGATATTTTCTCAATCCTGTATTTGGTAGAGAATCTAGTGAGATTTGTAAAAAGATTCCGCTTCTTCACTTTGAGGTGGATATTGTTGATTCCCAAGGAGAGGATGAAATACACACAATTTGTTTAAAAAAAAAAAATTCTTCATGAAAACTTGAGGTTTTCTTCGCTGTTGATTGTGTAGACCTTCTGAGGAATGATCACTTGGACAACTTATATATAAATGAAAATATATGGAAAAGAACTGTGTCTAATATTGTCTTGAGTAGGTGTATCTCTTCAAATTGGCGACCTTTGTTCTTTTCTTTTACAAACTAATAGCTTCGATCTTAGTGTCTGACCCCTCGCTTCTTCCAATATATTTTCTTTTTTTCTTCTAAATTACTTTTCTGTAGACTGCAGCATTGGAAATTGTCAGTTACTGTATTCTTCTAGATTTTGACACTCTCAATGATTTATTACTCTGAATAACTTTGGTGTGAATGTTTAGCTTAGATTTTGCATCGCCTCCGAGTTGAACTATGTTAATACTTAATATCTGCTCCTATTCTTTCTTCTTATGAATGCTTTTATTTATGTGGGGAAGAGTAAATCTTAAGTTTTCTTGTCTTGTTAGTACTATAGGTTGAGATTTAGTTCCATTTTGAGTTATGTTTAGTGCATTATAACTTTCTTCTTCAGATTAGTAATGTATGATCTTTTTTTCTTTAACGTCATAACTTTGTTTTCAAGTTGGCAATTGATTTACCCACTTCTTGGCAGTTGGAGCTTGAGTCAAAAGCGCAAAATCTGCACAAGGATATCACTAAGCATGTAAGTTTGAATTCTCTACCGAGTCTCTTTGTCTGGTTGTCCTTGTCAACTGCATTTTTTTGAGCTGGAAGTTATTTTCTCAAAGAAATGGTTTGTGAAAATCCATCTACACTATGCTTATTATATGCAACTTTCAACCCTTTTTTCCAGGCTAGATCTTTGACCTAATATAAATTGATGTTGTCAATAATCCTGTCTGTATGTTCAGACCATACTCCAGTTGGAAGACTCAGAAATGTGAAATGTGAGTGACTGAGAGGGAATTTGTTCACACTCTGGTGTACATCGTTATAGGAGTTATTATTTTTATTTTTGGTACATTGTTATAGGAGTTATGCCTTCAGATAAATCTCTATAGAAGATGAACTAACAATATCACTCAAAATATTTAATAGAAATCAACCGACAATAGTGAACTATATTCAGAAAGTGTTTGTAGGTGTATAGGCTACATGTTCAGAACACCTATTCATAGAGGGAAGCTGTTGAATTAATTATGTAATACCTAACGAAGGATTAGGAGATCATTCCATAATTACTGAATCAACAATAGTAAATCATTTTGGTTGTGGTTTGTGGAGGAATATCATGAAGGCATGGGAGTATTTTTTTTTTGGGAAAATATCTCATTCAAGGTCAAGAGGAAGACTTGATACAACTCTGCAAAAGTCAAAAGAGTTCATCATTGCCACGGGAAAACAATAAAAACTGTGCAGAAACTAGATTCCCACTCCTGGGGAACACTATTTCGTTGACCGAAACGATAAAGATATTGACTGATCGACTATATTGATAGGCGACCCTCGAGAGGAAAGATTTATGTTGGAAAAGGCTGGAAAATTTACTTTGGTACCAATGCCTGTAGAGGCCTTTTGATATACCTAACAATTCAAATAATTTCATTCAAAGGACTCCCAAAGAGCTTGGATAAACTTGCTAATAAATACTCTCATCAAATGAGATATCTAGTCATGTCATCATGACATAATTGAGCTTGACAACCAATTTTCGATAATAACCTGTTCGAGAAGAAGCTCAACATTCAGGTTTACAGGAGTAATATTTATTGGTTTTGCAATTCAGCATACCAATTTTTTCTAATACATCAAAAGTATACCATCTTTAGGACATGAAAGTTCCACATCCATGTTGAGAATTATTATTGGACTAACTACCCTTTCGAGCAACTATTAGGAAACTGCATGAAGGAGACAGGCTCTCATCTGGTGAAGGATGTGAATTCGACCCAGTGTGTTGCTGCTGGGAGTATTAAATAGGAGCAGCGGCTGTGGGAAGGAACGTAGGAGAGATACTGATAGGATTCTTGGAAGGAGGTTTAGGTCAGACAAATTATCTTCATAAACTATGATGTTGTCTATTTTCCAAGTCATCTTCCTATTTCTCTGTTCTCTTATTTGTCTTTTTACCACATGAGATCAGTTTTAGAGGTAGGTACACAGTGACATCATCTTTTCATGAGAAGCTGTGGCATTGAAAATCCCTACTTTATCAAGTTCACTTATTGAATCATAGAAGAAAATTTTGTCTGAATGAATTACCTTCGACAATTGAAAAAATGCTTAGTGAGTTGAGCTTAAATAGAGTAACATGGTTATTTTTTTTCTGAAATTGGTAACTTTAAATAGAGTAACATGGTTAGTGAGAATTCATATAGGCAACCTCAACTTGCTTGGGACTGAGGCATAGTTGTAAATGAAATCGACCTAGACTCTAACTTAACCTTGAAATCTGGCTCATGAGATGATGATAAGCATATAAGGAGACAGTGTTCAATCAATGCAGGACACTTAACACCCTTTCACGCAGCTGGAGTTGGATATTTGATGCATGGACAATATAATAGACTGTGTAAAAGGGTAAATCAAGAACAGGGATGGATCTAGCTCTATTCCTTGTCAAGAAAATAGACTCTGCATATAATTCAATCCCATAAGCTAGCTCATAAGGTCGGAATTACCCAAGCTCATATAAAGGGACCATCCCGTTCTCTCAAATAATGTGGAACACTAAATATTTAGGGGTCGTTTGGTAGGACGCATTAAAATAAATAGTCCATGTATTATGAATGGAATTATTTAGTACTATGTTTGGTAAGAAATTGGGTCTATGTATAACTAATACATGGATTAGTTATACCTCCTACATGATATTATAGATGTATCACTAATACCTTCCATTTGGAGGTATTAGGAACACATGGGATATACCATGGGATAAGTTTAATAAAGACAAAAATATCCCTCAAAACATTTTAATTATTTTGTTTTATTTCTTGATTTTATGTTTTATGGTTGTGCTAGTAAATTTATTTAAAGAAATTAATATATATATATATATATATATATATATATATATAT
>NC_028637.1:91644475-91697809 GCF_001406875.1 Solanum pennellii
TATATATATGTTTGTGCGATTTTTTAATTATTTGTATTTTGAACAATTTATAAAATTGAATACATATTAAAATTACAACTTGCAATTTTATGCGTAAATGTAGATGGTTTGTTCAATTTTACTATTGTTTACCGTCTTTTCTATTTTAAAAGTTGATAGTTTATCTTTTTTTAAATTGTAAATTGACATTTGTAAGTTATCAATTTACTAAGATGACAATTATTTATCCTCAAATAATTTAAGTAAAAAAAAGGGAAACATGACAACGAAATTGTTCTTTTCTTGGCTAGTTAGAAGCCCAATAAAAAATATTGTCAAGCAATTATTTACCATAACCCAATTGCATGATAATTCAAGAGTATAATTAGAAAGAAGTTTGTATTAACTTTTAATCCAAACACAAGATGAGGTGGGAAACAATGAACCGAACACTTGGTAAAAATAATTTCTCCATTACTAATCCCAGCATTACTAATCCCTGCATTATTAATCTTTGTACTAAACGACCCCTTAGTATCATAGATGAATGAGTTAAATAAGTGCATCTGAATTGATCTCATCTTTTAAGAATTTTCATTTTTCTTTGTTGATTAATAGCCTTTCATTGAAGTAAAATTAATATCATTTCACATGCAACCATGTTTAAAATGTGCCCTGATGGTATTTGAACTTTTGCCGGAAGCATGCGGACTTGTACTTGTCATTCTTCTGAAGGATGTTGCATGATTTGTTACTCGTGTAGTTGCTTGTTATTGTATACAGATTTGCTACTATGTTGTTTATAACCATTCATTTCCATGTGTATCTAATATTTACTCTTTATCTCATGTTTTGATTTGGCTACAGTGGATTGAGAGAGAAGTTGTGTTGTTACAAAAGCGCATTGATCATGCCAATGAAAAGGGATGGCGCAAACAATATCCTTTCATATGTCTTAAGGTTCTGCTATTAAAAAATATTTTGCATCTTCTAGTGGTTGCAAGGAAAATTCTGCTCCTTAATGCAGCAATTTCCATCCCTGCATAAGAGAAGTAACTTTTAGTAATTGTCATCTGGAGATTATATGTTGGTAATCCCACTTTGCATTGCGGTAGACAAAAACATGGTATATAAGTGGGAAGGGTAGAGGGGGACATTATTCACCGAGTTCTGAACTGTGCACCACTGGCCCTCGAGGATTTCTTGGATATTTGTTTATATTAGTCGGTATTGGTTTAAAGTACTTCTGATTATTCTGGATTAGTTATATTGCTTGTGCAGTTGGAGGAAAAATAATTCATGTAATGAAATAGGTCAAAGTAGTTCGAGACAGAAGACACGGTTAAATATTTTGGAAACAAATTTGTTGAGATAAACCTCAAAATTTAGCTCAAGTTATGAGAATTGTCCAAGACCTTTCAAAGAGGATACAACCCATATAGGCTCATTTAGATTCTGACTGCCCTTCCCTGCACACTCAAGACTGAATATCTAGAAGATGCACTAATATAACATAGGGGGCCCAACATTGGGTAGTTCAACATCAAGGATACGTCCGACTTTGATACCATGTTGAGAAAATGATTGTTGACTCAAACCACAAAAGTTAGTTCAAGTTATGAAGATTGTTCAAAACTATACAAGGCAGTTATATATACACGCCGCAGGGTCTTAACAATGTTAAGTATTAATAGACAGTAGTAGTACTCCTGAGGTGATTGAGTCAATTTGCTCGACACATCTCTTTCTGGTTCTTACTTTAGAATAACTCCTTCAACTATTCTTTGCATGGGGAATATTTTAATTTCATGCTTATGCATGTTTCTAAAACTCTGGATAGTTGTTATTGCATGTATAGAGTATTAATGACAATGTCATCCTATTTAATGGAAAACCCCTATTAGTATGGTTTCATTGAGAAAGTTATCCAAGTTTCCTTTGGTTCATATTTGTTCTTTGCTGGATTGCTTCAATATTGCTTCTGTATGCTAGTTTTCAGGCAAAGTTTACAAAATTATGTCTCTATTGGTTGTTGGGACTTCAGTGTAAAGCTAAAAGCCTGTTTTACTTGTTGATCCTGGTGATGAACATAAGTGTCTCCTTGACCTACTTTAGAGTTACACTGTTTGAGTTTCTGGAGAGGAAGCAGCTGCTACAGACAAAAAAAGAACAGGATAGACTCTTTTCCGTGATGCCACAAGTTGTAGCTGAGGAATTAGAGCCTGAAGTTAAAATTGTTGATGCCCTAGAAGAAAATGTAGTGGAGCAAGAAAGAGAAAATGGTTGTTCACCAAAGTCAACTGCTAATGGAGCTACTGACATTTCTGGTGCAGGTGAGCTCTAACATCCTCTCTGCCACAACTTCACGGTTTCTAAAAGCTTATTCAGTTGAACCTTCCCATTTGTTTTACTTTTTGGAGTTTAGCCATTTCTCTAGAAGCATTTGGATGTGCAATATGTACAAAACTTTCTTACTACCTCATCTGTCAGTCTGAAAGCTTAATAAGTTTGGACTCAAATGAGTTATTTTGAGATTGATTCCTGAAAAAATAGTTTTAATCTGAACAGAGTTCAAGAGAGCCATTTTTAATTGTTTTGACTAGGGTTGGGGATGGAGCAGTAAATGGAGATTGTTTTAGTGGAAGGGAAAGGAATGAAAGGGAATGACAGGTTAAAATAGCTTGAGTAATGGAAAAACCAAACTAATTGACTTTCAAACTGGCAGACAACTTTTGTACAGGCTGAAGTTAGTAGCCACTTTTCTTTCCTAAGGAATCAAATTGTTTGAAATCTTGAAATGCTATACCACTACTTTTTCCCCTGGAGTTAAAAAAGTTCTAATTGTCCCGATGGTTGAGATAGGTTTTTCCTTTTGACAATCGCGTTTGGAAAAGAAAATGATCTTTATTTGTGGTAGATATACAAGAGACCATTGAAGATGTCTAATTTTCTTTGAGGCACCAGTTGAGTTAATGTGAGCAGATACATCTGTCATCTACTCTCTCCATTAAATGGTGTTTTCACCTTTTTATTTTGTTTCAAAATAAGTGGTGCTTCACAAAATTAATAAGGCCTTTATTCTTCTTCTTCCAATTTTACCCTTATTTAAATAAATGAAAATTTACATAACCAAGAAACCATTAAAGAGCTGCTTTTTTTTTTTTTTAAGGATAAAGAGCTACTTCTTTACAGGCATTTGATTAAGGGTGAGTTGGTAATAACACTTCTAACTTTCTAGGAGTGTGTAGTTTTCTTAAGGAGTATGCCCAAGCTAAAACAGTATTTATTTCGAAACGGGGGGAGTAACGTATTTGGAGTTGCCTACCAGATATTTTTTATTTGGCAAGAGAAGTTGGTGAAAGTGAAGGTGGCTGTAATGTGTTAGGGACAAAGGTGGTAGCAAAAAGGATTCTTATGTTCTTTTTCCTTTAGTGTTCCTCGTCTATAATCTTTCCCACCTCTAATGTGCATATGATAAGGAAGGTGAGACATATCAGATCAATGATTTCTACCGAGTGATATTTATGTTAGTCAGTTCAAATCGTTGAATCTTGATGGATAAGCTTAGTATTTTGTTTGAGTATGCGAGGTCTGCAAGCTGGATATTTTATTCATCTTTTGCTATATCAAATTTGCTAGTACTTTTTCACTTGTATAGTGTATACTATGTTTGCATGTTGTGAGGGTAGGGCTAAATCTTTTCTGTAATTATAGGTAGCTATTCTTACATTTTTATTTTTCTTTAGTTATATTGTTTCCTGCAATCTGATTAAGGATCACAATACTTTGCTCAGTCAATATCTGACATGATTTTTTATGCTTTCCCCAAGTGTGACTGTATTTTATTTTCAGGAGATACCATGATCCCATCTAATAGGATTTTCGTAAATGGAGATGCATTAACTGCTGATGAATATGGTAATTTCTTCTTCCCCAGGTTTTTGAAATTAAGCGTCTCACCTTGCTTAACACCCTGTGGACGTTTTCATGAAGGCCTAAGTCGACTGGTTACCCCAAGTAAATGACACATAAGCTTGGGAGAATCGAAAACTATTTGATTTTCTCTAAAATTGTACTCTCCTTTGATTTCCACAACACTGTTTGCTTATGGAACCCCTCAGAGAAGAATAGAATTAAGGAATTGACTGCTCTAAAAAAGAGAACTATTTCATTTGTATCTGGCACTACTTTACTTGGACAGCTTCAAGAAGACTCCCTGTTTTGGGAGCTAATTCAAATGTGACAGGGACGAAAGCAAGGCCTAGAGGAGGGAGAATCATAGCTCAGTCAATATCTGACATATGATTTCTTATACTTACCTCAAGTGTGACTGTATTTTATTTTCAGGAGATATAATGGTCCCATCCGATAGGAGGTTTGTAAGTGGAGATGCATCCATTGCTAATGGAAATGGTGATTCCTTCTTTCCCTGGTTTTTGAAATTAAGAACCTTTAGTTTTGTTTCTAATTTTGTTGATTGAGACCAGAGTAACTTGGGTTTTTGGTTTAAAAAGCCTGATGTTTGTTAAGGTTCGTAACATTTATATTTAGTGATCAAAAGGTTACAAATATTATGGTGTGATACATCTTCAAGGGTTTAAAAAAGAAGGAAACATTTGCGAACTTTAATTTGCCTCTCAATGAAGTACGTGCACTAGAAAAAAAAACCTTGGTACCATGAAGTTCCAATTATGGAACCTAATAATGTAATATTAATAACTTAATAAACAAGTAGGGTTACACATGGCCCTCTAATTGGTTTCTGAAATATTCTGTATCTGATTCAACACAGATCAACAAGCAGACATGATTCAAGAACAAAGAGATTCTACCATTTCTGCAAGAGTTGAAAGAGGTGAAGAAATGCAGGCCGTGGCCTCTGGAGAAGATGTCGTCACACATCAAGTACAGGTCCAGGCAACTCAAACTGAGGTAATTGAGTTGAGTGATGATGATATAGATGTTGAGGACCAAAGATATGGAAATCAGTCTACTGATGTGATGTACAATGATGTCGCAATTTGGAACTACATGGATCCTCATGGTTTCATACAGGGTCCTTTTTCTTTGACATTGTTGAAATTCTGGAGTGATGCTGGTTACTACTTCGGGCCTAGCTTCAGAGTTTGGAAGGTTGGCCAAAGCCCACAAGAAGCTGTCTTGTTGGTTGATTTGCTTCGCTATTTTTTCCCCCTCCAATGAAGCATCACAAGTCGTGTTCTAACACCAGTACTAGGTTGGTAATCTCTGAACTTCCGCAAAAAGTTGTTTCAGAGTTTTGTCAATCATGGTAGCCGAGTTATAAAAAAAAAGGTTCTTTTGCTTCTTTAATGTCTATATTCTATGAACATTGATCCGTAGTAGACTAAGATACACATCTTTCTGATGATAATAGGATCAATCGTTGCAGCCATTGCTGCATTATATGTTTGCAAGTACTGTTACTAGTCAATTTAACTTCTTATTGAGGTGGCCTTTTAGAGTTTAGTACAAGTTTAGATGCTTTGTAATGTGAAGTGATGAACAGAGGGTACTTTCTGTTACCAGTCAATAATGTGGCCTTTTAGCAGTTAGCACAACAAAATGCTCGTACAGATGAAAATTTTGTTGCCAATCAATTTTCGTTCTCATCAACTTTTGTTACCAACTGTTGCATTCATTAGTCAATGACTGGTATTGGGTGGAAGCTTTTCTCATTGAGGGAATTTATATTTGGGAAAACTACACAAATTGGATCCATGGCCCAAATATTTTACGCGACTGGCCCCTCGTTCTATTTTTTGAATCGT
Organism: Solanum pennellii; assembly: GCF_001406875.1. Lineage (NCBI taxonomy): Eukaryota > Viridiplantae > Streptophyta > Magnoliopsida > Solanales > Solanaceae > Solanum > Solanum pennellii. Next base: position 91,650,244 of record NC_028637.1, read on the forward strand.
TGCTTCTTCATCCTTATACTCCGATGGTATTAACTTAGCGTTTTCAACTGCTTCTTTCTCTTTGATACCATCAATACAACGAACATTAGTAGTTAAAAACAGGGGCATGAAAGTCAGGTGGTGGTCGCTTGTTTCTGTACAAATGTTCTTTTACCATATTTTACATCAATATTTTGTTACCACATTCTCTCTAATTTAAAGATTCATACTATTCAAAACTGTTCTTTTCTAGTTGTAAAAATGTCTTATAAATAGTTTTCATGTTTTCCATTTTTACAATTTGCACCGATAATGTCAGGAACCTATCTTTTTTCTTTTTTAGAAAATGCTTCATAAATCAAAAAGAAATTGCTAGCTGAATAATTCTTTTGTGCTGTATTTGCTTTTGAGCTGTAAAATTGGTAAATAATTGCTGAGGGTCTATCGGGAATAGTTTTCTATCCAGTAGGGACTATATACATAGTAAAAAATAATATGTGAGCACGTTATGAATATAATTTAAATGATAAAAGCATTTAATATAGACACCAAGAAAAGTGGGGATAAATAAATATTACTGTCTTCGTCTCATTTTATGTGATATCATTTCTTTTTGTCATTTTTTTTCCTTATATGGTAAGTATTTAAAGGTATAATTCTTCTTTTATCCTTGTGTTGGTTCTATTTAATTTTAAAAATATTACTCAAATATATTTTGAGAGCGAAAAGCGAGTCTATTTTTTGACTTTTTTTTTAAGGATAATTTGGTAAACATTTCAAAGTTTTCATTTATATCTTAAGCTCCGTGTTCGGTCAAATATTGTCACATAAAATGGGACTGAGAGAGTAGTAATCATATGTTGTTGTATACCATTGTAATTGAGAAACAAAATAAAAATAAACCAACATATTGCTAGAAGACTCAACCCTTTATAGTGGGAATAGAACTTAAAATCCATCACTAGGGTCTTTCCACCTTATCACTTACACATAGGTGTAAGATTTTAATTAATTTAAAATATAGCTTTGTGAGGGATAGCTCATTGTTGTATTTCATTGGCCAATCTATAAAGCCATTGACATTAATCTAAAACATTGAGCATCTTTTCATGAATTAAGACATGACAAAATGATTGGACTAAGGCAAAAAGTTGCAACTTTTTGGAATGCTTAAAAAGTCTATGTGGGACTACAAATTATTCATTAAAAAAAAAGTGGAGTTTATTTTAATGAGATAATCATAGTTCAATATTTTGAATGATCTGATATACAAACAGTCACGAATAAATATTTTTTTTGTATATTTAAGTACAAATAAATATGATTAGTGTAAAAGCTTTATATATTTTTGAACTAGCATCCGTAATTAAAACAAAACAAAAAGTTTTCAATTAATTTTTCTATTAATTATTTATTAATTAGTTAAGTACTTCCAATTAGAGTCTACTAAAAAAAAGAATCTTTCTTGGTTTCATGGAATAGGGTATTTTAGATAACAAATCACTTTCAATCCTACCTATGTCACGCTCAAATTATGACACTCAACAAACTTATAATTTTCATCCCCAATAATGAAACAAAATATCTTTATTTTTATTTTATTTTATTTTGTTTGTTTTGCTTTACGACAATAATAAATAACCAATATTATTTAGTGGGTTTCATGTGACATTTTCACGTATCTAATTTAGCTTTTTTAATCTTATTATAATATGAATGTCCATAGCACTAGTTTCGTATCGCGTTTTTTGTTGCAATATTTTATTTGATTTTGCACTAAATGAAGTATCTTCTAAGTAAAATGAAAGAGAAAAAACAGTTTGATGTATAAAATAGCTCGTATTCACATAGGATTCTGAAAAATGTCATATTTCAAAATTTTGAATAAGAAATATTAGCATGAGCATTGCTTCTCTTTTCCCTTGTCCTATACCTTTCATAAGGTTTTGCTTGGGAATATGCAAGTCCAAATCAAGATAAAGAAAAGGAAAAGGATTGATGAAATCGAACCTTAGTCCTTTAAATCATAATATAACCGTTTTGTAAGTGAAACTTTAGTTTAATTTAGGTAGAATTCATAGGAGTAACTTTCGTATATAGCAAATATAAAAATCATATTTGTATGTTATGGTTATAGTTTGCATAATTACGCTCTATAGCAAACATAAATATGTATAAATCATTTTTTATATATACATACACAAAGAAAGTCGTTGTATAAATCGATATACATATACAAAAAAGCAGTTGTATAATCTGTTTCAATATACATCCACAAAAGATCAATTGTATAATTTGTGTTTGTATAAAGCGAGAGAGAGAAACATAACAGAAAACTAGGCTGGGGAAGACTGTATATTTATAATCACAAGTGTATATGACGAAAATATATGTATTCATATAATTTTCTCTCGCTTTATACAAACACATACTCAATGTACACATATGTGTTTTTATAAAGTGAGAGAGACAAGTGAGAGTGGCGAGCGAGATCTAGGAGAGTGGCGAGCGAAATCTGGGAGAGGGGAATGAAAATATATATATGTATATAATTTTCTCTCGCTTTTACAAACACAAACACATTTTATATATTTGTGTTTGTATAAAAGCGAGAGAGGCGAGCGAAACTGCCACCAAAACGAGAGTGGAGAGCGAGATTCCACCAGGGAGAGAGGCGAAAATAGCAATAATTTGCTATAGGGTACAATTAAATCTAACTATGTTTATAGCATTTATAAACACGTCTGATTCCCTTGTTTGTTACGCAGTTGTTAGGTGTATTCATAATTTTTACTTTATGACTTCAACCTTAGAGATTTTTAATATTAAATTCATTATTCTCAAAGTTAATTAGTTAATATCTATTACTTTAAATTTTCAAAACTTTTATACGTAATTATATTTTATATCAAAATAATCGATTCTGATAAACATCCTTTGAACTGCGTTCACTCCATTATACATTGTTAATGCAAAAAATAAGTAGATGGTCCCCTGACACTTTAAAAACTACTTTATTCCACCGATGATTTGTCTTGTCGTAATGACATTGATCAATTATTTAAATTTAATAAATATATTATACTATTAACTACTTTAATTAATCATATAAAAATTCTAAGCAATGATTTTAATCAGAGAATTAATAGAAAAACATTGTTGATTCCAAATTAGAAATGGTTAGGTTAGATACCAGAACATGTTTCTTATTTTTAGATTTTCTTTCCTGCCGAAAGGATACGATTCACTGTCTTTTTTGTTAAAGTTGGCAAACATTCAATATGCACTAAGATTGATAAAAATTTAATCGATGTTCGATGTTTACTCTAAATTAATAAATTATTTATATATATATATATTAATTATGATTTAAGTTTAGTTAGTTATATAGTAATGGACTCCTATTTCATTAAATTATTCGACATGATAAATTGATAGAAAATGATATAAACATTTGATGTACGTATATTTAAAGAAGTAATCTTTTTTTTTATTTGACAAGAGTAAAAAAAATAGAGGACAATGTATCTTATGATTTCAAGAAAATAATATATAATAGGAAAATAAATTTCATAAATTGTATTTCAAACTGTCCCCTCGTTACACCTCAATGCTCCCAAATCTTAAAATTTAAAAGTTAAATTGAATTTTTACTGATGATTTCGAATAGAGTTATTGAATTCTCTTGCACTCCATCACACATAAAATTTATCTATATTACATATAAATCCTCGCAAAATAATAACTACGAAAATCACTTTTTTTTTTAAAATAAAAATAAAAATATTAGTACCAAAGACACAGGGAGGAAAATTGGGCAAAATGTCATCGTCCGTTCAATTGCAATAATTCTGTTTTAAATTATGAATATCAAATTGTATTTTATGATAATAAAATAATATATGTCAAATGATTGTGAAGTAAAACTGGATCTTTTCAATTGTTGATATTTTAATTACAGAACAAAACTGAAAACTTTTTGAACCGATAATAACATAATTTGACAATTACATGTTCATCGGTTGGTTCGTTACTATTTCAAAATTTTTGGATTTTATATTCTTGGATTTTTTTCTTTTTAAAAAGTAAATTCCAGATATTTTATTTTTTTATCATTTCGATTTCCTTTATTTTTTTTCTTTTAGGCCATGTTCCAAAAATTATTGTTGAACTCGAAATTGAAAAGAAATGATAACAAGATATCAAAAAAGAAATTGAGGAATATAATCATTCTTTGTCTTATTATTTCACACCAAAATATGCTTGAGAATAATATTTTGATAGAAAGAACTTCCATTCATTTTCTTTTCCTTGATTTACGTTCATTTTATAAAACTGGAATCAAGAATAAAATACAATAACTTAAAATCATGATAATTCAGCGCGATTTGTGAATAATTTGTTAATTTGTTGATACGTTGAATATAGCATGAAATCAATCAGTCATATATATTTGATATTAACCAGCTGCATGTTATATTTCTAACTAAATATTAGTATTTTTGGTTCGTTATTTATAATTTTATATCATAAAAATCTAATTTATGATTTTGTATATAATTCAACTTTATAGCTAGATTGGTATAACTTTAAAGTCATAGCGATCTTTCTAACATTTCATGTCACATTACTTTAAAAAAAAAAAAAAACTTTCTTTATTTGTAACTTTAAAATCATAAAAATACATATAAATTGTATAATTATTATATTGAATATACTTGTATCCGACATCATGACTTTCATCCGAATGTTTTTGACTTTTTTATTTCTTTTCTAATTTTGAAATCATGACAATTCATCATAATAAATTAAGTGTAATTAAAATAAAATTAAAAAGACTAAGTAGAGCATGATATCATATTGATTTATCATGATTTTACTTGTCACTATTTTTAAATGTATTTTATTTTTGTCTCCTTGAGTGTTTCTAAGAGACAATTAGGTCGACTATTAGCATACTGCTACACTAAATCGATATGTCATGACTTTTTCTTTTTCCTTTTAACATCTCTTCTAGAAGCTCGCCTTTTGCTCTCTTCATATTAAGCAAACAACAAAACTTGTATAAAAAAGTTAAAATTAGAAGATATTCATCTTCCAAACAATTCAATCTTATCATTAATATCATAATATCATATATGTCATGGCTTATATGCCCACTAATTCAACATAATAAGCTAAATTGAATAAGTAAAATATATGAAGTCATACTAATATTTTATCTAATTTTGAAAATATTCTTAAATTTGACGTAAATTATTATTACATTCTCAAATTATTAACAGTTAAAAAACGTTCATTAACTTGACTATGCACCTCTAATCTTACAATATGTGAGTGAAATATATCTTTAGATTTTTGCCAAAGTATCGCTATTTTTAATTAAAACTCGAATAATTTTTTGAGGATTTAGTACCACTTGTTATGTGGCAGATTAGGATATAGATAAGTTTAATTAATTAGATAAAGCCCTAAATCAAAGTATTAAGAATCAAAGCAAGGAAAGCAGCATTGATGGAATAGGGATCGCACCTTCAACAAAGAAATAAGATGACCAAATGTAAGTTTTTGGAATTCCAACAATATTTTCTATATAAAAAGTCTTTCAAATCGAAAAGACTTGCCGAAAATCATTGATTGAGTTATTCCAACCAAGATAGGCATGGAACTTTTGGGCATTACTCAAATTAAGCTAAGGCTACCTAGTAAATTACAAGCATCCTCACTGCAGAGTGCACACTTTTTATATATTCATCTCCTCCAATCAAAAATGTATATGTTATAAAAACGAATCTAATATTTTTAAGCCTGTCAATAATTTAATAACAAAACTAATAAATGTGTCAAGTTCATAAATATTTTCAGTAGTTCTCTTTCTAATTTTTGCTTGGTGATATTTTCTTTTGTTGACCACTTCTATTGCTAACGTAAGGTTGGGTATTTCAATTCAAATTTATTTGCAAATCCCCAAAATACTATGGCAACAAATATTGAAGATAGATTGAACTTTCAACATCTCAACAAAATACAGCGACTACTCGAAAACTAAAATCAACCAGTTCTTCTGTTACCTCATTTTCACGTCTCCTCGATTCATTCCCAATTTATCACGATATCAACAACCACTTGGCCACCTGGTGGGCCCAACCTTTTCTATATCTTATCTTTTACTTTAAGAAATTCAAATAACATATCACCCCCACACTTCCCATCAATTTACGACCATATGCCACTCATGGTCATGGAAATTATGTAAAACCGCGTTTGCTTTACAGAGAAAAATGATAATTTGATGCTCTTTTTGAAGGTGTGATCAAATGGTTCCATTTTGCTCAATAACCAAACAAGGACTAAACGAAGATAAAAGAAACTGTAAAGCCACAATCTTTCTGTAGAACACTGGAAAAAAAAATTAAAAAGGATTTAATTCTTCAAAATAACAATTCAGAGAAGGAGATGAATTTTTCACACAACAAATTCATGACTTCGAATTATATAAATATATAATAAAAATATATTTTTTTCCGAATTACTCTCTAGTTTTGAATTTTTTTTTGTTTTAGCGTTCGTTGTGCGTCTCTCCCCCTCTGAGACGACGAAAAGCATAATAACAGCAGCAGCAGTTATGGAGATCGGAATTCGATCTCTCTCCATTTTTTTTCATCATTTGAAATTTGATTATAAAGGTAAAAAGACGTGGTTTCGTGTTATCCTTTCAAACTTTAATGATTTTTGCTGCTTTCACGACCGGATTCTCTCTCGCGATCGCTTCTCGGCCGGCGGTTTTGTAGTCGTAGCTACAATCATGACGATCGGAGTATCGATGTTCACCGCAGAACAACTCGCCGCACCGGCATCGGAACCCGGTCAATCCTACCTTCCTTCGACAACCGGAGCAACGATTCACCTCTCTCTTAGCCGGCGGTAAGCTAGCCTTCAGTTGATCCTCCTCCTTTACCATCATCCTATCTCCAACTTTCTTCAGATCTTGACTCATCCTGTCCAGATCAGACTTCCTGTCCGGCGACGACCTCAACGAGCTGAATCTCGCCGATTTTTCAGATCTGACCAATTTTTCAGCGAAATTGTGAGGAATCGTCACCGACGACCCCGTCGGCGAGCTGGATGAAGTTGAGGTAGCCGCGGTGGTGGCGTTGAAGCACTTTTGACACATATTGTTTGTGGCTGGATTTCCTGTAACTCCACAATTGTTGATGCAAAGCGTTATCGTTTCAGGTACGGCCTTGAACTCCGTCTCTTCTTTCTCCGTTCTCTGAGCCATTATTTTTTTTTGTGTGTGTGTAAAATTTTAAAAAAAATTATGACAGAATTCGGTTGCCTGCTTTACTCTAGAAAGAGAAAATACGAAATTAGCAGAGGGGATGGGGAGAGTAGTTTGTGGTTTGGTTTGGATGAAGAAATGGGAAAGAGGGGAAGGGGAAATGGAGGTTTTAAGGAGGAGAGAGGTCGGTAATGGCGATGGAATAATGGCCTCATTGGATACGCGTATCAGGCAAATTGTGGGGTGAGGGTGATGTATTGACGATAATACCCCTATAAATTTTGGGGTAATTATGGAACAATTTGATGGGTCGAGGGGGTGTGCTTCTTTCTAGATTAGGTCTGACGTGTTATTTACTTAATCGTCACTTTTGAGGATATCTTTTTTTTATAAAAAAAAAAATAAAAAAAAAGAGCTACAGTATTTCATTTGTGTTTCGGTGACCTCTTTTTAAAAAAATAGGGGATTTGTTATACAGGCTGGATAAGGTATGGAAAATGGCTCTTTTTATTAAGAGGACAGCTTATAGAGATGTTCATGTTTTTACGATTTCCATGCTTGAACTCCTTGCTGCCCATCCCTTCCAACTCTCACAAATTAAATACGTCCAAATATGTAACGTGTTAAATGGCATAAATGTTATATAAAGTTGAACAATAGGCATAAATATTTTCAGTACACTTTTTATTGTCATGATTATTTTTTTTTAGAATCAAATTACAAGAAGTTTGATCAATATTTTACAACATATTTTTCATTATATTGATATGCAAAAAAGTTATAATTTATAGTACTTTTTCATATAATTTTAGAATATCTAAGTTTTTTTTTAAAAAAAATATTAAATTAATATAATCTAATTTAACTTTAAAAATTAATCGAATTAACTTTTTAAAAAGCGCAATATGACAAATAAAAATGACTGGAGTAGGACGTTATATAGAGGGCATGTGCCTATTTGCATACCCTAATATTTGAGGACATCTTATGCCATTAAAAGTTTCTTTTTATACTTGTCTCAACTAATGAGACATGACTATTTAACTAGGGCATAAAAAAATTTAAAAATAAAATGATCTAAAATAAATTTTAAAATAGTTATATGACTACTAATGGTGAATTTATTGTTAGAATCTTTAATTGGTTTTGGTTGAAAAAAAAATTAATAGTTGAGTAACGAATAAGTTTAGTAGATCATTTTTGTGGAAGACTTTTCTTTATAATTCGCACTTAAAAGAATAATTAGATCCTTATTTCCCTGAAAGAGCATGAGCTAATTGTTAATTATTCATTCTAGACCATTTTCAGTGTCTTTTAAGAATCACAATAACGGTATAATTGTATTTATTGCTATATATATTCATTAATATATTTAATATAGTTGGTTTGCATAAACATATTGAATAAAAGAGTTTTTTATACAATTGTATTCATTGGTGCAGATTAGTTATTTTTATTGTATTTGTTATACAATTAACTGTTAGATATTAAAATCAATCATAACTCTCTTGCCTCTCCTCTTTCTCGTTCGCCTCTCCTCCCTCCTCTCTCTCTCAATCTCATCCATACCTCTAGTAGCTAATTTTTATATAATTCAATTGTACCTGTGATACAATTATCAATCAAATATAAAAATTAATTATATCTCTCATTTGTTTCCTTCTCCAAGTATGTAATTACGAATCGTAATTAATAAAATATTAACTAAAGAGCCTGATTATATCTCCAATGTTAGCTGTTTTTGAATTTTCTCTTAATTATAAGATGTTATTTGACTAAATTATCGTCTTTATCTTTACTCAAATATGATTTTCTTGTTTCCAGAAAGGGGTTATTTCTTTTAATATGTCATATGGCCGTGCTAAATAAATTTCAGCACGCATGAACACTTAAAGAATGTATTAAAAGAATTTGATCTATACACAACGTTTTACAATACTATATCCAAGTTCTCGTGTGAGAATGTCTTTTTTTAAGGGCGAGTTGCTAAATAATATTTATCTAGATTTATAAAATAAATCCAATAATACATAGAAAAAAGTGAGTAATTCTTTCGTCACATGAATAGTGTAGTGTGATTTTGTGATACATAAGCAATGTTGAGCGACTGTAAAAAAAAAGTAGTTTAATCATTTCTTTAGTAATTAAGTATACTGTATAATATAAGGAATCACCTCTAAAACTAATTTTATATTTTTACAAGTATACAGGACAACTAATAAAAAAAGGATGTTATTGATTTATTAATTTATTTTATTAAAGAAAGTAGGTTAAATTAAGAGTATATATCTTCATAGAATTTTGTGGTGAATATCAAGTTATCAATCTTGTTATCATGATTCATCATGTCATAATACCATACCATTTAGGTGTTACGTGACATAAAGTTATCCATGTGGAAGTTCTAAATTGGAAAAAGATTAGTTCATAGTGAAAGATTTTAAAGATATATAGATCATTCTCATGGTAAATCTTAAAATTTAATGATTTTGTATAAAAGACTCTTGATATCTTTTAGCTATGTAGAAATTTTAGAATAAAAACGTATTCTTAAATATGTAGGGATTTGTTTGACAATGATTATTACATATTAACATATAGTTAATAATATAAATAAAGAAACATCCACTTGAAAATGAAACAAACAATTCTTAAGCAATTCTCTTGTGTCTTTCTTTTTTCCCTTAGTGATCTAGTATTAAAAGGCTTATCCAAACTTGCAAGATAGTAAAAAATTTATAAGCAAATTATCAACTGATGAAACTTAAGTAAATATCTAAGTGATACTATAAATCATATACAGATAAGTAATGAAGATTAGGTCAAAGAATCAACCTCTAAGCAAATATCAAAACACAAATTAAAAAATATAGTAACGTTATAGGGCCAAGTTGATTGAGTGCCCAATTTTTCTAATAAAAATTTAAACGTTTTACTTTTATTTCTTACATAGCAAATGGCTGTCTCTCTTGACTTACCAATGAGATTAATTTGTTCACTTTGGGCACGTGAAATGGTAACTTACTAAATAAAAAAAGGTTCCAATTTCCACAGGAAATTGCAATACAACTTGGTTTCCTCCTTGTTTCCCCACCACTTGACTTTGATTTGCCTAAAGACGGCAAATTTATTTATTGAAAAGAAAATATTAGTATTATATTTTGGGCCTAGTGGTCATACATGCAAGTAGAGGTTATATTTGTAATTTCTCACACACCTTGTAACCCCACAAGTTGAGCGGCTTTAAGTTGATAAGGAGAATGAAAAGCAGAAAAGGCAAAATGTCTCAGCTCCAGCTTTACAGCCGCCCACTCTGACCATCTTCCTTTTTTTCCCCTTGGGTTGTCCTTCTCGTGAGAAGAGAAAAAAATATTCTGATATTTGTACTATTAAAAATGTGTTAATTTACAACTAATTAAAAATTATTGAAGTACAAAATTGAGGTTATCTTGCGTTTTGTATGATGAAAAATTACTAATTGCTTTTATGAGTGAAAAATAGATTCATGAATTTTGTGTATTGAGAAATTGAAAATTTGTTATAGGGGAATAGATTTTAATAAAAAGATGTTTTACGCCTTGGTGCTATTTTTCTTAATTTAATAGTGAGATAGGATAAAATAGATTCTTAATACTTTTTATGATTTGAATTAGTTTTTTATTACGAGGGGTGCTAGATAGCGTAAATGATCATTAAATAATATTTAAATATTTGTTGGAATAGTGGTTTGAAATTATTATGTGGAAAAGTGAGTGAAGTCGCTTGTTTCATTTGTGAAGACAATTTCTCTGAGAAAGACAATAAAAGTACTTAATCATACAAATATTTTTTTTCGACGACAAGGAAAATCTGCGGTCGTTATTCTTTTGGACGTGCATAGAGTAAAATCTTATTTTTATGTAATTGCTTACAAATTACATAGAAGAGGTAACTCACACTAGGCAAACCTAGTGCGACGAGCTCGATCCAGAAGATAAAACCCTTGATTTCGCTGGCAAGGGATTTCGAACTTGAGACCTTCAACATAAAAGTTCCAAACTCAAACCACTGAGCCACCCTGAAAGGTTACCTAATCATATAAATATTTTTACCAATTTTTTTAATTTTTCATAATTTGAAATAATTACATGTATTAATTAATAAATTTATATGTAATTAACGCAATATATGCTATAGATATACTCAGAATTGTTAATACAACTTAAAAAAGACAAACGAAATGAAGAAAAATAAATGAAAAACTTAAATACATATAAAAACACATTAGCTATATGTATCTGAAACATCAGATACATACTACATACACATAAAAGGAGAAACTTAGATAAATATATTATATTTAAAATAAGTTATACTTAATTTTTATCCTTACATAAAAAATAATCTATCTAGATGTACTAAATTTATGTATGTGGTGATCCAAACTGGCATGATAAGTAATTTTAGAAACTCAGGAAAAGTCACGTAATTAAACTCTAACCTAATGAATTTGTGATGTTTAATATAATTGGACACCTAAAACACCACAAAATGACTTCCTTTTTATAGTGGAATAATATTATTGAAAAATAAGCATTATGATGTGGATGTAATATTTGATGACATCCACGTGGCACCTTGAAGCAGTGGACGTGTATTCTTTGTATATAGGCGTAGTCTAATTTTCCTCTTGAACCTCCCCGCGTCACGTAATGCGCTTCCTTAAAAGATTCTACGGCCACATTATGGAACCCACCAATCATATAAAATACCATTTGAAAAGAATTAGGAGAATGTCCTTCTCTTTTGTTTGGTTTATATATTTGAGGATGAATAGAAGAAAATGGCAAAAGGTGTAATTAGTTTTGGGATCATAAACAATACAATTAGATAGAAATTAAAGAGACTTCGTTTTTAAAAAAAAAAAAATTCTTGATGTCAATTCCTATCCTATCAAGCTGCCTAGCAATATTAAGGCAAGTAGGAAATAATTGTGTTACGCACTTTGCTTAGAAACGATGAGAGAAATCAAGGCAAGTCGAAGCATTTTCTACTTTTTCTCGTAATGAGTGAGAATTATTTTTTTAAAATTGACTTTTATTTTTATTTTTATTTGTCATTTTTAATATATAAAAAAATATATAATTTTTGGTTTTATGTTTTAACCTTAAGATTAATTAATTATTTTTTAAAATTGCATTACTAACACCAATTAATATAATAATATTTAGAATATTAATTATCATATAAATTTAAAGTAAATAAATAAACATAAACGGAGGTAGTGCTTTTATATATATTGAGCCCACAAAATTGTTCTCCGTTATTTAGTACTCCCCATTTTCTACAATTTCCGTTTCTTCCACTTATTTTCTTAGACGAACTTGCTTTCTCATTTATATTTTTTTCTGCTTTTTTTTTCCTAATATCTTCCTAATTACATTGACATAGGAAAAGGTATAACAGCTCAAATTGCATGTCTATTTTCACCTTACTTGTCAGCAGAGACTTCTCTGATTTTGTAATGTTTGGATCAGTAAAAATCAAGTTCTGAACCCCTTGTCAGCGAAAGCAAAGGATTTGACTTTTGGATCGAGCTCATTACATTGAGTTTATTTAATATGGGTTATTTTTTTTCTATGTGATTTATAAGCTATTGCATAGAAGCGAAGTTTTTACCCCGTGTGCATCTAAAGATAGCGACTGCGGTTTTTTTTGTCATAAAAAACATTTAAAAATCAATAAAAGACAGCTGAAGATAAATATAATGACGGCAGTGTGTATGTAGAAGAAATTGTTTTGTTTCAATTCCTTCTAATAAGTTTGAAAATATTTCCTAAAAATACAATTGCTTCACTTTAACTTTTTTATTCTTGATTCCATGACTTTTTTTAAAAAATAATTGCTCAATTTATTCTTGAATTCATGACTTTTAAAATTGAAAAAAGGGTGAAAAGTACTTTATGATTATGTTTTATTGGTTGATTATGTTCTATCATTAAATTAAAATTATTTTTATTCTTGTTATTACTAATTTTAACATTTATATCTTTAATTGAATGAAAAATTCAAATTAACCAAAATTATTAATTTCAATTAAATTATCGGATTTCATCTTTATCCGAATTTAAATCCGACCCGCAAAACAAAACTCAAAGAAATCAAATCCCAAAATCAATTTCTTCTCTCATCTTCATCCTCCTGAATTAGAAAAATATTTTCTATCTCTTAACTCTATACAAACTTCATACATATGCAACAACATATATAAGTACATTAGCTTGCCAATTCAACTCTTTTTTACTTTAAAGAGATCTTCATTAGAATCTATCCTCCCAAAATAACAAAGCAAATTCACAAGAGCAAAATTGTATCAATCTGTTTTTTCAAGCTTAGTGGTCTCTTTGAAAAACTTTTTTATTCAAAAAGAGCAATCAATATTCATAAATACAAAAAACAAATCCATTAACTAATATCTTTTATCAAGCATCCAGAACGATAGCCACAAAACTGCCAAGCAGCCAACAAAAGCATAGACCCAATGCTGAATTGATCCCAAAAATAATCGCTGTTGCAAATCTCGCCGAGTTACGCTTATCACCAACAATCGAAAAGTGTAAAGAAGAGGAGTATGCGGCAGCAGAGTTCAATTTTTTACCTCAATAAAAGATCATGTGCATCACTTTTGCTTTCCAATATGAATTCTTGCCCCTTTGGGTTCTCAAAGGAGATGGATTTTAGGAGAAGATGACGGGTGTTTTGTTGATTTGTTGGGCAAGTTTTTGAGTTTTTTCTTCAGAAACAGGAGGTGAAGAAGGTTTGGGTTAAGTTAGTTGGATCGGATTTGGGTCAAAATAGATAATCAGATAATTTAATTAAAATTGAATAAATTTTGGTTAATTTGGGGCTTTTCGTCCACAAAGAGTATAAATTGTGAAATTAAAAACGGCAGGGTAAAAATAATTTTAATTTAATGATAAGGGCATAATTAACTAATATACCCTTTCCTTTTTAAAATAAATAAATTCAGTGAAATAATAGAAACCTTGTGACATCTAAACTAGCGTTTGGTCATAAATTTTCAAATATTCTTGGCAAATATTATTTGAGTGAAAATTTGGGTGAAATTTCACCATGTGTTTGGCCATAGAATTTGAGAAATATATTTCACTTTTTTAGAAAAATATGATTTATACCTATAAGTTTCAAAAACTATTAAAACTAACTATAAGTTTGTATTACAAGTCAATTGGATGTTCATTACAACAATAACAAATAGTTTCCATCACACTAGAGCAATATGGTAATTTGGAGCGAGTGCAACAAGTATCATTCCATACATCGTGAAGTAGACGAAGCACATGATTATATTATCTTGAGTTAATTTTTCATCATTTTCATCAACAATCATATCATTATTTAATATTCACTAAATATTTCATCACTATTTTGGTGTTCACGTAAAAAAATTATGTAACACAACACAAACAACTACTATAGAGGGTGGTTTTGTAAAAGATAAAAGTTTGGGGTAAAATTTTAATTTTCAAAAGATCTCAAATAATGAGATTTGGCCCAAATACTAGAAAAAATTAGTATTTGAAAATTTGAAATATTAGCCAAATAATAACAAATTGTATGGACAAATATTATTTGCCAAATTTTTCCCCAAATATTATTTGAAAAATCTAAGGCCAAACGGATCCTAAGTGTATAGTTATAAACTCAGTATAAGATCGAGAATTATTTAGCCATTTTCTTTATAAAAGAAGTGATTGACACTAAAGTGAAAACTGACATCAAAGTGAAAACTGACGTTTAATGTTGTGATTATAGTACTAAAATTCTAGACGTGATATGTAATCTCAAATCCTCATATATACCTTTGTTCAGTGTAGAGTTATAATCCATCATGTATTGTATCATGATCTACTCGAAAAGACTTTCTAATTATAGAATTGTGAAGATCGGGCATTAAAAGAGAGTATCAAATAAGATTATATTTTATATCCATAAATTCGTGACATCCATATATTAAGTTATCAAATGATCATGTTAAAAAAGTCAAAATTTCTACACGTGCATTAGCCCACAGGATAATGAAAAACTCAAGTTTGTAGGAATAGCATAAACCATCAAAGTCTTACGAGTGAGGACTTTATTTTTATTTTTAACTTTTATTTTTGTGTATTTATATTATGTAAAATAGTTAGATGAATCTCATTTGTTTTATTTCATTTTTTCTTGATCTATAGCCTTTTAAACAATAAAAATATCTAAAAAAATAATTAAAATTATGGACGATTATAGATGAATAATGTGTTCAAACTCTTATATTTTCTTTTTAATACCACAAAAATTAACTCCGCCGTATTGATTTTAAAAAGAACCAAGATAATAAAACGTATTTTGAAAAATTAGATTTTAATTTTTAATTTTAATTTTTAATTATATAAAACAAAATAACTAAAAATTAGATATGATATAAATTTTATGGATCCGGCTCCTCTCCATTTTTATACTCTCCATTTTTTTCAAGTTTCTATTTGGATTAATGACACATGTCATAGGTTAAAATAAATTGTTAAGAATTAATTTTTTAAAGTAAACCTATAACCATGATTTAGTTAATAAATATATTATATATCAAGTATTAAAATTATTATAATCTCACAGTCTTAGCAACATATTATTTTGCCCATAAATATAGATAAATAAGTTTTCTTCCTATTATTATTTTTTTACGTAGGATATTTTTTTTATTTTTCTTTTATATAATATTTTTATTGTAATCTTTTGTTAAAGGCATATTGGTTCGTGATTAATAAATTACCTAGAGATAATCAAACCATTTTGACAAACTAATTTTAATTTCATAATAAGATTAAGAATACGGTGATATCAGTACATACGGTAGGTTAATTATAGTTTTCATACTTCTATTCAGTTAATTATTCTTCTAATTAGATAAAAAATATTATATATAAAAAAAGATCCTACATAAAAAGAAATAATAGGAACAAAACTTTTTTTACCTATATTTATGGATAAAATAATATGTTGCTAAGATTATGAGATTATAATAATTTTGATACTTGATATATAATATATTTATTAACTAAATCATGATTGGTTAAAGATTTACTTTGAAAAATTAAATCTTAATCATTTATTTTAACTTATGACATGTGTCATTAATTTTTAAATAAAAACTTAAAAAAAATAAAAAATAGAAAAATGGAAAGAAGCGGGATCCAAGTTTTACAGACCTACCATCAAAAGTATCGTTACACCCATTATAACTGTAGTAAACGAACAAGTTCATGAAAGAAGGTGTGTTTTCCTTGGCTATTAGTTTGTTACGTGGCAAGTTGTGACTAGGATGTATACTATGTCTTTTTGCTAGTTCACATGTGATTATTTCTCAAAGTGGTCCCTGACTGTAACTATTTTGTGGGACCAGTCAAGGTATTGGCCCCACATTTCCTTTATAAATTTTGTCTAGAAGACTGGGTCCCACTTTAGTCTTTATGTTCATTCTTTTCCTTTTTTTTTTTTCTTTTTGGAAATACTATTCAAATTGAGGCATAAAAAAAGTTCTAGAAATAACGCAATCATTTGATACTTGAAATTTTTTTTATCCAATAGACATAAAGTGCTTCAAGAATGCATTTATTCCAAATAAGATACATAATAAATTAAATAATGCATATTCCTCCTGCACAAATTCACCTTTTTTTTTTAATTAAAATTTTTATCTGTTGAATAGGTTATAATAAAATTTTGAGATTCTTATTGTCATTTTGATAAAAATAGCTTTTGAGATGTCCCATACTTAATGTTGAATTATATAGTAGTTCACTAATAATAAAGAAATAATATCAGCGCAATTAATTTTGCAATGCTTGATTAGCCTTTATCATTGCTAATACCTACATAAATTATACATAAAGATATACGTATTATTTAGACATAATAAAATAAAAATGTGTATATTAGCGAATATATGAAACAAAGTATAATGTTTGTTCACTCACTTTTATAGCTCTCGGTCCTTTTTTGTCAAAATTAACACCGATTATTATTATTATTCATAAAAGCAAAGAGTGAAGATCCAATTGGCAAATAATAATCGTCATCAAACCAAGTTCCCCTGCTCCTTACATACCCCCATAAGGCATATGTTTAGTTTACATGTTGTTCATGTGAAAATTATGATTATGATGTAAGCATTGTTTATACAGGGAATAATAATAAAAATATATTATTATAGTATGACATAATATAATACATGAATTGTTATATAATACTAGCAGTAGAATATATACTTTACAGTTTTTTCTTTTTTTTTTGCTAATATACAACAATATATTCAGATAATCTCACAAAGTGGATTCTGAATATGCATTGATATATATATACGTGTTCTAGTTATGCGAGAATCATTATAATGTTCACTAAAATATTATATTAATTATGTTAGAGATTATATATCCCAGTAACCCGTTGAACCAATCATCATATACTCGTATATAGTGAATGTAGAAAATTAAATAGATGCACGAATTGTGTCTCATACACAAAAACAGTAGTTGACTAAGATACATTTCTAATGATATTTAATTATAATAAATTTACATGATTTGATGAATATGTACACGAAGGTATTTTTTTTTGTTTTCAATACGTAAGTAAATGTATTTATATATAATCTAGACAAGTATTATATTAGAGGGAGAAAGGATAGGTGTGTGTGGAGTGGTGAAGATGGCAATGGGCTGGCTATGCAAGATGAAAATGAGGTACATTGAGAAATGGATGAAATAAACTTAAGAAATTCATTTTTCCTACTTTAACTATATAAAAAAATTATTATCTTTAACGAACTTTTTTTTTATTGATCTATCGAACATAAAAAATTAAAGAACGTGCACACCCTAATTCGAGGAGTTTTCAGGCACCTAAGAGAACAAGAAGCCACAAATCAAGGAGAAGGCTGAGAGGAGCGAACACAATTGTTGTGAAACAGCTGGCTAACCAGCATTTGGTGCTGTTGTAATCATTTACATCATTTTCACAAAAAAACCCAAATCCTTCAAAGAGTGAAATATTAGCATGCTTCATGTTCATCTTTAAGAATGAGACATAAATCCAATCCTTCTTTTTTATATCAAAAGACTAACAAATTTATGTACCTTCTTTTAATAAAAACACTAAAATTAAGATAAATGGTAAAAAGTGGTGCTAGAGTAACAAGAATGGCCATAGATTGCACTAACTCAAGTGCAATGCAAATTATGGAAAAGATAGCTGCATTTGCGTTGGCATGTGCAGATTTTCACATGCAATACCACGAGAGACTTCATACTACTGTCTTGACTGTAGCCAACCTCATGATAAATTTAGCAATCAAAAACACATCAAAGGAGAAGACAAAGGGGAACATGTAATCAGTGTCTCCTCGACACTGTCAAAACATGTGAACGATAACAGGTAACCGTCTAGTATGTATAAATTCAGCAAGAATTCAATTTCTATAAACCATCAGCTCGCCTAAAAGAAAACTATATGTATACGGAACTCCATGATAAGTGGAATCAATTGCCTGAAAAAAAAATGCAGGTTACTCGCAACAACAAATTAATATGTAGCTTAAAAGCTCTTTCACACTAATAAAATACATCCGAGATAACACACACACACTTGCAAAATAAACAAAAGCTCAATTGGAAGGGGGTGGAAGAAAAGGATTTGATAGTAAGAAACACTGCCTTTTATACTAGAGAACACCAACTTTTATGTTTACTAAAATTGGAATTACTACATCAAAAGATAAACCAAAAGAATGTCCATCACAAGCACAAAACAAGCACTAAAGATGGAAACCACAACATTTCTTACTTGATTACCAACATTACGACCCCTCAAGTTGTAAAGATGCCTTATGATTCTCTCTCTCGACCCCCTCGAGATCCTAGGCACCAAACAGTAGTAGTCACCAGATGGGTATAGAAGACGTCCTCAATAATACTGCAGCTCATAAACTCAGGATGTTCCTTCATATTTTGTCAAGCTTTTCAGCCTTAACAACTGGGTTGGCTTTCGCAATAGCATCTTGACCAGCCTTGCGATAATCATATGGACACTCATGTTTGTCTGAGTAGCGATGAGCTGAGCAGAAAAGATTCCCACATCGGCAGTTGAAGCCGGTCAAACCAACTCGTCTCCTACAGGTGCTGCACCTGTTTGGCCCTTCCTTAGCCTTCTCAACTTGTTCACTCTCTACTGGTGCCGCGACTTGTGTGGGTATAACCAGGGACTCTGCAGGACCTTCCTGCACAGTTACAGCAACATCAACAGCTTTCACACTAGCATTTGAACTTCCATTTACAAAGCTTTCAATAGATGAAGCAGCAAAGTTTGCTTGTTCTTGCTTGAATATCATATCCTTGTAGCACTTTGAGCACATGTTCATTGTTGCTGCAGTACCAAAAAACCCACAATTGTTAACACAAAGGACAGGAGCTTGAGGAGCTTGGCAGCCTGTATCATTTTGCTCCATATTGAATTTTCCTGCAACAAAAGGACGATGTTAATATACCACTCTAGCAACAGCCAGATGTGTGAAATTCCCAATCATGTTACCCCATTATTGATCAGTATGTGCTCTTATAGAGAAAAAGCTGACTACATTTAGCCAATATTCATCAAAATGGCCATTAGCACATATTGACCGAGCGAGAGGATCAGAATTGCCTAGTATACCAAGTTATATTGAAAGAGCAAACTCAATGAAATTGCAACAAATAACTATGGTAATTCATCAGCTGATACACAATTATAGACTGAGTTCACAAAACAACAGTGAGATCCCCCCAGGTGGAGTCTGCGGAGGGTAGAGTGTATGCAGACCTTCCCCCTACCTAGTAGAGGACTGCATCCACAAAACGTATAAACTAAATCGCTTAAATCAGTTTCTAGCATGGGGGAAAGGCAAGCTGCAAAAAAACACCTTGGGAAAATGGGACTCAAATAAACCAAAGCTAAGTGTGTCATTCCATATGGGTGCATCCTAGTGGTTTGAGAAACAGCAAATACCTACCTGCCAGTTAATATCGTAACCAAAATACCTACTAACTTCATTAACCGTGGATTGCCGCTGCATTTTGACTACCAGTTGAATCATGCCTTCAAAAACGACACCAAGAAAAACACAACTACAGCCCCACCTTGTGTTGTGCCACCCAACAAATACAACAATAAAATCACCACTGGCCCATAGTCCAGAAGAGTTTGACATGAATGTACCCATTAAAACAAATAAGAAAGGAACACAAGCTACAACGGTTAGCATAGGGACACTGTTCCATTCCGTTGAAAGCCTGCAATAGGGGCCCTGTCTACCAAGGATTTCTTGCCACCTCTTTGTTAGTTCCGACATAAAAAATTTACATCGCAGGGCATTTTCAAATTCAGGGTTGGACCACCTTGAAAGAATTCACTACCTTCGGTATAGAATTCTAGTATTCTACCACAACTAAATCAACCTGAACAGAAGACCAACTTTTGGAAGCCACAAGCATAGAACAACAAAGAGGTCCAAGATAAAATCTTCAGAGAGGTCAAACAGACAAATGAGCAAGCTTAATACTTGTATGGTCATGTAAAAAATGCATGGTCAGATCTCAGAAGGGTGAAGGGAACATTGCAGATTAATAGGAAGCATCAAAAGGAAGTTCGAACTGACTAAGAAGAACGATAAAGAAAATAATGACTGACAGCTGAGGCAGTGTCACCCTGGGAAATGCTGAAATCAGATGGATGTGTTTAGGAGATAGTGAATTGAAAGCAATCAAACTAAGCTCCGCTACGGAGCAACAACCTAACTCCACATGTTCCTCTAACCTCAGCGACAAATAAGCTTTGGCCAAAAAATAAGATGCAACATACTTCCATTAACAACACTCAAGAAAACAAGGATTCCGAAAAAAGTCAAAAGCAAGACAGAATATGTGCATTACAAGTTTAGTCATCATTTGATGAATGAGGAACAAGTGGGAGTTAGACAATTCAAAGATATGTGATGTGAATACGATGAAAAAAATGGAGGAACTATATGAGAATGCTGGAATACGAAGAATATCAAATAAACTAAAAGTCTAGTGTAAAAAACTGTAAAACCAACAACGATAGATGGAGGGAATGTTTGGCCCTGGAGACCCACGTAAGAATAGATCTTAAGTTATCCTAATATATGAGTGAACAGCAGAAATTATCAGATCCCCATGCAGTTAGGATAACATGAAAAAATAACCTCCAAAGATGGTTTGATCATCCTATGCAGCCTTCAATATGTACATACTCCAATGCAAAAAAATATAGCTATAGGTCATTGGAGGTACAAAGAAGGACCACACAAACATAAAAACACACAGGAAAATTATCTCAAAAGCCCTACAGTTTCACCGAATAAGCACAAACTTACATTAGTTGCTTGTCAAAGAGTCTTCTTATACTCTTCTTATTCTGTATAAACTTGATTGTTTGTGTTGAGGTAAAGATCAAACTGCGTCTAATTTAGCAAATCTATAATTCTACTTATAGACAAATCATTTAGTAACCAAAAAAAGTACCTCGCACAGATCAGAATACATACAATAAAACTACTTGTGGATTGAGGCATACTAGACTGACACCATTGCACCAAAGTCATTACCCTTGCTCCACAATCTCTCTTGTAAATGGAAAACTTAAATACTATTGAAAGGGCTCTCATCCCTTCAAAAAATCCATTTGAAAGATTATAAAGCTCAGCCAATAAATTAAATCCAATATACATGCTATGGATTAATAGTTTTATTTATAAAGCAAGGTATTTCATTCACAAAAGGGCATCAAGAAGATGCATAGTTACAACTTACAATGAAAGGAAAATTGAGAAAACAAACTCAGATAAACAGTTAATCAATCTAAGACAAGGGAACCACTAAACTCCATAAATTATTTGGTGCTAGATATATCAGCCACTCTAAGTAAGATTGGCATCTGGTTTTAATAGTCAGTTTTTTACACAGTCTGTCCATGAATGTCCTTGATAATAGCTATGTAAAAAGAAGAAAAAATACATGCTTAGAATCATGATACCAGAGCTAGAGGTCTGATCTTACAAAACCAATTACGCATAGCAAAGGAACACATATGTTTAGCTATTTGGTTGGTTTGGATTCAAGTATAAGTTAAACCTGACCAATATAACAAGCAGGACAAAAAAAGGTGCACCATGAAAAATCAGAAACACAGAAACCCAAAACAACTCAAATCAAAAAAAAAAAAAAAAAACTCAAAATTAACGAGCCACCACCAAAATTCACTTTGAAACAAAATAAAAAGAAATACCAAACTCACCTGTTTGCTGAAGACACAACAAAAATCCGATCTTTATAAAATTTTCACCTCCTATCCCTTCAACAAGAACAAACAAACATATTAAATCATACAGAACAATACACCACTTCAAAAAATTCAAAAAAAAAAACAAACAGGTCAAACCCATAAAACCCCCAAAAGGGTTTTCAAAATTTTCATCTTTAAACTAACCCAGCGAGAGAAAAAAAAATCGATAGAAAAAAAACTAACCCTAGAAGCGAACAGGAGAAAGTCTAGGAGGAGCCGAAGAAGAAACTGGAGAAAAGAAAAAGTAATTTATTAATGTTATATAGAGAGTATAAAGCAGAATTTGTACTTTGGGAGATTTTCACTAAGTCTCTAATAGTCTAATACGTGTCGAATTCTGATTGGATATCGTTAAGATTTTGGTAGCTAATAGCCAATAAAAATAGGGAGTAGATGAAAAGACGGTGCGGGCGAGTACAGGAGATTGTTGCAGGAAGTTTTACGTGTTCACGCATGTTGGGCTTCGGTTTTGTTTAGTGGACTAATTAATTTTTTTTATGATTTGAAAGGAGCTAATCATGTGAAACGTGGCATGTTATGTGCTGTTGATCGGCTTTTAACCGACTAATTGTAGAAATAAGGTCGAATCGACTAGAGGATTGATAAGAATGTTATAGTCGATTCGACCTATAATAATTAATATAATTATCGAGAGTTAAATTATCATCATTTTTTAATAAATTAAAAAAAATTGATGAAAATTTAAATAATTTATGTTTAGAAAATATTGTTTAAATTAGGGTCCGTTTGGATGGGCTTAATAAAAGCAGCTTTAAAAAAGTACTTTTGAAGTGCTGAAACTTATTTTTAAAATAAGCAGTCATGTGTTTGGATAAAAGTACTGAAGTTAAAAAAAAAGTTGTTGATGTGTTTGGCAAATAAGTGCTGATAAACAGCTTTTTAAATCAAAATGTCTGAAATACCCTTAAAAACTGTTAACATAATAAAAGTTAATTAATTTATATTTTACAGCCATAAATAATTATATTTTGCTATCATTCACATATTTCTTTCTCATCACAAATTATTTATAAGAGGAATATAAATTTATTATAGATTTTAAAGATATATAATAAAATAGATCAAAGAACGATTTAAAATTTTATTTTAGTTTCATCCATATGTAATAATAATTGTCTATCATTCACATATTTATTTATTATTACAAATTATTTATAAGAGGAATATAAATTTTTATTTAAGTTATATGTGCAACTTATTTTATATTTTTAATACTATATAATTTGAATAGATCACTTGAAAGATTTAAAGTTTATTTTGTTTTCATTCATTAGTAATAGTAATTGTCTATCATCCACACGTGAAAAGGGAAAAATGAAAGAAAGATATGTTAGGGTTATGTGGGTAATTTGGAGATTGTATAAAAATATTAAGGGCAAAAAGGTAAAAATGTGGTCAACTTAAAACAGCTTATAAGCTAAAAAAAAAACATCCCTACCCCAGCTTTTAACTTTTGGCTTAAAATAAGTTTTTTTTAACTTAAAATAAGTTATTTTGAGTATTGTCAAACAGCTAAATAAGCCAAAAACCAGCTTTTAAGTCAGTTTGACCAGCTTTTAAGCTGAGCCAAACAGACTCTTATGGGTGAATGTTTTTTCTGAGATTAATTTCTATGAAATTGAAAGAGAATAACTCTCAAAATATTATGTTAGTGATATTTATGATTTTACTTTGAAAAAATATTTAAAAGAAGTTAAATAGTAAACATACTCTTATATTTAAGATTCATGAATATGCATGATATATTTACTATAAAGACATGAGTTTTAAAATATTTTCATATTTAGTGCAAAATTCGTGTCTAACTGTCATTTTTTATTTAAAATGTTTAATCATTCATTGAATTGAAAAAAAATTTACACTTTTTCATATATTATCAATTGTGTATTTTTGAGAGAGTATGATGTTGAAAATGATTCCAATAATGACAGTTTTTCGGTGAATTATATAAATTTGATGAATACGTATAATATTTGAGTCCGGAGTTTAAAGGGTGAAAAATGTTAATAAAAATTTTAAATGGTATATGAAATATTTCTTTAACAAAAATGGCAAAATCACTGATGAAGTAGTGATTTTGTCTGCCAGAAAAAGCAAAATCGCTGCTATAGCAACGATTTACAAAATTTAATATTTTTTAAAGAAATCACTGCCAAGGCAGCGATTTTCAAAATAATTTTTTCAATGTTTTTTAATAAATGTTAATTTTTTTTGTATTATTTATTTGCTATTTAAAATAAAAGTAAAATAAAATCGCTGTCTTGCAGAGATTTTAAATCAAATTTTTTTAAAAAAATTATTCTTTTTAATAAATCGCTGCAAAGGCAACGATTTTACACTTAATTTTTCTTTTTATTTTTTTTTAAAAATTAAATAAATCGTCGTCAGTGCAGCGATTTATAATTTATTTTTTTTAATTTTAAGCAAATCGCTGACTGAAAGCGATTTACCAATTTTTTTGTTTTTTTAATGTTTCTTTTTTAAAAATTGCTCGAAAAAATTTTAGAATGCAAATTTTAGAAAGCAAATGAAACGATAGAGTAATTATTTAATGGTACATCAATCTATACTATACTTGAAAGACGAAGAGTAATGATGATGTACTATTAATTAATTACTCCATCGTTTCATTTTTTTGAGCAATTTTTAAAAAATAAAAATTTAAAAAAATTGCGTAAATCGCTGTCCGTGCAGCAATTTACTTAAAATTAAAAAAATATTATAAATCGCTGCACTGATAGTAATTTACTTAAATTTTTTTAAAAAAATTAAGTGTAAAATTACTGTCTTTGTAGCGATTTATTAAAAATAAAATAAATTCAGGAGATAATAGAATATTAGTATAATATAAGCGTGTTTCTGAAATTTCGAGTATAAATTAAGGGGTACTTATGCATTTTCACTTTTAAAAATGATGAATACTAAATAAGAAGCAACACTTATTTTTTAAAGCAAAGAGTTTGAACATAATTTTTCCCAATTTGATTAAACAATTTACTTATTATTTTTATCTTTTATGTACAGAAATAACTACTATTTACTATATCATAAATCAATCTTAAAAATATCAGGAACAATTTAATTTTATAAATGTTTTTAAAACAAAATTTATCTTAAAAAATTGATACCAACCACCTTAAACTGATTTCTGAAAATTACTTTATGTATAAGTCAATCAATGAACTGCTATATTTAAGATTCATCAATTATGTATAATACTTGCATGATAAAAATAAGTTTTGAAATATCTCCACATTTTATACTACTTTACTGTGTGGCTGTCAATTGTCAGTTTACGACTGTTTGGAAGCATGCTAATGCATTTTTAAAATTAGAAATAATTTAAATTTTTCTCACCCATTATAAATCACGTGCCTTAGGCAGTATGATAATAATAATTTGAATATTTACAATTTTTTTAGCAAATTATATAAGTTCAGTATAGGCATGAAATAAACTTTCAATATTATTCAACTTTATGGTATCATATTTTCTTTGATGATTTTGCATTTTAACTTACACCAATAACAAAATAAGTGAATAGTAAAATTATTAATGCTTCAAATTTTAATGTATTTAACATTTCTAATAAACTAAATCAGTATATAATAATAAAAGACGAAAAATCTTCAAATTTATTAATTTTAAAATGTTTATATTCTAATATATAACGATTGAACATAAATCTTCACAATTTGATCAAAGAATAGTATTCTACAGAACATTTTAACTTGATGTTTTCAAAAAATAACTATGAATATTCACTATTAAAAAATATGAAAGTTGAGTCTAAACAATTTTAAAAAAAATATATGTCTCCTTGCTGTCATTTTTTAAAAAATTGACCTTTGAATATTGATTAATATATCGTAAAAAAAACCTAAAGTTATTCTTTTTTTAAAAAATAAAAAATATACATATGATCATTTTTTAATTATTTTTTGTATTATAGAAAAAAAACCTTAGATATTGGATTTTTAAGAAAACATGACATCAAAGAAAATTGCTGAATTAATTTTTAATTTGAAAGTAAATGCTATGTTCATAAACTATCATTTTAGCTTATTGGTAACATCTTTTTTCATCAAAAAGTTAATTTCTATTAAAATATATAGCCACTATACTATGATATAGTAACATTTGTAATTCAACAAAAAAAATTATGAGAAAGATTTGGAATAATAAACTAATCGATGAACTACTAACTTTAAGGTTTATAAATATGTATAATATATTTTCAATACAAAAACATGACTTTTAAAATATCTACACATTTGTTAATTCTATGCGTGATTGTCGTTTTTTAATAACACTTTGTTTGGATCATTGTTAGCCGTTGTTTCATAATGTATTGTATTGTATTATACTATATTGTACTATATTATATGGTAGATACAATGTTTGGCTAGACTGTATTGTTTGTTGATGTTTAATAACATTTTAATTGTTTGGCTTGATTGTATCATACTGTATTGTAATTTATAAATTTACTAAAATATCCTTAATTATTTTAAGGTAGGAGGTTTGACTAGATTTAAATAATTAAGGTAAAGGGTAAAATATAATTGAAAAAAAAAAACAAGTAACAATGAGAACACACCAAATTGGTTGTTCCATAAAATAGGGGTTTTCATTATTACATAACAACTACATTTAACAATACAGTACAATGCATTTTAAGTAACAATCAAAACAAACATTGTAGATATAGTAACGATAGAATAAATACAATGGATAACAATGAATCCAAACATAATGTAAATGTATTCAACACATTATTATATTTTCTAATAAATTAAACCATTTTCACCGATTAAAATCGCACATCTTGAAGCATATAATAACGATAATTTTAATATCATAGTCTTTTTAATGAATTATATAGGTTTAACATATGCATTAAGCAACCTTTCAGTGTTCTTCAACTTAATAAAAAATGTTTCATAAAAAAAGTATGAATATGTATAGTATTTACATCATAAAAGTATATGTTTCAAAATATCGTCACGTTTAATGCAAAATTTGTGTATAAATGTAAATAAGTAAAACATGTTCATCGCGTTTGTTGAACACAAAAATATATATTTTTTTATCAATTACAAAATCATGTGCCTGAGATACTATGACGAGAATGATTTCCACAATCACAATCTTTTAAATGAATTATATAAATTCAATATTATATTTACACCATAAAAGAACGAGTTTCAAATATATTCACGTTTAAATCAAATTTCATGTCTAACCGTCATTTTCTACTAAACATGTTTAACTCATTCATTAAATATAAAAAAACACTTTTTCATCTATTACAATTGCGAGCCTTGAAAGACAATGATGAAAATGATTCCAACCATCAGTACAAATTTTGTGTCTATATTGTTATTATATAAATGCAATACTGTCAATGATGTATGATATTTACAACACAGAAACATGAGTAGTGTGAACCTTGTCTATAATTGTAATTTTCAATAATCGTGTTTAATATATTTTTAAAAATAAAATTTTTCACCCATTATAAATCGCATGTCTTAAGGCAATATGATGAAATTAATATTAATAACCACATCTTTTTTAATAAAGAAAAAATTGTATATAATGGCAAGTTAATAAATCAAATTAAATGTTATAATCACAATTTAATTTAATTGTGTCATGTAGCAAACTGTTTGACAGTGACCTCTCTCCTTCAAATTCTCGCTCGCCACTCTCCCTCTCTCGCTCACTCCCTCTCGCTTTTATACAAATATAAATATATAAAATGTGTTTGTATTTGTATAAAACGAGAAAAAAATTGTATGTATACATATATTTTCGTTCCCCCCTCTCCCCTCTCCCATATTTCGCTCGCCTCCATCGCTTATACAAACAAAAATGAACTATATAAATTACATTTTTGTTTGTACAAAGCGAGGGAAAATGAAGAAATGCTAAAATATATAATAAGAAAAATACATATGATACAAGTTTTAAAGTTTTCTCTCATCAATGTAATTATGAGGCCCGTCGATAGATACTAAGCCGACCTACACTACGGAAAAGGAGTGCACGTGTACTCGCTAATTTCTAAAAAATATATATATATATATATTGAAAAATTAGTAGAAATTACGATATAATTAACAGTGCATCAATGAAATACATGAAAGTGCCATTTTGCTATTGGTACAAGCTAGGAATATCACCTTTGAGATTAGGGTTCTAATCCAACTAATAGCTTTTATTATTATTATTTTTGTTTTAGTTTAGATAATGCTTCTACACGTACTTAAATATTTATTTAATTTAGCTAAGTTTAATTTTGCTTATTTTTAGATGGGATACACGCTTTGAGATCAAAGCGCGCGTATACTAAACTAGTATACTAGGTTAGAATCACTTGGTGATTGATGAGATCTACCGTTGTATAAATATAACATTAAACGATTTTAAAAATTCAACTGTAATCTTAACTTATTTTTATTATGTCAGCTTCAACGTTAATATTTAAAAAATTGATTTTTTTCTTTGACATAAAAAATAAAATAAATATTTTTTGAAACTTTAGAATAACTTATCGTTGTAATAACTCAAGTTTTTTTGAGATGAATATTCTGTGGTAAGCATTTTATACGTACAACATAAATTTTCATAAAATGATAACCTATAACTCATATGAATAATTCAAATCACGCGAGATAAAATTATTTGTCAAACTCGACTTAGAAAACATTCAAAAAATTTCAGAATATTTTTTACCTTTTTTGCGGTAGAATAATAATATAGGTCACTGGTCTCGTGATACATAGGGTTAGAAGTCATTTTAACACTACATTACGAGTTCCTTCCCCAAAAGGTTTTGGGGTTTCTCGTTTTTCCCCTTTTCGTCTCCGCCAAGAATTGATTTCCCGGAAAAAATCCCAGCTAATCAGTGGATAGCATTTTCCTCCATTCATATTATTGAATCTTCTCAATCTACAATCACTTCTCAGTATAACTTTGAAGTTTTTAGGGTTTTTGATGCGAATTCGTATTTGAGAAATCAAAGAGAATTTTTGGAATAATCGGTACGTTTTTGTTTGTTGAATCGTGTTGGAGAATCATCATCTAGGAAATCGAATTAGGGATTTTTGGTTGAATAATGGGGAGTGGAGATAGAGAAGATGATCGGACATTTAGGGTTAATTTCACCGCTGAAGGATTTGCGAAGCTCCGGGAACGAGTTAATGAGAAACTCAAGGAGTTCATGGGTGACTACACGGATGATACTCTTGTGGTATGGTTTTTTTTCTAGGGCTTGGAACAACAATATTGGATTACGGAACATATTGTTGAATTTTTTTGGATGCAAGATGTTGTTGTAGTGAAGGATAGTGCGAGTATAATTTTGATGTAGTATTGAGTTTAAATGGATTGATTTCGGTGTTTGCTTCACCAGCATTTACCTTTTAGACTCTGTGTTTAAGAATTTCACAAACGTGATTTTTGAGTTTGTGCAAGTTCCTTTTGTTGTTACTGCTTCCATAATCTAATTGGATTGCGGAATATGTTGTTAAAAAAGTTTGAAATAAGCTTCAAAGTTGTTATTGCCATCAGTATGGATTACATATATAATTGTGTATTAGTATAGGCTTTTCAATCTATTGAAGAATTTATTTCTACAACGAGGAGGGCTTGCAATCCTTGAGTTTTTTAATCATTGAGTTGCTTTTGGATAAAGTTTTGTGCAATTATAGTATCCAAGTTGCAGTGAAATTGACCTCTTATCTTACGTGACATTGTTATGAACTCTCTACTAGTGGAACATATAAGTTTTAAAATTCCATTTTGTATTTTTTTTTGGTTCTGGATCCGAGAGAGGCCTTGAAAAGTTCTTATATCAGTATTTACAGCATAATGATGTTTTATTGGACAAGAGTTTGTCTATTGGTCACAAAAATTGCTCCTGAAGAAGCTAGGATATAGGTCTTTATGCAGGGAATTCCCTAGTTCTGTGCTCAGTGTGCAGTAAACACACAAAAAACATTCATATTTATTTCAAATTGTTTGAAGCTCCCATCATTTGTTGTTCCTGATTAGTTCTGTTTTTATTGTTTGTGGACTAATGTCCTTATTTGCTTATATAAAAAGAATTCATCATTTCATTGTTTTGAAGGATTCAATCCACTTAAGAAGTTCGCTGACGCTCACAACTGTGTATAGTTATTTTGGGGAAAGAGATTTATGTCAAGTGAGGCACCTTAAAGCTGCCTGCTTATTCATAACATTAAAAACTTTAGGGAGGTTATCACATTTTTTTGGGGGGCTCCCACCTTGTGTCCAATACCTGGTACCCGCATTAGGGTGCACCACATCTGTTTGTGGCGAGGTTATCACACATTACCTTAAGATTGAAGATGAGGGTTGACTTTATTTTATATTATAAATTTGTTAGTAAGTTTGGCAACATGGATGCAATAGGTCATTTAAACTGTATAGTGCACCATTCTGGTGGTGCAAGGTACGTTACACATCTTATGTTTCGTATATGCAACACAGATCTATTATTATAGGGATAAGGAAGAAGCTGTCTATTCTATGAATCTTTATATGTTGTTGATAGTGATCAGCATTGTCTTATCGAAATTGCCTCGTAAAAAGGTTCGCTCATCCTCTAATATTCAAGTTTATATGCTCAAATAGATTTGATTTGTAACTTCCTCATTTTGATTAATGGGTTTAAATAAGCAGTTCATGAAATTCTTAGTGGACATAGTTACATGGTACTTGTGTGAGTGTACATCGAATTAGTGCGTGCAAGCTTGGTTGAACACCATTTTTTTTGAAAATAGCTTACAAAATACATAGACGGTAAAAATGGATATAAACTCTTTATTATTTCTACTTTAGACAAACTCTTAGTTGCTAATGCAAAAGTTCCAATTTTATCTTATGTTTCTCAAGGGGCTTGTATCAAGTGTATGTTGTCTCATGCTGAAGCCTGCGTCATTTTCAACGTCCTTGCAAGCCATGGTTGACATTATGCGGAGCTTCTGGTTCTTTTTCTAGAACCAGAACACTCTGCTATATTCCGGTTTAGAACTTTAAGCTTTCATTATTCTAAATTTGGGGACAATTAATGTTGATATATCTCATAGTCATGAATGTGAAGGATCCCACTGTTCATTCGTTTAGATCCATGTATTTGCTTCTGCACAAGATATTTGATCATCCTCACTCTTTGGTTTATTATATTGTTTTGTGCATCTTTGGAGCCTCATTTTAGTTGTATCAGGTTATCGTATTACATCAGACTTCGAGTCTAGTTATTACAGATACTTCTTGATGTGGCGTTCATTATGGGTGTGTCAGTTTTCTCCTGAAAGTTTACGATGCTAATTTTTTTCTGTGCACCTGCAGGAATATGTCATAGTCTTGTTAAAAAATGGTAGGCGTAAAGAAGAAGCAAGAAATGAATTGAATGTTTTTCTTGGAGAAGACAGTGTCTCCTTTGTTGATTGGTAATATAACAGCCATATCTCGCTTAACAGTATGTGTTCTGAGCTAAGTATTTATTTTACTATTCTGATTCTTGGTAATGCTATTTAGGCTATGGGATCACGTGGGATCAAATATAGATCTGTATGTGCAACAAAAGGATTCTGATACAGGAGGGACAAAAACGAAACCCGCTATTGCGGAGCAGCCTGCAAAGAATGATATGCACCACCAGGACACTGATGCTGATAAAGAGAAATTAAATAAATCTAAAAGCCGTAACCGAAGGGAGTGGAAAGGGCTTGTTAGCGATGGACACCCTTCTCTACGTAGTTCTTTGGCCGAAAACATTCCTAAGGAGGAGGAAGCACATCGAAAAGTTGGTCATGCAAAGCGATCCCTATCCCCTCAGCCAGAACATGTGAGAAAAAGAAGAAGACCTGAAGAAAAGCCAAAAAAGGTTTCTAGAATCTCTATGCGTTTCTTGTTTTGAGAATCAAAAGAATGCTACTGAGTTCTCATAATGCCATGACGGAGAATTTCTTAATTGAATAATTTGAAACTTGTCATGTTTTTAAGCTGAATGTCGTGCTGATTTTTTACTTTTTGATTATTTCCGCTCCAAAGTTGCATGCCTGTTCTGACTCTTTCATTTAGCTAGCTCCTATGTAACTCATATTGTGGACAACCATTGTTAGATCTGTTACTTGTCTGTCTGGGAATAACTATACATATAGTTGTGTTAGCAAAACACTAAGTAAAAGTTTGTGGTTTTTTCTGTTTCGATATTTGGGCTCAGAAATGCTGTCTTTCCTCATTATGGATGGTGGAGAAGAAGGCGTTTGTACTTGAATAGAAGCTTGGGGTTCCATTTCCTACTGTATTTATTGATGCAAAGTAAGAAGTTGCCTTTTACTTTATGGAGAGCAGAAAATTCAGTTAAGACCCACCTATCCACGTGGTTTATGGAGTGATTGGTTTATTGAGCTGGTTTTGCTGTTCTATATTTGTCATGCTAATTCGGTCTTGGCTTCCATGGAGAAATCAGTCTGTCCCTTCATTTTTGTTTGACTGTTTCTCGATTGTAACTGAAGGTGACAATGGGGGTGATTAAATTTTCTATGGATTTAATGTAAGTTGGTATAGATAGTGGGTATCTTGAGTTTTATTTGCAAAATTATTTTTGATATCACATACCGTTTGATGCACATATATTCTTGAAAGCCCTTAAGTACGAAACTTTTCCACCCATTGATCGCTCCAGAGAAACATTCCAGATTGTTGTTTTTTTACATGTTTTGAAATGTATATAGTTTATCGTAACATCTTGCCTGGTTGTGTATTTCGTTGATCCATGGTTGATAATGCCATTTGCATAATCACTTTTCTCTAATCACTCAAGTGCATGACCTAGTGGTCAATGAAGCGAGTGTAAACCTTGGAGACCATGATTTAAATCTAAGCAGAGACAAAAGCCACCAAGTGAGCTCTTCCCATATGTCTAACCTTGGTAGGCATAGTTACTTGGTACATGCGGGGGAGGGAGGTAGCAAGTACCTGGTGGAATAATGAGGTTTGCACAAGTTGGCCCGGAGACCACCATAATAAAAAATTCTCTTTACTTCACTTTTCCCATCTGTTTTAACAAAGTTTCAAGTTCACTAGTGTGAAGCTTTACATGATTTTGTCGTTGT
Source organism: Solanum pennellii (assembly GCF_001406875.1). Classification (NCBI taxonomy): domain Eukaryota; kingdom Viridiplantae; phylum Streptophyta; class Magnoliopsida; order Solanales; family Solanaceae; genus Solanum; species Solanum pennellii. The sequence goes on from NC_028637.1 coordinate 91,684,111, forward strand.
TGACAATACTGATGTAGGTTACAAACAATAACTAACTTGTGTCCTTGCAATTTTTATTAATTGTTTCTGATGATTGGGCTGTATAAAGGTTTGTTGGCAGCATCATTAGGGTAAAAGCTTCATTTCTAATTATTTTCATGTCATGGTATGTATTTAGAATGCCATATTGATTAGATCATGTCTCCCTTCCTCTGTGTGTGGGCTGGATTTGGAGTGTTTTTCTGCAATCAGTTTCTCTTGTTTCTAGTATTATTTATCTTATACTTTTACCCTCCATGATATTTTCTTCACTTTGGTGAGTTTTCTTCCTTCAGAAATTCGTGTTGGTTGAATTCCAATGCCAATTAGAACAAAGTTTAAAATGAATTACCCTGTGATTTGCTTTGGTTGTATCCCACGCTACTGTCTTTTGAAAATTTCAGGAATTTTGTTGATTTTTAGTGAGTTGTTACTTTTTACTTATCGTGGTTAGTTAGTAGCCTTTCCAATGTTATTGTATTCACATTGCTAACAATACTTCTCAAAATCCTTATCTTGCTGTTCGTAGACAGCCTCTCTATCATATGTACATGGTTATGCATTATTTTTGCTTTTTTTTTTGTATCCGTCTGTGGCCCGCTCCTTTGGATTACTTTTTTGAACAAGGATTGAGTAAAATAACTAGGGATTGCAAGAGGAATTGCATACAAACTGATTTCAGTTCAGTACTAGAGTACTTTTTTATAACATCTAATTCATGAAAGCAAGAGAAAATATGATTCAAGTTATCCTTTTGGTTTTGTATTCCAAATTACTACTTCACGTCATCAGCTTTTGATTAATTTGCTTGCTTTTGATAGAGGGAAAGCAGTAGTCAAACAACAGTTGCTGCTACTCGGAGGTTGCTGCAATTTGCAGTAAGAGATGCCGTGGCTACTAATAGGACATCCAGTTCCACTCTAGCTCCCTCACCTTCACTAAAGCGTCTTCGCTCTGTGGTCTCTACATCTGTGGAGGACTCATCCCTTCCAGAACGCCCACAGAGGATACGGTCGGTTGCAAGAGCACCAACTGCCTTGGCGACTGCTATTAGAGCTGTTGCAGAAGCTGCAAAAGATGTAACAAAAGTTAGATCGTCAGGTAATGTGTTTGATAGGCTGGGGCGTGCTGGAGATGTTCCCGATCATTCAATCCCTTCAATGGATGAATCCAGGCAAGCTGTTGCTGAAGATGTACAAGATCAATCTTTTGCTGATGCAAGCGAGGCGTACTCAACTTACCTTCACAGAAGTGATTATAGTGGAAAGCATATTGGGAAATCTATGTTGCATGATGATGCTGTGGTTGTTTATGATTCAGCATCGGATGATGAGGCTAATCGTGGTAGCAGTGCTGTGAATAGAAGGGCTTTTGATGCCTCTAGATCTGGTGCACCTGTTAAAAACATAGGTGAGAATCTGCTTATAGTCGAGCATGGCATTGCTTACAATGTGGATGATATTTTGGATAAGTCACAGAAGGACCAGGCTCAACCTACATTTGCTTCTGGTGCTCCTCACCAGCCAATGAATATCCCGTTAAGTGTGAATACCTGGAAATCACCTCAGTATCAGGATGCAAGACAGTCATTTGAGATGGAGAATCGGAGATCTGCCCAAAGCAGTGAAGGCTTGGCCGAGAAATCTGATATACTGTTGACAAAAGAGAGCACTAATCCTATTGCAGTTACTAATGGAATTGTATGATATCTATACACTGTTATGATCTCATTATGTGCTAAAATATTTGTAGTCTCCAGAAAATACTTAAATGATATGTTCTTTGTTAGGTCAAACCATATGTGGAGACGCAGAAGGAATCTCAGAAGACAGGTTTTCTTAATCTCGGTGAGTTTGATCTTCCCTAGTTGCATGTGCTTCTACTTTCTAGGCATGATAAAAACACTTCGAAACTACTTCTAGATAAATATTAAGATTAATTTGTTATAAGATTTGTTTGTTAAGGTAATATTAGGATTAAGGTTAGGCTTTATTGCTTTCATTATGCTTTGTCTGAGATACTCTTAACTTGTGAGGCAAATTATTGGTCTAATCACTGCTTTAATATATGTGTAGTACTCCCAGTATGCTATTCCCTAGGTACCTTCTTTGTTTCTTCATCTTATATCTAGGTACCTTCTTTGTTTCTTTATCTTATATCTAGGTCATTTTCTGGTATATTAGGTTTGTATTCTACTGGTGCACCTACAGAAGATGCTGATTCACAAACCATCTTTGTTAACAATGTAAGTTCTGTCAACTAACTATTGGTCTGATTTGCCAGGTATATTCTTTGTCGATCAATTGTTTAAAAACATTTAATTTGTCTCCGTTGTTGGTGTCAGGTTCATTTTGCTGCTACAAAGGATAGCCTTTCTCGGCACTTTAATAAATTTGGAGAAGTGCTTAAAGTGGTAATCCTGACTGATGCTGGAACTGGGCAACCCAAAGGGTCAGTTACTATTTTCATCACCTTCTATTAATCTTTTGTTTGATATTCTTGAGTGCTAATCTCTAAATACATAACAACAGGTCAGCTTATGTAGAGTTCATGAGAAAAGAATCTGCAGAGAATGCTTTATCTCTTGATGGAACATCATTCATGTCACGCATTCTGAAGGTATGTTCTAAAAAGCAGATGATATTATTTGTCATAAGTTGGTGTGTGGATTTTGTCTTGACTGCTATATGATGTCATAAGTTGGTGAAGGTATATACCTTTTTGGGGGGTTTGTTATTGTTTTGTCCTTTAACACCCTCCCTTTTGAGTCTTCCGAGTTAGTTTTTCAGCTACAAGTTAACTGATTTTCTTAGTGATGATCTGCTGTTTTGGTTTTAATTGGATGGGTTTGAAAGTGGACTCTCTCCTACATGTTTAAAGTAAAATCGAGATAAGAGGTTTGATCAGTTCCTTGCAGTTTCAATTTACTGTTGACTGCTTAAAGTCAACATATCAACCTCTCTATCTCATACAAGGTAGGGGTAAGGTCCGGGCGAACTGCGTCCACTCTATCCTCCGCAGAGGCTGCTGGTGCTGAAAGCCAACATTTATGATAGTACATTCTCAAACCTTCTGCAAGAGGCTACAAGATGTTAATGCTCTAGAATGTTTGAAGCCTTCGTCTCAATTAAAAGCGCACGTTTTCAAAATTAGCAACTCGCAACAAAGGAGAGTTTTGTGACGATGTAGGAAACATCACATATTCGTGTTACTTAGTGGTCAAGTGCAGTATGAATATATGCAGAAGCATTCCATCGTGGCATATAGCTCATGCAATCACTTTTCAGCGCCAAGCATTTGATGGAAGTACGACTAAGAAGTTTGTTTGCAGTATATATAAAAAATGCTTACTGGACTGCTGGAAGTTTATGAGTACACCTTAACTATTTTGCTGGTACTTGCTACCTCCCACTAGCTCAAGTATTGGGTATGCAAGGTAACTCTGCTACCAAGGCCTAGGCGGATCGGGATAAATTACTTCATGTATGTTGTCTCTGTTGGAATTTGAATTGGGTGCATAGCTTTCATCCCTGTTTTAGTTGGGATGAGTATAGGAGTGTCAAAGTGGTATGGAGACCTAGGTTTTACTTGGTCACTTTTATGGGAGCCCCTCAATTTCTTGTTGTATTATGGTGTTTGCAATTGAAGCAAAAAAATGTGTTAGATTTTAGAGAAGTTAATCATCCAAATAATATATTGTTAACATGGAGAACAGTTCGGGAAATAGAACCCCCCAAAAGGAACTACTTCGGCAGGACTTGCACTACTCAAATTTTATGTGGAATTTACTGCAACCTTCTATGTAATGATGATTACTAAGTGGGATAGATAAGTGGAATTTCTGGAGAAGACAACTAATAAGTTAACATGGAAAACATTTGATTACTTTATCAAAAAAGTTAACATGGAAAACATTTTGGGAAATAGAACCCCCCAAAAGGAACTACTTTGTGCAGGACTTGCACGTCTCAAATTTTATGTTGGATTTACTGCAATTTTCTATGTAATGATGAGTACTAACTAGGGAAAGGTAAGTGGGAACTCTGGAAAAGACAAATAGTGGGCTTAGCTGCATAAGGGTTTCTTAAACATACACGGTAAGATCATTGTTATAAGTTTTTTCTTTTTTTTTGGGGGGGGGGGGGGAGGGGGTGATAGTAGGTGATTGGTTGAGTAGGGCTGTCTCTTCATTTTTCCAATTTTTGGTGTAAGCTCAGGATTCCATTTGGATGAATCGTTTCCAAATCCCAAGGTTGAATAACTTGAGAATTCTTTAATGTTTATTTTTCACATGGAAGAGATTTAGAATCTATGTAATCAGGATTTAGAGTTGATACAAGTCAAAATCCCTTATAAGTATTCAAGTGCTTTTGTGTGTTATGAACGTCTACATGCATAAAAATAGTGGGTGTGCAGATGTATGAACTACAGTTACAGTGATGAACTGAATCCTCTGTGAGGTAAAAATTGTATAACAGATTGAATCCACAAGATTTACCAATCCAAAACACTAGTATATTGTTGTTTTTTTTTTCAGTTTTAAAAAGACACAATATACTAGTGATTTCAATTAGTAAATCTTGTGGATTCAATCTGTTGTCCCTTGCTAAAATCATCCCTCAACTATGACTCAAATTTAATGTACATCCTTATATTATCCAAGGGAGCAAAAAACATCCATATACTATCCAAAAAAAACAAGAATCATCCTTTTGTCTATTTTTGTTATGAAATTGATTGAACCAATTAAAAAAATATATTTTTTAATTTGGTCATGTCTTTAGCCACGATGAGGAAGATCCAAGTTACCTTATAAGAATATGGATAGGAAATGAATGTGTCATTCTCAGAATTTAAATTGTGTGTTGTTAGTTTATATATTTTTTGCATCATCAAGTAAATTGACTTGCAATTAATACATAAGTCTTGAAATATTTATATAGTAGGTTCTGATGGTTAGAAAGATTATGTTAAAAAATTCATTTTAAAAATATTATGCCTAATTATTTAGAGATTTTCTTCAATAAAATATTTAGTACGTATGTATGTTATATAATATTATATACGATGTACAGAAATGCTGGAAATTAGTGAATTGCATAGGCGTTTGGTTATGAAAATAAAAAAATAATTTTTTCATTTGAAATTTTTGAAGTTGGAGTTGTATTTGACCATACTTTTTATAAAGTATATTTAGAATTTGAATATATTTTGTATCCCACAATATCTAAAAATTTGAAAAATCGCCCAACTTGAATAGCTTAACGATGTGTACATTTAGTCATTCTGCTTGGCACAATTTTTTGTTACATTTTTTTGTTGGTAGCATGGGCTTCTTAAAGAGACTAGACGAAAGGATGAATTTTGACTTTTTGGATAGTGTGCAAGGATGTTTTTTGTTCACTCATTTATATAACACAAGGATGTACTTTAGGTTTAAGTCATACTTCATGAATGCTTTTAGCCAAAAACTCCATATTCAGCTTTTGGAAAAGTTGTTCAGGATTCACCAAGAGTTAAATCATTAAAAAGAAAAAAAAAAGAGGTTCACTCCCATTTAGATGAGAATGCGACTGTTCAAATATTTTCTTCACCATGTGATGTGAATTATGTAACTAATTTGATTCTCCCATCCCCCATAAGTTGGGGAAGTGTGAAGAATAGAAGACTTAAAAAGAAGGCTATTCTTTTAATAATTTATGCTTCTAAAATTGTTGGCAACTGAAGTATCAAGATAAACCCCGAGTAAAAGGAAGTCTCTATTCTTTTAGCAATTTGTGCAAGGCTCTTTTTAGCATTTGTACATCTCTTCTTTTGAGGGACATTTCTGCATTTAAGCACCGAGTATTGTTCTTTTATACAGGTTGTGAGGAAAAGCTCTGCTACTCCTGAAGCAGCGTCTGGCACTGTATGGCCTCGTGTTACAAGAGGCGGTCCTTTTGCCGTTTCTAGGTTTGGTCGGGTCCCTTTTCCTAGAGGCTCTCCCACTTTGTACAGGTCCCGGCTCCCAATCAGGCCTGGTGCTAGAAGTATGCAATGGAAACGAGATGCTCAGCCCACATCGACTGAGAACTCTGGTTTGGCTACACCCTCGAGTAATGCAGTTCCTTCTCCCATTCCTCGGAGTATGACATATGTACGAACAGAATCCAAGACAAATGGAAATTCTACTGCGGCTTAGTTGATTATAGCTGTTAACTCTTTCCTGTCTCTCCGAGAATCCATCTCTTTTTAAGAAGGGTAGAAGTCCAACTTACTTGGGGCAACGTACATGATTGCTTCATCTGGTGAATCAATCAAGATGGGGAGTGAATGTAAACGTCACGTAATCATGAAAACGGAGTGTTACAGATCTTGCTTTTATCTTATTGTTATTTCTCTAGAGTTGGGCAGAAGAGGCATTGGGTAAATGTTTTTGGATTAGATTTTTGAAGTAGTTATTATCAGATTGTTGGAGGCAGGTGGCTGAAGGAGTTGTGTTAAGTTCGAGCTGGAATCTGTGAATAGGTGGAAATGGGCTGTTTATTGGATTAGTGACCTTTGAAATTTCATTCTTGATAAAGTCAAAAAAAGAGGAAAAAATTTAGAAGACAAAAAGATAAAAAGAAAAAGCAAAATCTCCATTTCATTTTACATTTCATCTTTTGGTTCAATAATATGCTTGCTAGTTGAAATGTGCATCCAGTCGGATTAGTTGATGATTTAGCATTTATTGTTATCGGAGCTTCAAAAAGAAATGGAGGCACTTGAAAAGGACAATTCTACTGTTTTATCGTTTTGTTATCTACTTTTGCCAAGTTTCTGTAATTTTGTATTCGAAGTAGTAATAGGACTGGTGATTTTGGATCAGCTCAAGTATATTTCGATATGCATTTTGATTTAAGCCACGTGTTGCTGTGGAGATTAAAATGCAGGTATTTCATTTGTTTCCTTGACCCATATGAAAACCTTTATCCCACTTCTGACTATTTTAGTATAAAATTTGATTTTATGGGTTGAAGATTTGCTGATGGAATGAGAGCTTCAAGTATTTCCTCCATCCACTTTTACTCGTAAAACTATCAAAAAGTGGATGTTCCCTTTGGTTTAACCAGATTGAAAATTTAGTTAAAGCTGATATAGTAAAACTGTCATCTATTTACTGTATCTTCAAGGGGAAATTGTGAGATATATAACACAAGTTTAAATCATGAAACATAACACCATTTGGGAAATTGCAACTAGATTATTTCAATGATTGAGATAATTCACATATAGGATACTTCCTGTCCACAATTTATAAGACCAAAATAAGAATTCTGTTGTGAAATTTACAACAGATTAAACCATTGGAATATCAAAACCTCCTCTTACCCCAACAACATCATCTTCTTGATTCAAACTTTCTCTTCATATCATTGATGGTTTGTGTTCCTTTTTGCATCGATTTCACAACTTGTATAGGCTTGGTGGCCACATTCGTCTTTGTTGAACCAGTGGTGCACTCTTTTCTCCTGCATTGGGAAGGGGTCTTTTGTGCTCCTCCTTGTCTCTTCTTTTCTGTGTGATGATCACTCTCCATCTTCTTGAAACCTTTGTGGCTCTGCTTTTCTCTGTCAAGGTGCTTCTCAAAAGATAAATCAGAAAGAAGTCTTACACTTCTCTGTCAAGGTGCTTCTCAAAAGATAAATCAGAAAGAAGTCTTACACGAGGAGTAGCAACTTGTACTCGTTTGGTGGACCCGTTCATCCTCTTTCTTGATGGCATAGCATTAGTATTATGGGACTCTGGTGAAATTCGTAACTCTTTTTGTTCCATCAATTCGGAACTTTCAGTTGACGCTGAAGCAATGGCACGATATTCAACTTATGTGGATGAGCGAGCAACAACTCTTTGCTTCTTAGAACTTCATGAGATCAGATTGGAGCCTAAAAAAAACACAACGTATGCTGTAGTAGAAGAGTGATCATCATCATGATTACCGACCCAGTCTGAGTCTGAGAAGTTAGGCCGATTTAGTGACTTGCCTTTACGAAGAAACAAACATGAGGAATCTGTAGTTGTTGGAGCACTTGTAAACTGAAACAATTTGGTTACAACAAAGGCAAACATCCGGTCTTACATCCAGTAGAGCAATAGACACTCGAAAGTTTATGAGGGATCTAGTTAATAACTGAACATTGCGTCTCCATGTGGCAGGATCAAATTTAAAAAACTTGTAAAACATTGTCATCACATTAGTTTTGCTATCATGTCAATGTACTTGTCTCCTCTGTAGTATCTTGTGCGACGATGCCTTTCATTAAATATGATGGGCAATATTGATCTTACTACTAACATCACTGACAAAGATGTACAATTCTCTGAAGGGATAAGCTTATGACCATTCCATTGCCTGGCTTTCTCAAGTTCAATAATATCAACACTATTTGAACCAATGTCTTCAAGTAGCGAATTCCTCTGCTTTATCCCAATCTGTCGCACTAGAATAACTGGATTGGGTGCTAAGAAAATTTCCAGGGCACTTCTAAAATTTTCAAAATGGTAATGTTGCAGTGCTTAGTAGAAAGAAAACGACTAGATGTAACAATAGTCTTTTTGGCACCATAGACTAGAGGAGTATCCGGTTCTTCAGCGAGTACTTTAGAGCAGCAGTTATGAGACTTTTCCTCGAACACCTGGGTGACGTTTGGCATTGAATGTTTAAAGTCCATGTCAATTTCTCTTTGGGGTATTTCAGCAAACACCTTACATGCAAAGTTTCTTGAATACTCCTCCTCTCCTCATCAATTTTAATTTCCAGTGGTGTATCCCATCAAAATTGCTACCAATTAACACCAATAGTGCAATCAAAGATCTCTGCAGCCTCCTCTTGTTTTACATTGGCTAAATTAGATTCAATTGCATCATAAAGAACTTCCGGAGGAGCTATTGAGTCAAAACAGGCCACATTCTTTGTTCAACTTGTGAGGCTCCATTCTCCAAATCGCAAAAAGCAATTCCACCGTGAAATGGTTCCAACCATAGAAGATAATCCTTTGTTGCGAAACAACCAATCGAACCAAATAACAGCTTCACTATCAAAATAAAATAAAAGGAAGGAAGAGGTAGTCAGTCCATCTAGGAGAAGCTAAGATAGGTAAAATATCTCCATTGATGACTCTAACCAGTTTCTCAACTATATTTGTTGAATTAGGCCGCCTAATTCACACCGCTAAAAGCTAGATTGTCCAATCCTTACAAGGAGTCCACCCATCTCATTAACTACCACGGATGTGGGACTTTTAATAAGGCTAAGTTGCTCATGTACATCCCTGTAGGTATCGGCCCAGGGATTGGACTGGTTCATAACATGTTCAACGGTTTAGTGGTGTAAAATGATAGTTGGTTACAGTTGAAGTATTTTGAAATCTGACCGCTGAAATTTGTAATTCTTTTTGTTCAATCAAAGATTTCGCCATTTCTCGGATCTTTCAGCAAATTACTTTTTCTTTGTTAACATTTTTATTTACAGTGACACTTCCTGTTCTGCTTAGTATTTTGTCTACGTAGGAAATGGAATCCCAATACTAGCAATTCTTTTTTGTGGAATTTTGTCATATTTTTCATGACTTGTGGTGAGCCGCCAAACTAAACCTTGGGATGTGCTATGTAAGTTGTGCAAGGTTGCAAAATGTTCATCCTGAGGTCAGGATTTCAACTTGACTCAAGCGGTGAATGGTTTTCATGCCATTTGTATGATAAGTTTAAGATTTCAATGGGCTTCATGAAATTATATGGTGAGAAAAGTATCCTAAAAATGTTTGTGTTTGTTGTGTAGATTTTTGAATTGATTCATCTGCTAGAGCACTGATTTGACTTGAAATGAAGCTTACCAGTAAGTACAATGGCCTGACTGCTAAGAATTGCCATTTCGAATTGATTCGTGAAGGAAGTGCGTTAAATTGTTGGAGTATTTGTGCATCTACTAGTTCGTTTTTGTTCAAAATTGAAGGTCTTGACAGTACATATTTGTGTGATAAATTTGCCAACAACTGAAGACTGGAGCATTATTTGGTGATGAGGCTTTGATTAACATACATAAGACTGCTCTATCTGGAATTAGGGAGTTTGGGTATCTTTTGTTATGATCTAGTGTAAATATTTCTTTTTTTACCGTGTATTTTCGGGTATGAAGAAGTTTCATTAATGGTAGTTGTTCACGGCTTGCTGTTACCATGTATTTTGTGGAGGAAAGCATGCATCTGGATCCCAAAATACTATGACAGAACTACCTGACCTTGGCATTATTTATGGTTATGCAATATATGAAAAATAATCCAGATAATGAAATGGATTTTCTTAATGTAGAGTAGGAAAACGGAACACCATTATTTTATAGGCCTCAAGATTTGAGTTTCTTTCAGTTCAACATTGACTTAGAAAGTCCTCACTCTGTGGTATCACCGTGTTACAAGCTATTTGTTCCCTTTATCAGCTATCCGAAAATGACTTGATTTGAGTTTGTTATCCAAATGCAACTATATAGGTTCTAACTGATAGTGTATACTATTGGTTGCAGGGGGTGGACTGATGTTTATTCTTTTACCAATAGCATTACAGGTGGAGCTTGGATTCAATTGAAGTGGTAGCAATCTTAAAGCATTTTCTGTTTCACTTTAGCTTCAGCCAAAACGTGTTGTGGCAGGGCAAATGGTTGTGTTTTAAATGGAGCGAGATGGTCTATTTGGAGGCATCTAATATCTGGCTCATCTAAGCAATTTGACTGGGTTTACCTGCAACAAATAGTGGTACAGAATGCTAAAACTTTAGTTTCATTTATTAGAATCTCATTCTGATATTGCTATTTTACTACTGCTGCCAAATAACTAAAATACAAAACAAAAGATCGTTTCTTCATCTTGACTTCAGTTTCTTCTTATAATCATTCAATAATTCTTCAGCACATCTTGAGCAATAATAGTTGTTTGGCTTAAACAAGAAATATCTTTATTATCAGTATAACCATGATAACTGGAGTTAGTGCATCTTCACTTGGTTAGAATGGGATACTGAACTTAACCTTGAGACAATTATCTTTTTTCAAGTTCACGAGATCATCCTCAGGTCAGTATTTCACTCGATTCCAATGGTTGATGACTTTTTGTGCCAGAGATAGAGTAATAATTCAGGCATGAATACTGCTATAAGGAGAACAACGGAAGCATTCTAATTCATTGCAGATCTGGAAACAAACCAAACTATAGGAAAATGATTCTAAAGGTTCTCTTAAGAATCTCTACTCTTATTAATTCAACATTGACAGTAAAAATCCTTGCTATGTTGAATGAGAAGTGTACGGCCTATGTATTTACTTATTCCTCACAAGGTAATTTTAGGTTTTGTTGTCTTTCAAAATAAGTCTCGGTTATTACTTCTCTCATTTCCTATTTTAAATGAACCGATCTACTTTCAGATGTCTTATTTCCTGCAAGTCTTTCTATATTAAATTTGAACTTAGAGCTGATTGAGTTTGTTAATGTATGACTATGAAAAGGGGATGTGCTAGTTACTAGTTACAGTCTTACAGATTAGAGAGCCTCTTTACTTAGTAGTTATTTCTTGCTTAAATAGGTGATTGATTTTCTGTAGAGAAAAGTGTAATCAGTTTGTTGGCTCCTGATGTTTTAAGTAATCATGTGGCTCGACTAGCCAAGAGAAAACGTAGAGCCAGGACATAAGTAATCATGTCCTTTGAGCTGTTTTTAATGAATGTAACTTCTCTATTTCATAGTAAAAGATCATTCATACATACAAATAATGAAGTGAATGCTGATACTCTCCAAAATTACAAGACAAAAAAGTAAGACAACTCGAATCATCATAATCTCAAAACCTTTTCCTATTCCAACAGCGCTTGGGAGCAGGAGGGTCATTAGCAACTTTAGGCATTTGATGAAAGTCTACCAATACAATCCGTCTCTTGGCTTCCCTTTCATCTGCTAACCTTTGCTCAAACTTCCTCTTGCTTGATTCAAATTTCTTCTTCATATCACTGTCACTTTGTGGTTCTTTTTGCATTGGTCTTGCAACTGCAGAGCTTTGTGATGTTTTCTGCATTGGTCTTGTACTTGAACTGCAGTTGCTTTGTTTTGGATGAGGAGGAGGAGCAACTTGTACATTCATCTTCATCAATGGCGGCAGCATACTCTTTGTTGAAACAGTAGTGCACCCTTTTCTCCTGCACTGGGAAGGGGTCTTTTGTGCTCCTCCTTCTCTCTTCTTTTCTGTGTGATGATCACTCTCCATCTTCTTGAAACCTTTGTGGCTCTGCTTGACTCTGTCTAGGTGCTTCTCGAATTATAAATCAGAAAGAAGTCTTACACGAGGAGGAGCAACTTGTACTCGTTTGGTGGACGCGTTCATCCTCTTTCTTGATGGCATAGTAGTAGTATTATGGGACTGTGGTTTATCCGGTTGTTGAACCAAGTCAGTTTTCTTCAACTCCGTGCTGCTTTCTGTTATTGCACTGCCATTGTTCTGTTTCTCCGCAGGAGCAACTTTTACAGACTTGCGGATGACTATTCTAATCTTCCTCGCCAAGGGTTTGTTGCTTTCTGCAGTTATTTGTTGTGTCCCTAACCCATCCCCTTCTTCTTTCTCAGGCTCTTCGACGCTATCTTGATCACCAACATTGTCCTCCATAACCTCCTCCTCCTCTTCTTCTTCATCATCAGTTGATGTCATTGAGGGATTCATGAGGAACTTGATGATACTGGCTTTGCGTTTTTCAAATTGTGGCTGATACTTGAATGCACCAACACGTAGAGCTAATTCGATCAAGTTGAAAATATTATCAGGTTGCTCCTGGATCTTGTAACAACTCATGAAAACTCTTTCAATATCCATTCTTCTCAAACTCAGTCGAACAAGAACAACAATTATGAATGGAAAAAAAATAATTTGCTAAAAGTGTAATAAGAAACTTTAACTCATCAAGCCCATCTTATAATATTTTTTTGGAAACCTTTTTTTCCTTTTCCGATAAGATTAGTATTTTTTTAGAAACTTTCTTTAAAATTAACCTTTTCATGAGGTAATGAAACTAGTTGCCTTTTTTTTATTAATAGTAAAGAAAAAAAAGGATATATGTTCACTTCAATTGATTATTAGAAACAAAAATATCCATTAGTTTAATATAAAAACTAGTTGCCTTTTTTAATTGTATTTTTCCGTATGATACTTCCTATAAAGCTGTAGTATGTTTAAATATAAACCAAATTTTATTCCAGAAAAATAAAGACGTAATTTTTTTATTCTCTAAATATGTATAGTTTATATTATCAGGCTACTCCTTAGATCTTGTAACAATTCTGGAAAACTTTTTCAATATCCATACTTCTCAGTAGAAGCGTACAAATCGTATTATTAAGTCAAATTAAATCAACGAATCAAATCAAATCGAAAACAAAAAATGACTTGTGTTTTGATTTGATTGGTTTGGCGATTAGAAAAAATCGATCACTCTTTGATTTGGTTTGATATAACAAAAAAAAGAATCAAATCGAACTCAAACCAAACCGACACATATAGATATACATAATTTATTTCATTTATAGATAAAAAAATATTATTTACATACAATCTACTGTAGTGATATATTTTTAGTTAGTTTATAGTTTTCAATGTGTGTGTCTATATAATATATATATATATATATATA
>NC_028637.1:91698089-91714050 GCF_001406875.1 Solanum pennellii
ACTTTGTTGATATATTTATAGTTAGTTTATAGTTTTCAATTTTATATATCTTATTTCAAATTCGGGATTGTAGAATTTTATAAATATTATATATATATATATATATATATATATATAATTTAATTTTATTTATAACTAAAAATATATTAATAATATTTTAAAGTTAGTTTATAGTTTTCAATGTTTATCTATTTTATTTCAAATTTGGACTTGTAAAAATTGAAAGTATTTTATTTTGTGTTAAGATCCGAAGTTATAATTATATTGTTATAGTTTTTCAAATTCGAAGTTAACAATTTACTTTGTAAATATTTTTTTTATTCAATTTGCATCTAGCCTTTAATTTTATTAGTTTAGCATGATGAACGTTGATATTTCAAAAAAAAAAAATTTGTACTCATGTGAATTTGACTGTCTTTTCGAAAATTTCTATTCGCTTAACATATTTTAAGTTTAGTTTATCACACAGGTAAGTGAAAAAATGTTTATTGCTTTTTCACAATTGTATAATTCGCTGGCCTTTTTCGCTGCAATATTTGTATAAAATTTACATTTGTATACAATTGAATTGAAGTAAAATGTTTGTAAATTGTATAATTAAGTGTATAGCACGAAGATATTATGTTTTTGCATTTATACAAAACAGAAACACAATTTATACACTTCTGTTGTATAAAAACGAGAGAGGCGAGTAGGGGGAGAGTGGCGAGCGAGAATGGGAGAGTGGCAAGCGAGTGTTTAGGGAGAGGGGCGACTGACAAACGTTTGCTATGGGGCACAATTAAATCAAACAGTAGCTACTCCATTTATTTTAGATTATTAGTTTGCTATTATATACAATTATCTTTTAAAATAAGTGTTTATAAACACTTTTTAATTTTACCCAAACACTTTAAAACTTGCTTAAAAGCTATTTTAGCTTTAAAATACCTAAAATAAGTCAATCCAAACGGGCACAATATACATCACAAACATTGAATGACATAGAAAATGTGCACACTCTCTTGAAGGCAATTGATGATGCACAAATTGGATGTGTGTCATTTTTTTTATTGACAACTTTATAATTAGTTAGTACACATATTAATTGATATTAAATCTTATATATATTTAATTATTTTTAATTCTTTATTTGTAAAAAAATTATTTTAATTTCTTTTTAATTTTTTAAAAATTAATTTCTTAACTTCACTTTTAATTATTTTTTAAAAATTATGTATTTTTTTTAAAAAAAAGATAAGTTAAAAATTATATTCGACACTGCAAAATTCGTTTGGGAGATGAAATCTACGGGAGATTAAATGAATCCACTTGTGAAAACGTCATTCAAGAATTTGAGGTCTTGGTTATTGATCTATATTATCTCAGTAAAAAATGAATGTCAATAACATGTTGGATTAACCTGATGAAGATGAATACATGTCCAAAGGTCCAAAATTTAGAAGATATTATGATACTGTTGAAAAAAACAATGTTGATGATGAAATTGAAGATAATACAATACCTTTGAGATCAATTACACCAAAAGAAATATTTATCGTATCTTAAACTCTTCATAATTTTATGATGCAGTTCGACAAGACAACAACATAGTCCAGAAGTTTAGAGATAGTCTCAACTAGATTTAAATTTCAAAACAAAAACAATAAAATCATATTTCACTAAATTGTCTTAGATATATTTATACCTTTTTAAAATTTACTAGTTTACAATATCAATGGGACCAATTATTTATATAAGAGTTTTTCAAAAATATATCATTTTATTAAAAATGATAATTTTTATTATTAGTCCAAATTGTAACGGAAAGAAAATAATATCTTAAAAAACTTATTAATTTACTCAATATTAATTTAGTAAGATTTTCATAAATAGATTACGAACTACAAATTTTAAGAAAAGCACCATTAGTTACAAATAATTACTCTAATAAGGCTAGTAAAGATGGGATTCAAATTTGAAGTTTATCATCAACTTTTTTGTTAATCAATTCGTACACAAGGTAACAAGGGCGTGCATCAGTGATTCAATCTAATTTTATATACTCATCGATTCGATGCATTAATTTTAATTTTTTAAATATATTTTAAATCAATAATTAAATATTTTTATAATTTTCAGTTTATGGATATTTATTCAATTTTAATTTATTCTTAGAAAAAAATAAAACGTAAAAGCAGACCGGAGCCGGCTGCTCCCAATCTTCTCCATTCTGGTTTTAGGGTTTTCTCTTCCAGCCAAAACCCTGATTCTTCACAACTTCCCGGCGAAGTGGCGTCGGAGGATTCAATTACTGAAATTTCTCTCTATATATAATACCTCTGGCATTTTAAAGAGAAAATCCAATTCAAATCACAGCCTTCAGTATGTCAATTCCAAAGGAGCTCTATCCCACCGAAGATGACCTCCCGTACGAGGAAGAGATCCTCAGAAATCCGTTCAGCCTGAAGCAGTGGTGGCGCTATCTAGTGGCACGAGCAGATGCGCCATTCACAAAACGAAGAGTGCTTTACGAACGAGCTCTACAAGCTCTCCCCGGAAGCTACAAAATATGGCACGCGTATCTCCGCGAACGTCTAGAGTTAGTTCGGAATCTTCCAATCAACCACTCGCTGTATCAAGCTCTAAACAACACTTTCGAGAGAGCGCTTGTTACAATGCACAAAATGCCACGGATTTGGATCATGTACTTGGTGAGTTTAACTCAACAGAAGCTCGTTACTCGAACTAGACGCACTTTCGATAGAGCATTGTGTGCATTACCTGTTACTCAACATGATAGGATTTGGGAACATTATTTAGTGTTTGTTAGTCAAAGGGGAATTCCTATTGAAACGTCACTTAGGGTTTATAGGAGGTACTTGAAGTATGACCCTTCCCATATTGAGGATTTGCTTGAGTTTTTGTTGAATTCTGAGCTGTGGCAGGAGGCGGCAGAAAGGTTAGCTGGTGTATTAAATGATGATCGGTTTTATTCTATTAAAGGGAAGACTAAACATAGGCTCTGGTTGGAGCTATGTGACTTGTTAACACAGCATGCTACTGAAATATCAGGTTTGAATGTGGATGCCATAATTAGAGGTGGGATTAAGAAGTTTACTGATGAGGTTGGGAGGCTTTGGACATCGTTGGCGGATTATTACATTAGGAGGAAGTTGGTTGAGAGGGCAAGAGATATTTTCGAAGAAGGGATGACAACTGTGGTGACTGTTAGGGATTTTAGTGTTATCTTTGATGCATACTCCCAGTTTGAGGAGAGTATGCTTGCCTTGAAAATGGAGGAGATGAGTGATAGTGAGGTGGAGGATGAAGGGACTAACGGTGAGGTTGGGGCAGAGGAAGATGTGGATGAGGAGGATGATAGGTTGAATGTGGCAAAATTGGAGAAGAAGCTTAAAGAGTTTTGGCTAAATGATGATAAGGATATTGACTTGAGATTAGCGAGGCTAGAACATCTTATGGATAGGAGGCCAGAGCTTGCGAATAGTGTGCTTTTGAGGCAAAATCCGCATAATGTAGAGCAGTGGCATAGAAGGGTAAAACTATTCGAAGGGAATCCAACAAAGCAAATATTAACGTTCACTGAGGCAGTTAGAACTATTGACCCAATGAAAGCTGTGGGGAAGCCACATACTTTGTGGGTTGCATTTGCAAAACTTTATGAAAACCATAAGGATATTGCAAATGCAAGAGTCATCTTTGATAAGGCAGTGCAGGTGAATTATAAAACTGTTGATCATCTGGCTAGTGTTTGGTGTGAATGGGCCGAGATGGAACTACGTCACAGGAATTTCAAGGGTGCTCTAGAACTGATGAGACGTGCCACTGCTGAACCAACTGTTGAGGTCAAACGGAGAGGTAATTCTGACTTTCCTTTTGCATCTGTGCTCTTTCTTTTTTCATGACTGTTTCTTTATTCTTGTCACTTGTTAAATATTTAGCCCATCAAGCTTAAATAATAGTTCAGCATTAGATCTAATTGAGTCATGGAATACAAAGAAGTACTATATTGGCATTACCTCAGGAACTAAAATTTTGAATGTGGATTTCGTGTTACTTTTGTAGTAAAACAACAATCTACCGAAGTAATTCTTCATCCAAAAAAATAATAATCTACAGAAGCAGCAAGTAGTAATAAAAAAAGCTTGCATTTGGAAAAATCCAGACAAGCCAGACAAGCGGGTGATTTTATTTTTTAAGATAAGGGTAACTTTGTATTCACAAAAAATTCTATTGTCCTAAGAAATGATGAATTGGAAACTTACATCCCATAAGGGTAGTCAGATTACAAGTCTCCTAGGAAATCAACTAAATTTACCACTGCCCTTTCCAGATCTTCTTTACACCCAAAAATAGAAGGCTAATTTAGTTCATTTTTATCTTCTGAAAGTTGATATGTTTCCCTTCAAGACACCAGGCATTCCTTTCTTCCCAAATGGTCCGCCAAATACATTCTGGACATTCCTTTCTTCCCAAATGGTCCGCTAAATACATGCTGGGATAGTCTTCCACCATTCTTTCTTCCTGCCCCTGCTTCCAATTCCTGACCAACTGTTCAAGAGCTCCAGAGTAGTCTTTTTGCATCAGCCATCACCCAGTTTGGTTGAGGGATAAGAATAAATAGTCATGGAATAAAAAATAGTCTTGGGATTAAATTTTGATGTGTTGTTTGGTTGCCATGTTTGGGATATCTTATTCCACCATCTATACCATAGTGATGGGATAAGTTATCTCATATACATGGTGGGATCAGTTATCCCAGGATAACTAATTACAGGATAATTTATCCTAGGATAACTTGTTCCCAACCAAACGACCCCTTAGTGTACATAAGAACATGTTCCATAGATTTGTAGCTGTTTGAAAGTGTACGAATATGTGGTTGTTTACCTCAATTTCCTGGTCACACATGAAGGGCCTTGAGCAAATCTGCATACCTCTTTTGTGTGATGCCTCATGTATAATGTATGCCTTCCTTATTAGCAACCAGGCAAAGCATGTCTATTTGAGTGGGCAATTTCTCTTGAAACTGAAACTTAGCAAAGTTAAGTTTTTCTCCATGACCAATCTAAGTCTTCAAAATTGAAGCTGAAAAGTTTTAGGAAAACATTTAGTATATCTTGACTGAGGAATCTAGATATCTAATTTCATTATCAGTCGATTGATGATGTATGGATATTTGGGCTAACTCTTGGGTGCTCTCTTCATGTTTTAACACGCAGTTGCTGCTGATGGAAATGAACCAGTGCAAATTAAGCTACACAAATCTCTAAGGCTTTGGTTACTGTTTGTGGATTTGGAGGAGAGTCTAGGAAGCTTAGAGTCAACTCGTGTGGTCTATGAGCGAATTTTAGATCTGAGAATTGCTACACCACAGATTATAATAAATTATGCAGTACTTCTGGAGGTATGAATATCATTCTAATCATTACTTACGTATCATCTTACTGTTTTAAATGCTCTTAAAAGAATGGGGGAGTTCTTTGCATTTTGCATATCTAATGTATGAACCATTTCCTGGTTGTATCTTCGCCAGTTATTTTCCACGATTTACCCTCTAGTTTTAAGTTATTTTGCAGAACTTTAGAAGATTTAATTCTGTGAGGGGCAAAATAGGGATTGAATTCCCAAAACGGAAGTGGGATTGGAAGGAAAAATTGACAAAGAAAAGGAATAAGGGGCCAGTAGTGGGAGAAAGATGGAAGGCAACATTAGTAAGCTTAGTAATCTTCAAATTGAAAAAGATCTCCAATCTGCATACTTGTTGATTTGAGAATATTCTTGGATACTAAACTGTCACTAAGAAGGATTCTTGATAGAAGCTGTGAATAATTGGCTGAGAAGTTTCATTGTGTAGGTAACATAGAGCTTCTGCAATCAAACAGCTATTCAAGATCCTCTCTCCCATTAGAATGTGGAGTATCCCACTTTTCACTTCTCATCACTAGGAAACTAAACGACAAAGCATATGAATTTATTAAAGAACTACTTACTAACTACTTGGTTTGTTTCTTACTGAGCAGAATTTCCTTTTAGTTTCCTGCCAAATGAAAGTTTTAAACACTAAACAAATATTAAAATAGTATCTTTTAGACTTTTTCACAAATCCCATTAGTGGGGCAATGGCCTTATGCTGTGTGATGCTATCCTAATGTCTGCTTACAACATGAAATCCTTCCACTCTTACTTTATGACTCAGAAATCTTTACTGTTATTGATTTTCCATTAAGAAGGAGCTTTTTGTATAGTTAGTCACTATCTACTGGATGGCTTCAGTATTGCTGCTGGGTTTCCATGTATGAATAGTCTCTCCTTTTACTCTGCCTGTTTTTCTGATTATGTAATTACTATTTTATCCATCAGAAAATGAGATTTCTATGATTTCACATAGGCATTGAAAGATCGGGTTGTAAATGATTAAAAACAAGAGGATAAAGTGAAGATAAAAATGCATACATTTGAGGTCAAAATGCAAAAAACTCAAGAAAAGAATTTGGATATCTTTTCTCTCTGGTGCAATTGGATTTAACCTATAATATCTGGTATTCATTTTGTCTAGGATCACAAGTACTTTGAGGATGCATTCAAGGTTTACGAGAGGGGTGTGAAGATCTTCAAGTACCCACATGTTAAGGATATATGGGTTACCTATCTTTCCAAATTTGTTAAGAGATATGGGAAGTCAAAGTTGGAACGAGCTAGAGAGTTATTTGAGCATGCTGTTGAACAGGTATGTATATGACAATATGTTTTATTTGTTCAGTAAACAAGTATAACATAAGTTCTCTATGATATAAATCTGAATTGTAAAATCGTTCTTTTTTGCTCCAATATGGTAAGTTCATCAATGATGATTTTTGGAATTCAATGATTCACTGTTTTAATTGGATGTTAGATTCTCAACTGATGTTTAAAAATCTTATGAGTTTTTCCTTGTTTTTCTCTAACTACCTTAATGAATATGTGGAGATTTTGCCATTGCTCTGATATTGGCACATTTGCTTCTCGTTAGCAATATCATATTCTTATGTGTGTTGAACGTATGTAATGGCACCAGCCACTTTTTTGACCTTCTGTACAGATCTGATATTCACTAGAATTTCTTGGACTTGTGTACCCTTTGTACAACAGGAACATCCCCTTTTTTGTGTGCAATTTAGTGTCAGTCAATCAACATCCCCTCTGGCGTGGCTTAATGTTGTTAGTAAAGAAGGAAATTGGTGGATCTAGGATAGCAACAGGTTTAAACTGACGGGAGAAACCATTGGCTGCGTATATGTTTTGGGAGACACCTGTTTCTGTTTAAGAAGTGTCCGGAAATCTATCTTCCTTCAGCCACCGTGTATCTTATTCTTTTAGTTACTTTCCAAATTATCCTTTTGGTCTTTCATCATCCTCTACTTTTTATATGATAGTATTCTACCTGGATAAGGGCGCAAAAGTGGTTAGACAGCTCATTGAATCATTTTATGCATTGTGCTGTGCAGCTTGATTTTTTCCCTTAGGGTTTAGCTTGAGGTCTTGTCATGTCTACCTGTGTGCATTTTATATTTATTTTTGATGCACAATGAATATACACGCAGCTTCACCTATGTTGCCTGTAATTTGCTGATATCACATAAATCTGTTGTTTTAGTCTAGAATCCTACATTGGCCATGTCTTGGGTGATAGTTGCACTTCCAAATTATGGGAGAAATTTTGCTTAATGCTGTTAGCAGAGGCTCTCATTTAATGTCTAACTGCTTCTTGTCTGTGTAGTTGCATCTTAAAGCACGTTCGGTAAATTCTGTTTGTCAAACTATGTTTGCATACTCATCTTCTACTGTTTCCATTCCCACCAGACCCCTGCTGATGCTGTGAAGCCATTGTATCTTCAATATGCTAAATTAGAGGAAGACTATGGTCTTGCGAAGCGGGCTATGAGGGTTTATGATCAAGCTACAAAAGCTGTTCCAGCAAACGAGAAATTGAGCATGTACGAGATCTATATAGCTCGTGCAGCTGAGATATTTGGTGTTCCAAGAACACGGGAGATATATGAACAAGCAATTGAGTCTGGGCTTCCAGACAAGGACGTGAAAGTTATGTGCTTAAAGTATGCTGAACTTGAGAAGAGCCTAGGCGAGATTGATCGTGCTCGTGCACTATACAAGCACTCATCACAATTCGCAGATCCTAGATCTGACCCTGATTTCTGGAACAAGTGGCATGAGTTTGAGGTGCAGCATGGTAATGAGGATACCTTCCGCGAGATGCTCCGTGTGAAGAGGAGTGTATCTGCAAGCTACAGCCAGGTAAAAAAATACTCAGTTAATCATTAAGTTAGCCATCTGTGATGTCCTTGAGAGCAGTAAATTAAGGAGCTCAATCATATTCTCACAAAGAATTAAGACCAAAGAGTACTTGTGGCATGGTTTATCCAAAAAAGTATTAAAGTGTACTTGCGGCATAAAAGAAGGCAGAGGATGGAAATTGTTTGGTACTAGATGGCTTCTAGTAGGAAGGATTGTGTAAGAAGAGTAATAATCTGGTTAATATGGTAGTACCAACTTAATCAGGATAAAATAATTACTTTACAATGTGTATCATCCAACATGGCATATAATTAACTTTGGAAGATGACAACCTAGCTTCTGATTAGACTGGGTCACTGGGAAACCTACTGTTACAGCTACTAATGTGTTATGCCAGGAAATTTCTTGCAAATAGGAAAGGCTTATCATGTAGTATTTAGCTTAAGTAACTACCATTTTTAACTTCTCGGTGTATGAACTATCAATCAAATCTGTCAACTATACTTAATCTCATACTAGTGGGTTGTAAGATCCTCTATATACATATTCTGTTGTATTCTGGTCCATGCAGTCCAATATTGAAAAGCAATTACTTGTCTTTTAAGGCGGATTTAGGGTTCTCTAAATCTCACAATATCCCTACAGTGATATAGAAGTCTTTAGCCCAAACCAAGAGGACTTCTGGCAAATACCAATGCAGGTTTTCTAACAATTACCAAGCCTTACCCCAATAAGTTGGTATCTCATATAGTGGTCATTTGTTCATTATGTTCTTTTTTCTGACCTAAATGTACATTCATGAGAGATTTAGGTCTCTTGAGACAACTTCTTTGTGAATTTGCATCCACCTCCTTCTCTTTTAGCACCTTAAATTGTCACATGTCACACTACTGGATTCATTAATTTGGAGGTCTACGTAAAATATGGCCGAACCATCTTGGATGATCACCTTATAATTTATCCTCTTATATCCGTGCTTATGTCCTAGTTTTGATTTGATCATTTCTAGTTATTTTCTGGTAAGATCACATATTTTCTTTAACATACGTATTGGTGAAACACGATAAGTATATATTAGGCTGTTGAGTACCAACCACTCTTACAACATTGCCTCATCTCTCAGAATCGTTCTATAGAACTCCTATGGTGCTCCATTTGAATTATCCTATTTTAGTCCTTTATGCTCAAATTTCATCTATCATTGCATCTTTTTGGGGAAGATTTAAGATATTTGAATTTTCGGACCTATCAAAAAGAATATTTGAGTTGTTTGTAGTAGCTAACCACTAACCTATCCAATCTCACTTGTTATTCGTTCTTTTGGAAGCTAAACTTGAAGTTCCTCTGTTCTGCCTTTCTCCACTAACCCTCACTCTCTAGACTGCTAGCTTCTCTATAGTTCTAGTTTTTGGTTAACATCCTTGCTAGTTTCTTCAATGACACAATCATATGCAAATAGCACGCTCCATGGAGTTCTCAAATGATCTACTATCGGTTGATTCATCTAAAAGTTAAAGGAAATAAGTATGGGTTTAAGGCAGATCTGTGGTGTAGACCCATAATTTATGGAATATCACTCGATCTCCTTTGGTTGGTCACCTTTTTGACCTTTCCTTCATACACATCCTTTTAATAGTTTTGTATATTCTCACATTTCTGCATTTCTTGAACTTTGTTGATTGACCATACTGACATGCTTCTTATACCTGCAGACACATTTTATCCTACCGGAGTATCTCATGCAAAAGGATCAGATGCAGACCCTTGAGGAAGCAAAGGACGTTTTGAAAAAAGCCGGTATTGCTGATGATGAGATGGCAGCTCTTGAAAGACAGTTAGTGCCCCCTGAAAATGATACAAAGAGCAAAGAAGAGAGTCGGGTAGTTGGATTTGTTAGTGCAGGAGTAGTTGAGTCAAATGGACAGAAAGTCACTGCAAACAATGAGGATATTGAGCTACCTGAGGAAAGTGATTCTGAAGAGGATGATGATAAGGTTGAAATTTCACTGAAAGAAGTCCCTGATGCAGTGTTTGGAGGTCTAATCCGTAAGAGGGACGAAGGTGATGAAGCAGAAGACAACTCTACTGCCAAGAATAAAGATAGTGATGGCCCTCTTGGCGCGCTAGAAAGAATAAAACGAAGGAAACAACAAGCATCTTAAGAGGAGTTTGTGTTTTTCTGCTGGTTTGAAATTTTTGACCTAATTCCTAATCGTGTAAATTGAAGTTTTAGATTGTTGTATAACTTTAATTTCTCCATAGAGAAGGTGTACATCACTCGTTATTTAAAGTGTACACGTTTGTTTATTCCTCTATCCAGAAAAATGGCGAGTCTTTCATCATTTTTGTGTTTAGAATTGTATTTTGTTACTTACATAATTATAACAATCTGGCTGGTGACACATGATGAATCTGTATTCATGTTTTTATTTTCGAAAATTGGACACACACTCTAGCCTCATTAATCATATCTTAATTTTTGGTGATAGAACGTTCAATATCTTCTCTGTAACTTCAAGAAATTTCATCTTTTCGATTATCAACCTTTTGGAAAAATATAATAAAATTAAACATCTAGTTTAAGAGAACGGGAAGAAACTACAAATTAAACCTTTTAAATTTAAGTAGCTAACAAGCTAAGCTAATCAACTAAGCGTTTAATTCTAATAGCCTGCCAACTAAGATGGTAAAAAGATCCATAATTATTAAATTTTAAGTTTTCAAAATAAGAAGGTTCTTTTGCTACGTGTCAATAATGACGACCATTTACAAAATTATTTTTGTCACAGTTTGTAAAAATCAAATCGACCACTAAATCAAATCCGAATTTATTAGATTATGGCTATTGGGTTATTGATTAATGGATTTCTAATAATCTTATAAAAATAATTTATTGGATTATCAGTTCCGTTATGATTTCTAATATTGGATAAATCAATAATTCATTAATTATTGTCTTTTTTATTTCACTATACCAAAACATTTCCAGCTGATTTTGCTTGTTTTACTTAATCATGCCAAATTAGAAAAGTGAAAAGTCATATATAAGCATTTTCTTAATGGACAAAGTAAAAACTGAACCATTAAAGATAAAAACCAAAAACTGATAATTTTTTTTATTAATCAATTATTAATTTAGCACATTTAACAATAAAAATTGATAAACTCAACTAATAATATATATAGAATCAAATCAAACCAATTTATGCATCTCATCACATCTACTTTTCAAGAGTAAATTAAGATAATTTCGATTATACATTGAAATTCAAATATCAAAAGACTAAACGCAAAACAAATAAGAATACAAATGCATAATACTCCATTAGTAACAAGTGATACATAATAATAAAGTACAAACAGGTAGAGAGCAAAATCATATTTGGTACTAATGTAGAAGCACCATCACCAAAACCTCAATGCATATTAATAAAGAGATTCATTACACAAAAAGTAAACAACACTCTGACAGAGGTCGCCGGAGCAAAACCATCGCCGGTAGCCATCGCCGGTGAAGGTGCAATATTCTCCGATGCCAAGTCTTGAGCCTCAGACATCTCCAAAACAACTACCAAAACTAGTACAACATAAATATAGAAAAACTTAAGGCAAGCCATTTGATATATAACAAAATATTTATTTTTTTCAATTTATTTATTTTTAGTAGTAGAAAAAAGATTGGAGAAAAACAATAATATTTATAGCGAAGAAAAAAAAGGTATAGATTCTGTTTATACTTTATTGCATGTATGCCATTTGTCTAGGGAAATTTTGTTTTTGAGAAATGGTGTTATTTTACTATAGGATAAAAGTTTGACACGTTTTATTCAATCATCAAATTGAATTTATGCTATTTTTTTTTTTGGCTTTTCGTTGTTCTTTTTCGAAATTGAATTATTTCAAATGTGGACACATATATATAATCGATCCTATTACAATTATATTCGATTGACACATATATATAATCGATCTTATTACTATTATATTCGATTGAACACACAGTATAAATTTATTTTTTGTCTGATCATATTCTTTACAGAAAAAGATTGTATTTTTTATTTTTGTGGATTTGAACGCGATAATTCACCTTGATCTCATTGATGATTTTGAGATTGTTTGATATTTTATCGATCAATCTCATATAAATAAATGCAAAAATAATGAAATGCAGTTAACTGGATATGTCACAGGAAACAACAATAATAAACCACAAAATAATGATTTTATTTTGTTGGTGATGATAAATAGTACAAAATGATGTATTTATAATATCTTTCCCTCTCCCAACCAAGACCTGTAATCTCCTTCAATTCTTCATCCACTTCCTTTTTTAATTTTTCTATTCTAAATACAATCAAATCTCATTATTTAAATCGTCTTTTGATTTCTATAATGAAATAATATTATAGAAAATTATTTAATAATTTTTTTAATCGTTATATATAGAGATGATTGTTTTAGAGAAATTTAATATTATAATTTAGTGCATGTAATAAGCGAAGTAGGATAATAAAGTAGCCCCAACTAAAGTTGCCACGTGGGGCAATGATGCCGTAGCAGCAGAGATATCATTAGATGGGGCCGGGGCAGAGGCTGGAGAAGAGATTGGGGCAGAGATTGGGGGCAATATTTGAGCCATAGCCGAACCAATTGAGGCAGCTACGATGAGGGTGACACAAGCGATCTTCTTCATCTCCATATCTTTTTAAAAATAAATAAATAAATGATAAATTATTTTTTGAAATGTGTTTGATTTTTTTCTTTTTTTTTTTCTTTTTTGTTTTTGCTTTGGTGAATTAAATGTGATTGGGAAGAGGGTTATATATAATATGTATAGGTACAATTTGAACCACATTTGAGTATTTATGGCTAGAGTGATTTTAGGGTTATTGTTAGAAAATCATCAGTTAGATTTTAAGGGTTCTCAATTTTCTTTTTCTTTTTCTTCTTCTAGAATTTATCATTTTCTTGTTGGTTTTAGTTTGTTACAAATTTGAAAATATTTTGACTTTTTTTTATGCTTATGCTAAAAGAGTGAGATATTTTGATGGTTGTATTATTTCTTGTTCTTTTAAATTTTGGTGTATTTTATTAAGTTTTTTTTTTAGTTGTATATGATATTTATAGTAAAAATTTCAGTTCATGGTTATAAAAGTTATTCATTTAATTCATATTATAATGAGTTACATCAGTTTTATTTTATCAGTACGATAAATATAGATTTCAACCTATTCTTAATTCATAAAAATAATAGATAACATGTGAGTATTCATATACAAACTCATTTTTGTAAATAGGAGAAAATCTTTTCCTTGAGAAACATTTACTAGATCAATAAAATGCACACGAACACGAACGCCCAACCCAACCCCTCCCCCTACCTACCTATCTCCACGTACTCCTTAACTCATGGCATGTTTCTGAGTCAGGGTTGGAGTCAGGAACGAACCCTAAATTAAGGTTGAATCAAAAATTGGAATTGGAGCTCGAGTAGAGATCGTGGTCATGGGCTCGTGGTTCCCATGAAAATCATATCTTGATTAAGAATTAGGTTAGAGTTAAGATCGAGGTTATATCTCATATTGAGGTAGGGTGCCGAATTGAGATAAAGATTGAAATTGAGGTTAGATTCCAGATTGAGATCGAGGTCAAAATTAATTAAGTAAGATCCTAGGTCGATTAATGTGGATTAGAACGATCCATCCAATTCATAATTTTTATCCATATTTATTTGGTGCATTGAATTCATTTATCCATTTTCAATCCGCACAAATTTAATTTAATCCGTCCATTTGCCGCCACGATATTATATATGTTATCATTACTTATCATACTTATTTTAAAGAAGATTGTTTCCTCGGTCAGGTATTAAAAGGATTCATTTCTTTCTTATTATAGATATAGATTAGAGTGTAGACATACTATGGTGGAAAAGGGTGTAGACATATTGTCATCACATATTTGGTAATTTATACATGAAATTGATTATTTTTTTTTCCATTAAGTTTAAAGGAAAATGAAGGAGGGAAGCGGCAGGTGAAAAATAGGATTTTGTTTTCTTTAAAGAGAGAGTTTAAATAACTGTTAAGTGGTATTTTGTGATTTTGATAGGCACAAATAGGTTCAAAAATCAAATTGTTTGTGTTAGTAAGAAATGGCAATATTAGTCTAGATTAGGGACAAATGCTTGTCAGTCTGTTAACCACATGGGTAAGATTGACCAAACTTTAAACAAAGACCATATTTAAAATTGTAAAAATTAAAGGAATCACATGGACAATTTTGATCTTAATTCAAGAACTATATTAAAACATATTCACTTGTAAACGTATTGCAGTATTAGATGCAACATGCCTTAAAATATATATTCACCTAAATAATTGCTCATATCTTATTATTCCACTAGTTATTAACTAAATCATCACAGGATTAAAATTATGCATGCATAGTTTTTTTAAGATAGTACGAGACTAAGAGTCCAAGACCATATAAAATACACTTTTAATTTATTGTTTCCAGACTGTTTAATTTAACATGATACTATAGTATACTATAGCCTAAAGCTTCAAAGCTAATGAATTTGAAATAAGTTCCATCGATATTCAATTAAGTGCCCTGGAAGATTCGAGCCAACATGATTCTTCTTCAATAACAATTTATTTATCTATCATGAATCTCATGGAAAAAAACTACTACGTAATAAATAAAAAGGGGTCAGCTTGCTATGAAAAATGCAAGTGATAACTAATTTCTCCAATGCATATATATCTGTAGAAGTTGAATGAAATTCATTGAGTGGAAAATAACAAATGGCAAAGTTCATGGCATTGCTTATGATCATGGCTTTATCTTATTTTACAGCTATAGCAAATTCACAGGTGAAGAACATTTTCTTACTAGCTGGACAGAGCAACATGTCCGGCCTAGGAGGCGTCGTTAATAACACATAGGATGGTATCGTTCCGCCAGAGTGTAGCCCAAATCCGGCCATCCTCAAACTTGATGCCAAACTTCAATGGGTGGAGGCAACTGAACCTTTACATGCACATATCGACGCGAATGTTACTTGTGGGATTGGTCCAGGTATGTAGAGGCGGATTTAAATAGATTAGACTCGCTCTGGACATGCTAACTATAAATTCTAGATTCGTCTTTGCAGGTATGCCCTTTGCAAATTCTTTGTTGAATAAAACTTCGTTTCTTGGGGAAATAGGGTTGGTACCATGCGCCATGGCTGGGAACAGAATCAGTCAATGGCAAAAGGGGACTTTCCTTTACAATCAGTTGGTGATGAGAGCCAAGGCTGTTGCAGTGCAAGAATGTGGGGTAACTAGAGCTATGCTTTGGTATCAAGGGGAGAGTGACGCAACATTACTGAGTAATGCAAATGCTTATAAAGGAAAAATGCAGCAATTTTTCACAGACTTGAGAAGTGATGTTGGGATACCAGATCTTTTGATTATCCAGGTAAACTTTAATTCGGTACTCCCTCCATTTCAATAATTTGTTTTTCTGGTTTTGATTTGATAGAGTTTAAGAAAAAAAATAATGAAGACTTCTGAGTCTTGCGGTATCAAACTAAAGATATGTAGAATGTACCAAATGGTGTGCTATAGCACAACATTTTTTGGGTGATCCGGATTCCGACGTCAAAAATGCCAAATTT
>NC_028637.1:91724050-91734560 GCF_001406875.1 Solanum pennellii
TATATATAATATTTTTTAAATATAAGTATTCATATATTTTATTTAACTTATTTTATCTCTAAATTAGTGTTTATTTTATCTTACAAAATTGTGACTTGAATAAGCAAATAAAAATATCGCAAATTTAAAGAGATTGAAAATAAATAGAGTTAATGATGTAAGAATTTAAGATAATGGACAAAATAATGACGGCATAACTGTAGTTTAAAAAAATACATAACCAATTAATGGGATAAAATCTGAAATTGTATAAATATAAGGAATCAAGAATTAAATTGACATAGAATTATATATCATATATACTTAGGAAACTTTGATAATAGATATACTACAAGTGAACCTTCATATAATAGTCAGTTGCAATTTTTTAGTCTTGATTTCTACTTCTTGAAATCATGAATTATGATAAATTAGTATCATTCTTCGAGAGTAAGTAGCATATTAATAATTAAATTATGAATGCTTTACAACTTAAAAATAAATGTTTTCTCAATTGATATCAATACTTGAATTTCAAAATTTAGCTACTTTATTGCCTTATTTAAATTAAAATTTTGGTTATTATTGACAAAATATTGATTAAAAATACTATAAAAAATAATTGTGAAAAAATTTTAGTATTTCATTTTAAATTCGAGAAGGAACAAGTGAATACATCGATCGTTATACATTGCTATTCGGAAAACTCGCAGGCACATAGCTCACGGATGAATCCGAGAGGGAAAAGGTGCATTAGAGAGGGAATATGGATGTATCCGAGAGAGAGTAGTATCCAAGAAAGGATAAAGATGTATTCAAGAGGGGATAAAGATGTATTTGAGAGAGGATATGGATGTATCCGGGAGGATATAGTTGTTTATCTGTCAGAGAATAGAAATTTATTAGAGAGTGGATTTTTGTAATTTTTTAAAGGGAAAATTGTATATAATAGCAAACTAATAACCTAAAATAAATGGAGTAGCTAGGGTTTGATTTAATTGTGCTCCATAGCAAACGTTAGCCAAAGTTTGCCAGGCGCCTCTCTCCCAAAAATCTCGCTCGCCACTCTCCCATTCTCGCTCGCCTCTCTCCCTCTGCTCGCCTCTCTCCCTTTATACACAGAAGTGTATAATTCTGTTTCTGTTTTGTATAAAGCGAGAGAAAATTGTATATACACATGCAAAAACATATATCTTCGTGTTATACACTTAATTATACAATTTACAAACATTTTACTTCAATTCAATTGTAGACAAATGCAAATTTTATACAAATATTGCAGAGAAAAGGCCAACGAATTATACAATTGCGAATTATACAATTGCAGTGAAATACAATTTTCTCTAGCTTTATACAACAGAAGTGTATATATTGTGTTTCTAGTTTTGTATAAAGCGAGAGAAAAACATATATCTTCTTGCTATACACTTATAACTATGCAATATACATACATTTTAATTCGATTCAATTGTATGCAAAGCAAATTTTATAAAAAAATTGCAGCGAAATAGGCAGTGAATTATACAATTGTGCATTATACAATTGCAGTGAAATAGGATAGCGAATTATACAATTGCAGCGAAATAGACCATCGAATTATATAATTTAGGCCAGTGAATTATACAATTGTATATGTATAGCGAATTATACAGTTTTATGTTTGCTATAGAGCGCAATTATGCAAACTTTGCTATAGCATACAAATATGAATTTTTTGTTTGCTATATGTGAAAGTTGCCCTTTTTTAAATGCTAGAAAATTTTAAAAATTCTAATAAAATAAAATTTGAAGTTAGGTAAAAAAAATCTTAACTTGAAATTGAAAAAAATTATATTGGGCTCGTGAACGGGCCTTCAATTATCTAGTCAATAAAATATTTTGATTGGATATTGGTTTTAGTCTTTAACGGTTCTATATTTTGGTTTTTGATTTTGGTCTTGAACGGTTCATTTTTTTGTTAAACCAATAAGAAAATGCTTATAAAACAAATATATGACTTCTTCAATAACTTAACGCGACAAAATAATAATAATATAACTTTACAAAATGCTCATAAAATAGAAAAAATACTCCCTCCGTCCCATTGTTGTGAGGTAGTTTTACTCGACACGGAGTTTAAGAAAGAAAACCTTTAAATTTTGTGGTCCAAAATGAATGAAAAATTTTTGTGTGGCAGTAAATTGTGTTATTAAGATTAAAAGAAATATTTTATAGTTAAATTATTACTTGATATAGAAACATATACTCCCTCCGTCCAAAAATGTTTGTCATGTTGCGCTTATCGAAAGTCAATTTGACTAATTTTTAAAGGTAAATTAAATTACATTAATTCGATATTTAAACAAAAAAATTAGATATTCTAAAACTATATGAAAGTACTATAAATTACAATTTTTTCATATTAATATGATGAAAAATGCATCTTAAAATATTAGTCAAAGTTTTTTATAGTTTGACTCTAAAAATAGAAATCATAACAAACAATATCGGACTGAAGATTAATTTTTGTGGACTAACTAAAATGGATGTTAAGTCACAATAATTGGATCAGAGGAAGTAATAACTATATAAAAGTGCACAGCACAAAGAGAAATTAAGAGGCATAGGATTGTTAATTTAGTTTTGACGTTTTATACAATGTGAATTGAACGCTAAAGGAAAACACATTAACTACTATATAGTGAGATTAATATTTAATATTTATATAGGGTAAACTACTAAACTACTATTGTCTTAATGAGTTATCGACTTACCTAATAACACAACATTTAAAAATCAAAACTGAACATACAACTCATATTTTTTTTACGAAATGATTAACACAATAGCAAAAAATCAGTAACATTTTTTAAAAATTTAATTTATCAATCAATTCAATTTTTACATATCTTATACAAAATAACAAATGTTAAGTTTCGGGAAAAAATAAAATAAAATCCACCTCATCAAGAAAGAGAAAGGAAACAGACGACACCGTTTGTAGTTGGATGAGCGTGTCTTCTGGTAAATGTTTTACGATAAAATCTCTCAAATTTCAATTTTCTCTAAAAGCATAGAGAAAGTGACGAGACGAAAGAGAATGCATTTCTCTTCTGATCTCTCTTTTCTTTTTCCATCCTTCTGTACAAGTAAGTTTCTTCACATTATCAATTTTTTTTTTTTGTGAATCTGCAAAGTGAAATTGTTCGAATTTTTGTTCAATTTCGTTTCCAAATTGTATTTTTTGAATTATATGCATCCGTTTTTATTTCGAAATTTGTTGTTGGATGTGATTTATGTATGAATTTGTGATTGATGCCGTACAATTGATTAGCTAAGTATGTGGAATTTGTTTCTTAATTTTAGTTTTGATTTGTTATTAAGAGATGATGCTAATGTGCCACAATAATTGAGACTTCATTTTAAGCTTTATATATTCATCAAAATTTGGATTTGTTTGATCTGCAAAATTTGGATTTGAATGAATAGAGTGGATTTACAAATGCTGAAGAAAACTAGGTTGGAATTGAGGCATAGATGATGAGGGTAACTAATGTTTATCAAAAATAAGAAAGACAGATGTATATACTGTAGTCATCCACTTATAATTGTAAGGAAAATACCTATATTCTGTTCTAGGAATTAGATAAAAAAAAAAATCGGTATGTGGAGTTTCCTTTCGTTGTTACGACAGGATGAGAGCAGTGTGCTTGGGACTTTCTTTATTCTTTTTTTGCTACAACAAATACAATCGAAAAAGATGACTAGGAATTTAGATTGACAGAGTACCGGAGAACTCATGCCTGCGGACCTTTCAAGTTAGCTGTAAGGTCTGCCTATAACCCAACTTGTGAGTTACACTAGGTATGTTGTTGTTGTTGTGTAATAAGGGTAACTAAAGTTTGTCGGAAACAATCTCTCTACCTCCCAAGCTACTGTTAAGGTCTGTATACAACCTCACTTGTAGGAGTACACTAGATATGTTATTGTAATAAGGGTAGCTAAAGTCTATCGGAAACAACCTCTCTAGCTCTCATTGTAGATGGTAAGGTGTGTGTACAACCTCACTTGTGGGGCTACACTTCGTATGTCGTTGTTGTTGTAATAAGGGTGACTAAAGTTAATCTGAAACAATCTCTCTACCTCTGCACTTGTGAGATTACACTAGGTATGTTGTTGTTGTTGTAATAAGGGTAGCTAAAGTCTATCGAAAACAACCTCTCCAGCTCCCAATGTAGTGGCAAGGTATGTGTACGACCTCCCTTGTGGGTTTACACTAGTATGTTGTTGTTGTAATAAGGTTAACTAAAGTTAATCCAAAACAAACTCTCTACCTCCCAAGCTAGTGGTAAGGTCGGAGTACAACCACACTTGTGGAATTACACTATGTATGTTACTGTTGTTGTAAATAAGGGTGACAAAAACAAATAAAGGAGGCATACAATTTGCGTGGTTCTTTTGATGTGGCCTAGTTCATGATTAGTGATAAGCAATTTCACTATACCAACAGGTTACATAGATAAAATTAGACAGAACGTAATTCTTTCCAAAATACCTCATGAGAATAACCTCACAATAAACACCCACAAACAGGTACTTCACACAAGTATGTCCCTAACACACAATTTTTTTGTAAAGATACTCTCTATTTTGAGAGGAGAAAACAGGCTTGAGTATATTTGTCAAATTCTGAAATTGGTGAATTTGAAATGAATGAAACCTGTGCGGAGTTATAGCAAAAGAGTGAAGGAGTGATGTGGGTAAAAGTGTGGCCAACTAGGTCTTCAAGTTGCTTGGCCAAACTGTAGTTATTCCCAGAGTACCTGATGGAATAACCTTACAACAAAATACTCTTTATTTTGAGACAGAGAAAACACGTTGAGACTTTCTCGACATCTGAATTTGGTATGCACAAAACCAACGTGATTCTTTTGTCATGATTTTTCATTCTGCATATTTGCCTTTTGTTTGCTTAATTTGTTGGGGAGCTTGAACTACCTATTCGGGGCACATTTTGAGATGGATAATCAAGAATTCTCCCTACTGACTATGCAAAGTGAAATTAGAATGTGAAGAATGTCATGAGTTTGGACCAAAGCCTGATGTTTAAGTGGGACCGCCTTGCCTTCCCTCGACTAATTCCACATGGTACCTACTACCTCGCTCTAGCTCAGTGGGTAACTTTGTCAATCAAAGCTTGGACAATGAGAAAAATCAACCAGTGTTTTTGCCTCTGCTGCTGGGGTTTGATATTGAGAGGTCATAGTTGTCAATACACTTTATTGACCATTGGATCACACCCTTTGGTGTCACAAAATGTAAATAATGTCAAAAACTTATAAGGGTGAAATACCAATTATATGCTGTTTCTCGGTTTCCAAAGCCTTTTGGTGTGTGGTAGTATATGCTTGCATCTATTGTATATGTAGAGGGAAATGTTGCAGATAATGTAGAACAAATCACATATAGATGTAAGATCACCTGTGTGATATAACCAATAATCTTAAGTTTTTTGTTGACCTCTGTTCTTGTGGTAACTAATTGACATATTGTTACATGATGCATTTCTATGCCAAGAAGCAGTCCTGACAGACGAAATTTTATGATGTTAATGCTTTTAAAGTGGTTTGCTGGTTTCCTTAAATTTGAATCCCTCAATAGCACAAAGGGTGTGCCAGCCATTTGGAAGCTTTGTTCCTTCTACTTTAGAAACAGTTGATAAAGAGCAATTTGTTTGACCTTTATTTCAATTTACACCTCTCAGCCAGGTAGGTAATATCCATTTTCCGTCTGCCGGGACCCGATTTGTTGTGTGCGCGCTAGATGATTGATTTTTTTGCTAGTTCTGTAGAGAATGGAGTATTCCTGTATTTTGTTGGTAGTTAATTCAAAATGGGACAATAAAGTGCAACAGTTTGTATTTTCTTTTTATTTGAGAGACCCTTGTTAACATGATCGAGCTCTTAATTCATGTATAATTGCTTGTGATTGTTGAATTTGCTATTATCTTGAGATGGTAAATTAATGACTTGTTATCTTCAGTGTAATTCAGGTTCAGAAGAGAAGCAAGAAATTTTTAAGATTGAACCAAGATGCTCCTTTGAAGGTCAGTGGTTCATCTTTCAAGTACATGCCAAGTTCCAAACTCAAGTAATTATCAGCAATAGCGATTTAAGTTGCCCCCTGATATGTGGAGATCTATTTCAAATGCCATCACAAGCTTTGGCCAGAAGAAGGAATGTGGTGCGCCCAGTCAAGCTTGCCGTGAATTCTCAGATGACGATGATGCCTATTCTAATGCCAGCAGCGAGGAAGAAGGGCTTGAATGCCCAATATGCTGGGAGTCTTTTAACATTGTCGAAAACATCCCCTATGTCTTGTGGTGCGGCCACACACTTTGCAAGCACTGTCTGTTGGGGCTCAAATCAGCTTCTTGGAAGTTCTCCACTCAACAGGTCCAGATTCCATTATTCATTTCCTGCCCATGGTGCAATATGCTGACATTTCGGTTGGCTTTGAGCGGGAATCTCAAATCTCCTAGCAAGAATTTCTTCCTCCTCTGGATGGTGGAAAGCAAAAATGGTGACAGGGGGAAATCTTCATCTACCATATGTAGGGATCATCAACAAGAATTGTCCGTCCGGTGCACTTCAGTTACGGGGAACAACACCTCTGTCATGAATTATAGGAGGGTTCGTCGTCTAGGATCTCCAGGATCGAGCACCAGTACTTATAACCATACTAGTGGTACACCTGCATCCCAGAGGGCCCACTCTTCTCTTCACAAGTCCCTCGATCTCTTTATCCGCATTACATCCAAGTTTCCGTTAGTTCTCGTGCTTCTTCTGCTTGTTATGTTTGCAATACCTTCGTGTGCAGCCGTCCTAGCGCTCTACTTACTGATCACAATTCTCTTTGGACTCCCATCTTTCCTAGTATTGTACTTTGCCTATCCTGCTTTAGAGTGGCTGATCAAAGAGATCACAACTTGAAATGTTTTGTCTTTCAATTTGTTTGAGAGTTTTCTCATATCAAGGATTGTGTAAGTTTCTTGTTTCATGAGAGGTCTAAGACCTTAGGGCTCATTTGGTACGAGGGATGACTAGTTTCGAGATTAATTTTGGGATGAGTTTATTCTAGTTTGTTTGGGATAAATTACCCCGGGATTGTAGTATTATTTTTTTCCCACATTGAGGGTAGGATAACAATCTTGGGATAACTTGTTCCCCAACCTAACGAGCCCTTAGTTTTGCTAATCTCAATATGTAGTGACTATCATATTCTTTTTCCAACCAAAATTGGAAACCCTACCTTAGCTTAGATAAGTCAGGTTGGTTTTTAAATAGAGTTTAGATAGTGATGATTAGAAGAATTTGCCTCAATAACAAAGCATGGTTCCTCTATCATGTTCTTTCATTCAACAATAGACCATTTCATAACGTGGTTTGAGCTTATTATTGGTTTCTTCACTCCTGTTATTTTCTTGAGCCGATCGAAAATTTTCTATCGCTCAAGGTAGGGTAACTTTTGCATACATGCTATCCTCTCCAGATTCCGCTTGTAGAATTATATTGGATATGTCGTCGTTGTTTGAGCTTATTGAAATCATCTCCTAGGATTGAAAAAAAAATTCCCCACAGATCTTAGTGGTCAACAGATAATATTTGGAAAAAGCAAATCAAGTGTTTTTTTACAATTTAGCTTTTGTTATTTTAACATCAATTTGAAATAAATGACTTTCTTTTTTAACTCACTAAATACAAAATAACAAACAAGAATGTAATCTCGGTGCTCGATTCAAAACTATAAACAAATCGAATAAAATTCACTTTTTCAAACGCAAAAACATAAATTATTATCTCTTCGTCCAAAAAGCTAAAATATTTGGTTCATGCAACTGAATTTTCAGAGTTTTTTTTCATTATTCAAAATAATTGAATGTTCAAAGTTTAAGAGGATGTTTGTGTTATAAAATATTACTGTATGGATGTCCACCACACCAAAAAATTACTATGACTATTATCTCCATTATTTTCCTCCATTACGAATACAACCTCCACCTTTATGATCATTATTCTTGTACCCTTTTACCGCCATAATCTCTCCTTCATTATATTCATGTTTATAACTATTTTTGTATAACCTCTATGTTGCATTATAAATAGAGGTATAAGGTTCATATTGTATATACTTGAAGATTTGGTGAACGATTAAATATTTGGAAGAATAAGAATAACTCTCATATGTTGTCTCCATATATCTATTATCATATTCTATATTTCTTGTCTTATTTTGCTTTAGTTTTGTAACACGTTATCAGCACAAATATTTATCATTGAAGGATTGAAGCAAAGTAGATATAAAAAGTTAAAAATAATGTGTTTATTTTTCTCTCGGGAACAGGATAAGTTAAATACTATAAAGTGGTATAAAAGGTTATTAGGCACATTGTAGGTGCAATCCAATTAGAAAAGTTATGAAAATCCTCCATCAAAATAAAGGAGTACAGAATGTTAGTACATTAGTAAATTTGACCTTTTAAAGTGATGTGGAGGTGGGTCACATAAATTTGATGATGTCAAAGCCTGACCATGGGTTTCTAATAAAAACTTATGGAGCATTTACAAATGGCTATTGTCCATTCTTGAAGAAAGTTATGACTTGTATCTGTATGGAAAAGAACATGTTCATGTATGGTTGGATAAGTGTCACATCTCACATCTACAGGAGGTTTCAGAGTTTGAAAATAAATATTTTGACATTAATAGTCATTTAGTTATATATATTGATTAGTACTCAAATATTGTGGTACCTTAAATCATGAACTTTTGGAGGACAAAAGAAAGAAATTGTTATTTCCTATAAAGGTTGTGGTCATGATCAAAATAAATGTTTTTATGTGGTCAAACAAATTGTCGTTGGTTGTTAAGAAATAAATCTTGCATATATTAATTTTAATCATGACAATAATAATTATTTCTTCTTGAAGGAGATGGTCGCCATAAGAATGGTGTTATGAAATTTGTGGCAGTAATAAACGTAATTGAGAATTCTGAAAGGTCTATTTGTTATGATTCAAAGGCATGAAATACGGGACTTTTCAGTGCGATTTTAAATTTAGTCAGACTCTAATGTGAATACTAACATCGAGTAGAAAAAAAAAAGGAAAAAAAAATTATGTTCTCATGGTTTGAAGATAAAAAAAAAAAAAAGAAGGAAGATTTGATGTTCTGATTAGAATTTACGAAGTATTCTAAAAGAGAGTGAAAACTATCACAACTAACAAAGTCAATATCAAAATCATAAATGAAGCAACGACTTTTTTGTGGTATTCTTTTTTGGTCAGGAAATTAGGTTAGAAGTTGATTAGAATGGTATTTTACTTATGTTATTTTAATTTTTAAAAATATTTTTACTTTTGTAACTCTAATAAATTTTAATTAAAATATATTTTTAAAAAAGTTCATAAACTTTTGGGATAATGCATAATTACTTCCTCAACCTATGCCCGAAATTTCAGAGATACACTTATACTATATTAAGATCCTATTATCCCCTGAACTTATTTTATTAATAATTTTCTATCTCTTTTCGGCCTATGTGACACTATCTTGTGGATTTAACGCTGATTGACTTTTTTTTTCAAACTAGTGCCACGTAAGCCGAAAAAGGATAAAAATTACTTATAAAATAAGTTCAGGGGTAAGAGGACCTTACTATAGTATAAGTGTGTCTCTGAAATTTCGGGCATAGGTTGAGAAAATACTTGTACATTTTTCCTAAACTTTTTAAATTTCTAACCAAATTTTCTGATCATTTAACAATTTCCTCATTCGCTTAACTTTACTAACACTCTATATACTACCACTAAATGATGATTTATTTATATTATAAGTCAAAGCACATGCTTGTACAGTTTTTCAGTAAACACTATTCTTATCTAAATTTGCATTTGACCATATAGAAATGAAAAAAAGTGAATAAATTAAAAGATCTTTTGGTAGAACTTATAAGAATAATACTAAGTGGAGTGAGTTATTTTTTACATCTATTTTTATTTGTCATGTTACGTTTTTCAAAAGTTAATTTGACTATTTTTAAAGTTAAACTAAATTATATTAATTCGATATTTTAAACAAAAAAATTATAAATTAAA
Source organism: Solanum pennellii (assembly GCF_001406875.1). Classification (NCBI taxonomy): domain Eukaryota; kingdom Viridiplantae; phylum Streptophyta; class Magnoliopsida; order Solanales; family Solanaceae; genus Solanum; species Solanum pennellii. Next base: position 91,734,165 of record NC_028637.1, read on the forward strand.
AAACTATATGAAAATACTATAAATTGCAATTCTTTTGCATATTAATATGATAAAAAAATACATCTTAAAATATTAGTCAAAGTTCTTATAGTTTGACTCTAAAATAGAAACCATAACAATGCTTGCATTAAGAATGCTTGTGTTAGTAATGATTATATTAACTATACATAGATTTTTTTTATGCATTTTTTTATTTGGTTTTAAAATAGTTTAGATTGCATAAATATATTTATTTACAAAGATATCTTTCACTATTATGATGAAAATGACGTAGTAAAGATTTCAAGGGGCAATATAATCTTTAACCATGCTAATGCATGCATTAAAATCTATTACGTTACTTATATGTAGACATCCATGAGACTAGTAACACACACCTTAATACACAATTAATAT
>NC_028637.1:91734650-91734858 GCF_001406875.1 Solanum pennellii
ATTTAATAGTAATGTGCATCACTTTTATTAAATACACTCTATCAAACAATCTTTTAAACGGTAACACTTCCACAAGTTTCATAGCTTAACTATCCAATATATACATATCATACATAATGAGTAATGTCACCCTATGTATTAAAATACCCCTCGTCACTAAGTTAGCCATATTTTGGAAGTTACTTGACAATAGACACGTGAGAACAAA
>NC_028637.1:91734878-91735844 GCF_001406875.1 Solanum pennellii
CCCCCCCTATCCCCCCCCAACACACACAACACCCAATAAAAATGGATCCACCTAGCATCTCCAACAACTAATAGTTTAGGTATATAACGAAAACATCAATAGGTGGAGATATGAAGTGTAATAATGTAATTGTTTTCAACCTATACCAGTGAAAATATTTATCACATGGAGTGCCACTTTGGCACCTAATAAAGCATGCATACCATCAGCTACTCAACGAAGTGTTTTTGCACATAGATAACAACTATAATTAGGGTGTGAAACTCATAAAAATAATATGATAATTCAACTAAAAAATGAAAAACCTATCCAAAACCTGTTATATCAGAGCATATTCTTCTACCCTTTCATATTAACTCTGAAATCGCATCATGTATACTCAAAAACCAAATGCAAGAATTCAAGGCAAGTGAGAACTGATCAAGACGTACGTCGCAATTACTTCATGATTCATAACGTGGTACTATTTAACTACAGCAACAGTAACTAAGTTTGGTTGATTACTTCTTTGCACAAAAAGATGGAACCTTTTTTCTCATCTGGCAACTAAAGAATAGACACTTGACAGAACAGGGACCGGCTGCTTCTTTCGACAACCTAGGTACACTTTGCTCATGAATAAATAACAGGACTTGGCTTTTTCTAAACAAGGAAATCTGCGTCTGAAAGTTCTAGCACTTTATGCAGGCCGATTGGTTTTACACCAGGCCGGAATGTGTTCTCGTCAATGTACCTATGACATAATTTAACGTATTATTAGGATTTGTGCAAAGCCAAAGAATGGTCAGTCAGAAAAAGTGAACACTCACATTTCCTTCAAGAAAGGGTGTTTGTAGAAGGCATCTGGAATCCTCCCAGAAAATTGATTGTGATCGAGATACCTGAAATCAGATTCAGCTTCAGACATCAACTATCAAATGTATACAATAAGAAGAGTGAAGGAATGATTTGTAACAACCCTACACC
>NC_028637.1:91736318-91742923 GCF_001406875.1 Solanum pennellii
CCCCCCCCCCCCCCCCCCCCGATTTGTCAAGAGTGAAGAACGTAAACATAAATAAATAAAGGAACAAAACACTCACACATACACAAATGCAAGGACCATTTGGGCTTTAAGGGAACATCTAGGATATTGCAACTTGCAAGGATCATTGGTCATCTAGTTTGCATTTTGAATCTGAGTGGCAAGGTTTAAGGAACATATCTACCTTCAAATTCTAACACAGACTTAGTCACTAGCTTTCTTGCATTAGATTCACCGCTTCTTGCTCCTAATCAATAATGTATCATCAGTACAGTCTCGCTAACAACTAATATATCGGTTTGCACGCTATCTATTGAATATTTGTTGTTTAATGCAACCCTATCCAAGAAGAAACCCATGGACCTCACAAATTGATCTAATATTTTCAGAGAAGAGGTTGCTTGGCTGGTTTTGGGAAAATATCCCATACCAGTTACCACCTTCATTGGAGCAAACTTGTGCTGAGCCTCATTCATGGCTCAAGCATCACATTGACAACACTAACAACCACTTAAATGGAGAACGCCCTAGTTTCAGTTCATGTGGTTTAGCTCCAACACCAACACTTTAAAGGAAAATATTGTGATAAAAGGTTATGTCAGAGGAAATATGTGGGTTAAGCTTCATAACAATGTTCCCATTTCCAACACAGCATATCTTGAGCAGTCATATGTGTCTGACACAAGTAGACTTGTCTCTTGACATTCTGTAGTTGTTTGACCAGCAAAATGCAGGTCCTTCTGCATCCTCCAAGCCTCACTTGTACAAATAATGACTTCTAATCTGGGGGATGGAGGGGAATGTAAGTGTTGAAAGACCATGGATTTTGGAAGAAAGAAGAAATGGGTAGGAAACGGAATGGATATTGACAACCAGGTGCAAAATTGTTTAATCACTTAAAGATTTGCATGCATCAGTGTTCATATTTTTTTGAATTATACATACAGTTTTTTACCACGTTACACCAATAAAACCATTATGTTCTAACAGACAATCTTCTATAATTAAAGTTTAACATGTCATTCATGCATCTCTCTACCAGTGTGCTGTTGCTACACAGCTCAACTGAAATATTGAGTACATGAGAAGTTTTACTGTTGAAATGGATTGTGTTTTTTGTGCTAAAATTAGAACCTTTTAGGATGAGAACACTCTTGCATTTAATTTCTCCAGGCAATTCTATACATTACTACTTGTAGGAGGAAATCATTACGGATAAGGTCCAATAAGGTCGGCCAACAAGCTTCAAGTCCATCTACTAGTGTTTTTGTCACAGCATCCATAAAATGCACAATCCTCAAAATTTATCTCCTTAAGAAAGAAAGTCCCTTGCAAGACCAAATTAGCCAACTAGTCCCGAGCTCATCTGTTTTGAGTTGAGGGTCTATTGGAAACAACATCTCAACCTTTTTAAGATAGGGGTAAGGTCTGGTGGGTACACACTACTCTTCCCAGACCCCACTTGTAGCATTACACTAAGTAGTAAGTACGTTGTTTTTGTTCATCCTTAAGTTGAACAATCCTCAAAATTCATCTTTTTAAGAAAGAAAGATCCTTGAAAGACTGCACTCACTAGACAATCATTGGGACATCACATCCAATATGCTAATATTTTGATAGGTTAATACAGCAGTCTATTGATAACAGAAAACGGCACTAAACTACATCATGATAGCACACAGGTCCCTGATCATATCTGACATGGCGTCTGAATCATGCACAAAGACCAGGTTGCACCAAAAAGCTATCAAAGAAAAAGATCTCAACTTAAGGCTAAGGATCTTTCTGTATTGAATTTTCTCTGTCCAAACTGTCCACATACAGTATAATAAATGAGTAGCTAAGAGCATAAAGAAGGACTTACAAGTAAGTTAACTTAGGAATATGAGCAATGCTATATGGTATAACTCCTGTCATCTTGTTGTAGGATAGATACCTGTAATAACCAAAGCAATCAAATTAAGCATAATAATATTTATCAACCAGCAGGAGAAATTAGCTGTTATTTGTCCAAAAGACAAGCAGTAGTCAGGGAGAAACTCTCTTCCTGAAACTTACAAGATCTCCAAGTTCGTCAGATTAGCAAGTTGCGCTGGAATGCCTCCAGTAAGATAATTATTGTTCAAGTATCTGGAAGTTACAGCACAAGTTATCCTTGAATTAGCATATAATTCATAATACTAGCAGCAGGATAGCTTCAAGCGATATGACAATTAAACAAGAATAATCAACTTACAGGTTGCGGAGAACTGGAAAACATCCTTCAATACGTATGAGTTCTCTTATAGTTCCAACCAAACGATTGTTACCAACATCCCTGGAATTGCATGAGATCACAGTGAAATCCATGTGTGACACAGGTTCCATATGTTAAACAAGAGAAGAAGTTAAGATGGTATCATACAGGTGTCGAAGATACTGTAAGGAACCCAGCTCAGGTGGAATTCTTCCAATAAAATGATTTTCATGCAGATGGAGATAACGAAGCTCAGGAAGATTAGCAAGCTCCTTAGGTATTTCGCCTTTGAAATTATTAAAACTTAGGTAGCTGAAAAATATACATCAGATATTAGTCTATAACAGCAAAATAGATCTATGGATAAAGACTAAAGAGTACAGCTAGAGAAGCTGAAAAAGCACTCACAGATGTGTTAGCTGCTTTAGTTCACCTATTTCAGGTGGAATGACATCTTGCAGCTTATTCCACCTTACGTTTCTGGTAAAGAGAATCAGGAGAAGGAACTAATCAATAGTGTAACATTACAACACACTAGGAACTAGAGGATATAATTTCATATTAGTATGTTGGGTAAAATAGCAATAAAAGTAACTTTTGAAGTTAAAATTCTGGGACAAAGTGGAGGTTCCTATGGACAAAGGAAAACTTAAAGGTATGATAAGGGCAACAAAAAGTAGATATACATCTAATACAATCCTAAAAATAGTATAAAAGGCCTTCTTAGTTAAGTGACATTTCCTTGACAATAAACCTACTCTGTTTATATTTTCTAGAAATTAAGCCTACTAGTATATATTCTCTCAGTCGAAAATTATTTCTCTTCGGTGACATTATATCAGGCAGACTCCCTCTCACTCCCTTCTTTGGGATTAATCATTAATCAGGTGGACTTTTCCTTGTTATTAACGCATTTCATCTCGATGAAAAGCCATGTACTTAATCACTTCGTACAACACAGTTGAATCATATTAACACCATCTAGCTAGGTTTTAATGGATAAACATATGTTACTCCTGAAACTAGAGAAACAGGCTATTCAGAGACAGAGCATAAGCCCAAAACATAAATATCATTTCATAATAGCTATTGAATATAGATACTTCAATAGGAGTATACAAGTGAAGGATTATACAATATTTTAAGACGCTTCAAACGCCCAATTTGAGAAGGAAGAGGGCCGGTCAGCTTGTTATTATGCAGATCCCTGTCATATGAAAGAATATTATGGATTAGGAAGTTCAGAATGAAAATCAAAAGATCCAACAGTACAGGCACAATTGTCCACTAACTATTTCCTTAAATAGTAGTATCAAATTTGCAAAAAATGACTACAAGCACATTATAGATAACGCCCACGTTTTTTGGGATAACAGTCAACACCCAAGCAGAACAATTTTTTAAGTTCGTTAATTAACAATTAAGACTGGAGGCTGTAAAAACATCCATAATGGAACTTAGGGAAACTTCTCAATTTGTTCGAAGTTAAAAAAACTGTAAGTAGTAGCTGAAGTTTTATAAAAACTAGATTCCAGTACAAAGACAGAGAAGAAGAATCTTACAGTCTAGTAAGATCTAATAAATTAGTGACAGCAGTAGGAAATGGGCCAACAATTGAAACAGCATAAACTTCCCTGCAAGTGGTAAAACAGAAAAGAACATTGTGAAAAAAGTGACAAGTAAAGATATTTCAATTCTGTAACTTCATATAGATTTGAACCTTAGATAAAAGCTACCTAGAACTGGTGAAGCAAAACTTACAATTCAGTAACTACTCTATAATCACCCTGCGTTGAACATGTAACACCAGACCATGGAGGTAAATCACCATCTCCACAAGGATCATCTCCAACCCATGCATACACCACTCTCCATCCAAGAGATGCCTTAATTTCATTCAGAGCTTTCACTACAGTCATTCCAGAAGTTCAAATTTAGTCCATGTAAACATATACATTCAAGTACTACGACAACTCCTAGGTTTTCTCATGAATGCAATCAAAGGCCTAAAACTGTTTAAATCATTTTAATGAAATATTAACAGAGAAAGAGTGGATATAATTGGAACTCCACAACATTTCCAACAACACTAGGTTTAGAGAGCAAAGCTATTAACCTTATGATCATGGGCTCAAGCCCTACGAGACATTCTTATTTCTGACAAGCATAAAAATACTCGTGATCAATTGTATACTTACTTGTACTACAATTTAATTAACTAATACTATGCAATCATGGAGAGATAAGAATTAAACTGATATTTATTGAATGATAAATAGGTTTAACTTTCCAAGGATAGCTACACTTACCAGTAGCAACTAGAAAATAGAATTCTACGAGCAAAAAAGGGGTAAAACATTTATAGTTAATGACACTACAAGGCACTGATTTGGTTTATTGATTGCAGATGATAGATAATACATTGTACAGATCAAGATTATACACATCTCTCTCAGAAAAAAGGGAAATAAAAGACGCAGGTGAATAGATATTCCTCAACAACATCAACAAACTGCAAAGCTTGAATTACTAGACCAAGAAAATTGACATTCAGGAAAAAGGAAATTATAGTAAGAAAAGATGAAAACACAATAAGCTATACGTAGAAACAGCATTAAATTTTCCACTCAAAATATACAAACATGAACTTAGAAGCTGCATAAAATCTAAAAAGTCCAATTACTTCCAGGAAAGCCATAAACATACACTTAGAAAGCAAATCCAATTATTTTGGCTCAAACTATAAACTTCCACTTACAACTTCATCTAATCCATAAATTCCAATCATTTCCAACCATACAAGTGCACTTCGAAACCACATATAATTTATAGAATAAATCCAATTATTTCAACTTAAACTATAAACTTGCACTTAGAAGCTGGAAAAGATCTATAAAATCCAATTACTACAACTCAAACTATAAAGTTGCTCTAGGACTACGTAAAATCCACTTACTTCCACTCAAACTATAAGTTTTCACTCAGAAATTGCATAAAATCAACAAAATTCAATTGTTTTCCGCAAAAACCATAAATCCACCACAAACTAGAATCTATAAAATCCAGCTACTTCCACTCAAACTATAAGGTTTCACCTAAAAACTGGATAATATCCAATTACTACAACTCAAACTATAAAATTCAAGTACTTCCACTCACACTATAAGCTTACAGTTAGAAATTGCATAAAATCAACAAACTTCAATTGTTTCCGCAGAAACCATAAATCCACCACAAACTGCACATAATCTACAAAATCCAGCTACTTTCAGTCAAACTATAAGCTTGCACCTAAAAACTGGATAATATCCAATTACTACAACTCTGAACAATAAAATTCAATTACTTCCACTCACACTATAAGCTTACAAATTACATAAGATGTACAACGTTCAATATTGTTTTCACTGAAACTACAAAAATTTCACCACAAACGGCATATAATCAACAAAATCTCACTATTTTCACTTGAACTTTTAAAAATCAATTAAACTCCACTCAAACTATAACCTTCCACCTAGAATACATAAGATCTACAAAGTTCAACATTGTTACATTTTCTCTGAAACTACAAAATTAATTTCACTTAAAGCTGCATACATACTCTACAAAATAACAAAAGCAAACTATTATCAATCAAATTCAACTGATTTTCTCACTAATTTAAAAAGTAAATAGATCGAAATGTGTACCGTCACGTTTGAGGGTTTTAGAGTGAACGTGAACGCTTCGGATCAAGCATAACGAGAAGATCAGGAGAAATACTGAAGGTAGATGCCCATGGCGAGCCATTTGAATAGGGTTAATCACCTTCAGGAGAGTAGAATTATTGAAATCAACCGGAATCCAAACACAGAGCTACACGTACATTACTGTAGTCTGAGATTGAGAGAGATGATGGAAGTGAAGGAAGAAGATCTATGTGAAATCAATACTCACTTTGGGAATTTTCCTCAAAATTAGTTTTTTTTATACAACGCGCTAGTTAGCTTGCACTGCGCGTCGGTGGATTTCATGTATATATGCTTATTAAAGTTGCACATAATCGAATAATCGAATTGAATTGAAATTTTTTTAAAAAAAATATTTTCATATTTGATATGTTAGTCGAAAGTAAAATTTAGAATTATGATATTTGAGCTTGGATTTAATATGGGACATTAGAATTATTTGATATTCGATATTTCCCGAATATCAAATTATTTAGTTAATAAAATCATATATCAACAAGTAGGGATAGGCATGGTATGGTATATACCAAAATACCATATCATACCAAAATTTTTAGTATTCTGATTTTGATATTATGGTATTTGTCGTGATATATATATATATATATATATATATATAT
>NC_028637.1:91743106-91744039 GCF_001406875.1 Solanum pennellii
TATATATATATATATATATATATATATTGTATTCGGTACAATATTTGGTATTTGGAATAACATATCGAAATACGGAATATCATATGAAGTATATAGTTACATAAATATATATTATATATTATTAAAAGACTAACAAATATGCAAATGTTTAGAAATTAAAATTTTGACTACTTGAAATGTATTTGAATTGTCATTGATTAACAAAAGAAGTTGTTTGTGCTTTATTTGCATATATATTTCTACATGTATAATGTGTTATTTTTTTTTATGTCTTATTACTTGTTTATCTTCTACTATATTGTGTATTCACATAGAAAAATAGAAATAATTGGAGCGATAGTATCATATTTGTAACACAATTAGCAACAAATTTCTTATATACTGAATGCATAACGAATCGAAGTTTGATTTAGCAATTATCGAACCAACATTTAAAATTTATGTCTTTGATATTTTAACTATCAATTTTGAGGTATTGAATACGAAATTTAGAAATTTGTAACGTCCACCCCAGCACTGATTATACAATGTAGATAGCCAAAAGTTAGGATGGGTAAAATCAAGCCTAGTTGTCATCTCATTTAAGTTTGAATGGGTTATTGATCCGCTCATTTATTAAGTTGATCCATTTCAATCCATGAAAAATTAGGTAATACGTAACAAACATTGAACCAAGAGAAATCTTGTCAAAATATTCTCAAAGAACTTGTAAAAAAACTTGATAAATTATATATAGTCATAATTATAAAAAATTATTAGGTACTAAAATATCATAAAAGAACAAATAAAATAAGTAAAAATTAATAAAATTTGGGTTGGATTGGCTTTTGACCCGTTCTACAACTCATTAGCCAACTTGACTCAAGCAAATATGAATTGGGTTGGGTCTTGAACCATTTGTTGTCTTTACCAATTATGACCCGTCAGAATTTT
>NC_028637.1:91744087-91771587 GCF_001406875.1 Solanum pennellii
CCCCACAAAAAGTATATATTGACTATATAATATAGTTTACCTATATATGAGTTATGCACTAACAATACATTATGACACACTCAAAAAATTAAGTATAACTTAACTATACATGAACTATACAGTTGATATACACGAATTATACATTGATTACACTATCTTGATCAATTCAAAATCACTTATAAATAGTTTTAAATTTTAGATATGATATACTCTCGATGTTTTAAATCTTTTGATATATAATTCACTCAAAATAATTCATTTTTTCTTTACGATAAATTTTAAAGAAAAAGATGCAACATAAGTAGAAGCAGAGGAAGAAGCATAAGCAACGAAGAAGAAATGCACAAAACATCTCGTCAAATTCTTCTTAAAAAATAACTTTAAAAATAAAAATCATCTGTAAAAGTTCTTTAACTGACCGAATAGAAAAAAAATGACATATTTTTTATAAATAAGTTTGCTGAAGAGCTATAACAACAACCAACTACAACAAACCCAGTGAATCTAACTATGTAGGTTTTGGAGCAGATGTAATATACATAGATAGAGACGTTATTCAAAGTGCATTAAATCGAAGTAAAATAAAAAAAATATAGTCATTAATAAGAAAAATAGTGCAAAGTCTACGCAAAAAATACTAAAAACACTAAAATATTGATAATTATACACAATAACAACATATGACAAAATTAAAAGGGTATTGATAATTATACACAATAACAACATATGGCAAAATTAAAAGGGCACGACTAGTACTACGACATATATTAACAAGCTTAAAACCTTCTCAAGGCAAGACACTTTTTATCTCATATCTTTTTACTCTAATTCGCGATCTTCATTCCTTTTTATCTAAAGTCATGTCCTCAGTAATATGAAGTTCTGTCATATCTTGTCCAATCATATATCTATAATACTTTTTTGGTCTACCTCTACCCCTTCGCAAAGCCCCAAGAATTGGCCTCTCCTACCCCTCACTAGACGCCAATGCACCTTCTCAACACATGTTCAAGTCATCTCAGTCTCACTTTCATCTTGTTTGCCACTACCACCTTCTCTCTGATAACACCATTCATAATCTTATCGCTTCTTGTATCATCACACATCCATCTCAATATATGTTTCCAAAACATGCATTTTTTGAATATGTGAGTGTTTGACTGGTCAACAATCTACCCCATACAACAAGGATAGTCTAACCACCATTGTATAGAACTTACCCTCAAATCTAGGTGTTACATACCTTCTTATCACACAAAACTCTAAAGATAAGCCTCCATTTCATTCATGCCACCTTATGCGATGTCTGACATCATCATCAATATTTGTCGAAGGGCTATGTGGCATGATTATCCCCTCTTTTTTCTAATCATAATATCTATGTGAATTAGTTTAGAGTCCTATCGCTTACGTCTTAAAATATGATTGAAAAATAAGTAATTAATATTGATAACAAAATAATTTTCTATTATATAAATTAAAAATAATAAGTAAAGATAAAAGTTATTTTTTAATCAATAATTCAAGTATATTTTATTTGAAAATTATTTGTAATAGGAAATTAGGAAGAGCCACTTTGAGGACCTTAGTTAAGATTTACTTATCTTCTTCTTTTTTATCTTTATCTTTTACTACAAGAGTCACTAAAAAATTATCATTAGATCTGTAAATCTGGAGTTGCTACACGAATCTAACAAAATCCAAATAAATATTTCCTTCGTTCGTTTTTATTTATTATGGTTTCTTTTATAGAATGAAACGATAAAAATTTTGATCAACATTTTATAATGTATTTTTTTATTATATTGATATGCAAAAAAAATTCAATATATAGTTTCTATAGTTTTTGAAAATTTAATTTTTCTTTTGCAAATATCAAATTAATATAATTTAACTTTAGAAATTAGTTAAATTAACGTTTGAAAAGTACAACATAACAAATAAAAATAGACAACGAGAGTATCAAAAAAGAATTGTTCGGAATCTGACATTTTATCTAAAATTTCACCCAAATAGTTCCACTTAAATGTGTAAAATTGATTCTATTTAATTTTTTAGCTTTCAAATTTTGAATTCAGTCCTCAAATTGATATCAAAAGCTTTCAAACTTTGGATTTAGTTTCATCCAATAATTTTTTGAGAAAGACTGAAATCACTTTAACTTTACAAATTATTTTATTCTTAAACTATTGACAATCTTAAAAACGTCACTCTACTTGATTATGTATCTTTGATGTGCTATATAACATAGTAAGTGATTTTAAACTTTTGTAAAATTAAAGTATAAAACTCTTAATAAAAAGTTGAGAGAAGTGTTGAAAACACCTTAAACTAAGTGAGAATTTAAGGATATAATTTACTCATGTTGCAAGATCGGGGATGTTTATAAGTTCAGTTAGTCAAGTAAAAGAGAATTTTTAAGGCTGCCAATAGTTCAAGAACAAAGCTAATAATTCACACTGAATTTATGAGTGTTTTAATACTTCTCTCAATAATCTTCAAGAAGTCTAATAACACACATTTAATTAAAATTGGCTTTTATTTAAAATGTAAGATCAACTCCTTCAAACTTATAAATGTGATACTGTAATGACTCGATTGATCATGCATTTTTGAAAAGTTTCATGAATTTATCATTTTAGAACATTGATATATTTATTGACGCGTTTCATCTATATTTGTCAATCATTAAAATTGCATAAACTCCAACATTCTTGTCAGACATATATATAAAAAAAAGTGAAAATCAATCATATAATTCGTTTGAGTCAACTTTGTTATCTAACTAAAGAGAATATACTCCTTATGTTCTTTTGTTTTGAGTTGGATGAAAGGAGGATAATAGTAGTCCCAAATAAATTGATTTACTAAAGAAAAATTGGTTTAAAGTTAATCACAATTTGGATCGGTTTACATTTAATTAAGATTTACTCTTAAGGGACTACAAAACAGAAGTGTCCTAAATATATATTATACAATTTTGATCAGTTTACAAAACCCAATATTTATCCCAAAAATGTTAATTTATCCCTTTTAAAAAAAAACCTTAAAAATAAATTTCATGATAATCGTACAAAGCCTAAAATCATCCCCCCCCCCCAAAAAAAAAAAAAAAAGAAGAAAAAAGTAGAAGAAAAAGTCAAGGTTGTTATACATGAATGGATATCAAATGTTCAATAAAACTATCTTTGTATTTTAATTTGTCTGTGGTTTGTATCTTAACTTCCTCAACTTCTTTTGCATTACCTCAAATTTTGCAACAATATGTTTAGCCTATAAATATCGAAATGTTAACATTATGTTTGTAAACCCAAATAGGTATTACCTAAAACATTTTTAACAGAAATTGTTAAATATATCTAATCTAAGTAGGTATTACCGAAAAATCTTTTATACAGGGTGACATCAAACTTTTTAAGAAACATAAACAATTGGTAATTGCTTCATCGCACTATCTATTGCTCTTTTATTCATGAATTCATATATGTATATACAATGTAATTTTCTGTTTGTGGTGTTCGTTTGAGGTGTTCGTTCAAGCCACCCATGTGGTTTTGCCCCTGACATCATCTAGTTAAGCTCAACAATTTGATATGTTATTAGAAATATGACTTTTAGAGGCTTCATTGGTCAATTTGTTGATGAAACAAAAATATAATAGAATGGGAACAATGATATCCACCGTCAATGAAATTTAACTACATTTATTGGTTAAGACTATGTTTGTGACTATAATAGTGGAGAAATAATAGTAGAAAGGCTTTCCATATCATTTGTCATGACATTTTTAGTAATTTTTGTTGCTTTAATTGTTATGAATTATTTTCTTGAGTCGAGTGTCTATCAGAAATAATTATTTTATCCACATGGATAGGGATAATGTATTCATATACATTATCCTCTCAGATCTCACTTTACGAGATTAAACTTCAATAGTAATATTCTAAGCAATTACAAAACTATTTCCACAAAAACGAAAAAACTTACTAAGGGGTGACATAATATTGTGTTTTATAAAATGATGTTGTAGTAACTTGTCTATTTGTTTACTTTCTTAAAAATCAACATGGCTTGATTAAAAAAACTTGACAACATGAGATGCTTAATGTACCGAGCTATTGTATCTGACATAATCATCTTTTTTTGGGCAGTGCCAAAATGGCATCTCATCAATTTATTTGTTTCCTAGCAATGATATCTCTTATGATTATCAATATTAGTGCAAACAATGCATGCCACCCTGATGATCTCAAGGGTCTCAATGACTTCAAAGCTGGCATACATTCTGATACTTCAGGCAGACTAAGCAAATGGATTGGCCAAGATTGTTGCAATTGGCCAGGCATTTCTTGCAACTCTACAACTAATAGAGTTGTACAAATCTATTTACCTGGTCACTATGTATCTGGTGGCGATGAATCTCCAAACTTCGTATCAAGTACAATGAGTGGTTCAATCTCCCCTTCAATTTCACTTCTCACTTCACTACAAGTTATTGATCTTAACAAACTAGTCGGACTAACAGGGCAAATTCCTGAGTCCATTGGGGTTCTCAAGGATCTCAAAGAACTCAACTTACAAACCAATCAAATCTCTAGTACAATCCCAGAGTCAGTATTCACATTGACGTCTCTAACAACCTTGAACCTTGAAAACAACCACTTAACAGGGGAAATTTCGGAGAATATTTGCAACTTACAAGCACTTCAAAAGCTTTTCTTGTCAAACAATTCATTCACCGGAAAAATTCCACTTTCAATCACAAAACTACATTCCATTTCCACAATCCACTTAGAAAAAAATCAACTTGTTGGTGAAATGCAATTGCCTTTAACTCCTTCCCAATGGCCTTCAATTAAAACTTTGGCTCTTGACAACAATGCACTTACTGGAGTTATACCTGATTCAATTGGTTATTTGACAACACTTTCATCACTATCTATGTCAAATAATCAACTAACAGGATCTATTCCTTCTAGTTTGGGAAACATAAAGCAATTGCAAATGTTGAAGGTCAATAACAACAATTTATCTGTTGAGATGTTGCCAACGACGATGTGTGGTCTTACTGAGCTAAGTGTATTGTATGTTTCTCAAAACAAGATTCATGGACCATTACCTGGATGCCTTTCATCATTCAAGTACTTATTAGATGTCGACGTACCATTCAAACGTACAGCCATTCTTCCTATGGGAGTACAAAAACAGTGACGGAGCCAGGAATTATGAAGGAAATCCAAAAATGCCTCAATTTGAAATGTTATGTATGTCTACAATAACCCAAAAAAAAAAAACCTTAGTGTATTTACTTATTATCTCTATGTTATATGAGACTCCAACTAGCCAGAATCACTGGCTAGTATGAAAAAAATCTAATACATAAAGTACTTCCTTTGTTTTTATTTTCGAGTACTCTTTTAACTTTAATTTCTGATAAGTATACATACTCGCGCGATATAAGAAAATATTAAAATGTTGAGATCTTTTATATTTAAATTTCAGTATTCATCTTATTTACTAATCTAATACAACTTAAAGTAGAAATTAACACGAGCCAACAACTTTAAGACAGAAACAAATTATAAAATATAGTTTTGGATTATTAACAATCTTATTTCTTTAGTATAATGTGCAATAAGCAATGTTTTCTTCTTTTTTGTTTGAAATATAAAATTTTGAGAACTGTACCACGTTATACTTGCTGCTTCTTCCTCCTCCTCTTCCTCATTCTTTCTTTTTAATTCTTTTCCTTTGTACTTCTTTTATTTTGTCCATTCCAATTTTCAATAACAATTTTTCATATTGACATATATGATACATTTTGAAACATATATGAAGGTTAAACATATTTTAAAATTTAGGATAAATTACACATATTATTTGCGTGTTTTTATTGAAAAAAGATCATATCGTTGAGGAAGATAGAACTATTGCAAAGTACAGATATTGTATAAATAACGTATATAAATTGTATATACATCTCCAATACTAGTTTTACATAATATATATGATCATATAATGACGATACATTTTATTTTGGTAACTATAAGCTTTATTTACCAGATGTTTTCAATATGAACATTGTTTAAAACTCAGGATATGGACATAATCTCAATCTCAATATAACCACTAAGCTACTATCTATGATAAAAATTAAGTTTTAACATAAAGTTAGCCAGCTTCGGTTGCATACTGCTTCTGCAATGGATTTCTTGTATGATGCTCCTGGTTATCTCCTCTATGGCTCTCTCCTTATATTGAAAAAAAGTTGTAGTTCATTTCTTGCATAACATTATACAGAGAGGGTCATTCTATATACTTTCATCTTGCAGTGCTTTATTACTTGTGTCATGTGATACAACCCACTCCAATTCTTCAGTCCAACCTGTGGTCCTTTTGTCAATGCATAGTTTTCACGATCCAGACCGTCGTGATTGACACCCATACTAGTCCTTCGGAGAAGAATCACTACTACAACAAGACTAAGCAGCTTAACAAAAACTAAGCATTTAAAGATATGAATGCAGGTTTAAATGACGAACTAAAAATGTAGTTCCCCTAAACTCTGAAGGTTTAAATAAACAATTAAACAAACTATTGCGGAAGTTAACCCCTAAAACATAAAGATCATTGTATCAAAACTCTACTAATCAACAAGTCTAAGAAAAGAGGATGCAATCATGAAACTAAACATACAAATAAATCTAAGTATAGAGTACTCTAAGTCCGAAAAGAATGGACTAAACAATTGACGATCCATGACAACCTGGAATAACTGCCTCACTCTTGAATCCTATCTTGATCAGTGATCTCCTAACCGAGGTCTGTCAGTAGCCACCTGAAAATGCCATGTACTCAACAAAGAACGAGCAAGTGCAGTATCAGTATACAACCACAATGTATTGGTAGGATCACATGACTACTCCATTAAACACAATATACACAAGCAATTCCAATACACTAAACAAACGTATACCGAATGCACCATTCAATTATCATTTTAGGAGCAACATACTATTTCCCAATATCAATGGAAATTAGATATGAACTTAATTAATCACAAGTAGTCCTCTCATGGAACCCACACCCAAACTGTTAATGTGTCAAAATGTGACAGGTAATTCAATTTATGTCTTGGAACGTGACACCTGATCCAATGTATATGTTAGAACATGACATCCGATCCAATCAGCACAACCACAATTACAACCATACCATAGTGAATAAAATATATAGTCACATGGTCAAGTAATAATTCATGTAGTTGTTTTCACATAATCATTTCATTAAATTCGATTCACAATTCACTATTCACATACATGCATGCATACAATGAAGCAATTAATCGTCATATATTACATAAATAGGAAATCAAACCATCACCTACCTCAAAACCAAGCCTGAATACTCCTAAGACACTTGAGTCTTCCCTTCCCGAATTTTTTCAACTTGTTCTTGGTCTATAAGCAAGTAATTAACTCAAGGATCAATAAACAAGGTCTAATTTACCCAGATTATACCAAACTTAATAACCTAAGACCAAACCCATGATTCTAATGTTTAGCTGTTTTTCCCACCATTAACTTCAGGCCAACCTCCCCCCTAACAACGATGATTACCCAAGATTATGCATTTTAGGAATCGAATTACGGATTAGAGGAGTAATTTCCTTACCTTTAGCGTTAAAAATCGTGGAAAATTGTCAAGAAATCACAATGGGTCCTCCCTTAGCTCTTAAGAACGAAGTTTTGCAACAAATAACACAATTATGGTTTTTCCCCGATATAAGTCGTGACTGTCTCGCCACAGTAGCCCCGCCCTGGAGGAATTAACCACCCCCCAATGGCTATCATGGAGACAGAATCTCGGAATTTTAGTTCCAAGATCCCGTTTCACAACACACCTTCAACCCGAGACATTCTAAAACTACCCTTTCACACCAATATCAGTTTCAGGAGTTTTACTTGTCCTAATTTGATTCTATAAAGCCGCACATGCTTCTTAACGTCTTGGTTATCCACTCGTGTAATAAAATTCATAATTATATCCTCCATTGATTACTAGATTTCTATAGACTTCAACTGACTTAAATTTCGTCCAAGTCTGGCCTAGGCCAGAAATTTCGAAGCTACTGCTCAGAAGTTTCTTACCAAAATTCCTTCCCTATTGGCTTTTCCATAATGACAGGAATATGTTGTTACAATAGATACCAATTTACTCGCTCGTCCCTGAGTGACAAACTAAGAGAAATGGGCTACGACAAGAGTAAAGTAGTACCTAGTCAAATTACTGGGGTACTTGTCTCACATGTCCTTCTCGATTTCCCAAGTAGCTTCCTCAACCATACGATGATTCCATTGAAATTTAATGGAATTTATCTGATTGGTTCTCAACTTCCGGACATCATGATCAAGATTGTAGCCAGTTCATCCTCATACTGAAGGTCTTTATCTAACAAAACTGAGTCCCAACTTATGATGTAGTCTTTGACCCCATGATACTTCTTCAACATGGACACATGAAACAGTGGATGGACTCCAGATAGGCTAGACGGTAAATCAATCTATAAGCCACTAGCCCTACACAGTCAAGAATCTCAAGTGACCCGATGTATTGAGGATTAAGCTTGCCCTTTTTGCCAAATCTCATCGCCCTCTTTATGGGTGACACTTTTAGAAGAACTTGCTCACCTGCCTAAAATGTCATGTCCCTTACCTTGTAGTCTGCATATTTTTTCTTTCAACTCTGGCTTAACTTGGATACTTCTCACGTTATCCCGAGCATCTTTCACCAAATCAACCCCCAAGATTTCATATCTCCATCCTCAAACCACCTTATGGGTTATGTACATTTTCTATAAAGTATCTCGAATGGTGTCATAACAATTCTGGAGTGGTAACTGTTATTATAGGAGAAGTCACACAACGGAAAGAACTTATCTCAATTCCCTCCAAAGTCAATCACACATGCCTTGAACATGTCCTTTAACACTTGAATAGTTCTCTCTAACTGCTCGTTCGTCTGCGGATGGAAAACTGTGCTAAAATCAGTTGAGTGACCAACTCCTCTGGCAATTTTACCCAAAACATGGATGTGAATTGCGTACCATAGACTGAGATGATAGAAAGGGGTACCTCGTGCAACCTCACTATCTCTTTCACATAAACCTTAGCCAATTGCTGAGCATTATATTCTGTACTCTGATCGGAATGAAGTGGGCTAACTTAGTCTGTCAACCACCACCCAAATAGAGCAAAACTTTCCCAAGGTCTTGGGAATACCAACCACGGATTCTATGGATATCATTTCCCACTTTCATTCTGGAATCGACATTAATATGTAGGCCTTTGGTGCTCATACTTTACTTGATGACAGTTTTGGAACTTAGCCACAAACTCAACTTTGTCTTTCTTCATGCCAGGCCACTAATAAAGTTGTTTGAAAACTTGGTACATCTTAGTCACACCCGGATGAATGGAATATCGTGAACCATAAGATTCTGACAATAACTTCTAAATCAATTCATTCACTCGAGAAACATTAATTCTTTCCTTAAAATAGAGCACACCTCCCGCATCAAGAACCACATCTTGTGACTTACCTAATATTATCCTCTTTCTGAGCTCATTCAAAATCTCATCCTCAAACTGCTTGGCCTTGATCTCCTCAACAAATGTGGGCCTAACCTCAATGCTAGCTAAGACCACCTTTCTCTGAGATGCCCAATCGCATGAACTTAGACTCCAAAATGTTTGAATCTCCTTGGCCAAAAGTCGCTTGGACACACCCAAGCAAGCTAGACTACCCATACTCACCGTCTTCCGGCTCAATGCATGGGCCACCAAGTTAGCCTTACCCGGATTTTAGTAACTCCATCCACCTTCATTGTCTCAAATTCAAATAATTTTGAGTGAAAACATGTTGTAGACTACGATGGTCGATAAACACATTACACTTGAAACCATAAAGGTAATGTCACCATATCTCGAGGTCAAACACTACCGTTGCTACTCTAAATCACGCATCGAGTAGTTCCTCTCATGCACTTTCAGTTGTCGTGATGCATACACTATGACATTTATTTTCTGCATTGACACAACACCAAATCCGAATGTTAAACATCACAATAAACAATGAAATCTTTACCTTACTCCGATAGTGCCATAATAGGTGTTGTGGTCAGAAGGTTCTTAAGTTTTTGAAATCTCTCCTTACATTTGTCGGTCCACTCGAATATCACCTTTTTTGGTCGGCTTTGTTAAATGCGTGGCAATAGAAGCAAAATTTTTCACAAACCGGCGATGATAGCTGGCAAGTCTTACGAAACTCCTAACTTCCGTCATAGAGTTAAGCCGAACCCAGTTCTTGAGCGCTTCGATCTTTTGAGTATCAACCATTATCTTTTCCTTTGAAACCACATGCCCCCAGAAGGCAACGAAGTCAACCAGAACTCACACTTGGAAAATTTTGCATACAACTTCTATTTGTCAACGACATCCAAACAATACGAAGATGATCGACATGCTCTTTCTTACTTTTCAAATAAATCAAAATTTCATCAATAAAGACGATCACAAAAGAATCCATAAATGGTTTGAACACACCATTCGTCAAACTTATGAAGACCGCAGATGAATTGGTCAACCCAAACGACGAGTTATTTCCTCATGAGTTAATTTGTTTTTTTATGTTTAGATCTTAATCAATGTCGTTGTGCCATTGACAAAGGTGAACTGAGTATTTGAAGAAGACGGGTGCACCACCAACGATAATGCGCGTTAGTTAAAGTATGTTTCCAATATAGGTTTATATGAAATAAAAAACTACGATATTCATGTATAAAATAAATTAGATGATTCTAATAGATAAAGTGTCTTAGATGAAGTGTTTTTAAATTTCACTTTGCACTGTGAGATCGCAAGTTTGAAATTAGCCACCTCCTATTTTATTCGATATTTTTAAACTTCATAGCTAAAAACGAGAAAAAACAACAAGAAATGAGTAAATAGGGATTCAAACCCAATCCCTTCTTAATGAATTTTAGCGTCTAAACCAGCTAACCCAACTAGGTTTTGTGTCTTTAGATGCCTAATAAAATATATGTGTATCTCAAAGTGTGTGTATATATATACACATAATTTTTTGAAGTTAACTGTTGTAAGTGCACCCGTAGTGATACATATGGGTCCACCTCTGGCCATTGATGCATTTCCAGCTCTTTCATCTTTCAATTCTCAAAGCTATTTTCCTTTTAACGAGTATAAGTTTCTATACTGACAATTAAAAATAAAATATTTATATAATTAGATAACTTAAACATTAATGGGTAATTTGACAAAAATGATATCTTATCCATTATCATAATTTGACATATATATAATAATTTTCTGACAAAGGTGGCTATAGAGTCACCACTAGGAGGGAGTATAGATAAAATATAAATGTCTAAAGACATCGTTATAAGTCATTTTGACAAAGATAATTATGAAAATTATATCACGTTATGTTGATGATACCATGAGTCGTTATTTTAGTTTCAGAATGTCTGTCTCTAGACATTAAGTAAAAAGACTACGGTTATTGGTCAAATATATATTTTTAAAATTAATAACTCACACAGGTAAAAAGTAAATAATATGAAAATATACACACTAATTTTATAAAATAATAAATATTATAGACCAATTATTTATAAGAATTGATGACATATAAAATAGTACCAAGAGTGTTTAGATCTTCTATCAATAAAATACGGTTACATCCACTGAATTTTCCAATTCACACGTATGATATGACATGCACTTATGTGTAGGGACTTAACAACAATTATGACTCTACTTAGCCTCCAATGTATTTTCAATTTTATCATCTACACCCATGTTTATATTAATTTTTATTTAAATAGTTTAATAAAATTTTATTATTTTTGCCTCTTTATTCAAAATAATTTAATTTTTGAATAAATCAATAGAAATTACTATTGTTATAATATTATATTTATCAATAAATAAATCTACACTGTTATAAATTGTTACGCCCCGAGATATCCCCGAAACGCGGACACGGAATCTAGGACCACAAGTGATCTCAAGCTAACCCTCCTGGCATGATCATGAGCATACTAAAGATAATAAACTGACGTGGAAGCTAAATCATAATTAAATCTGAAAAGATTGGAAATACTCATTTTTTATAACTGAGATATTTGTAAACAATGAGTTTAATACAGAGGAAATATTAACTCAATACTAAGCTGAATCTAACTATGTCTGAAATAGACCTCTAAATTGGACTAGAAATACTGGGACAAGCCCCAGCTAAATCTAGCAAAAACTGAAACTAAATGACTAAAGACTGAAATGACACTCATGACTGTTGTCCTCGGAGAATGAGGACTCACCACTGAATCTGCTGAACTGGAGATCGGAAATCGATCTACGCGTGATCTGATTGCTGAGAACCTGAACCTACATCACGAGAAGATGTAGCGCACGTATGCGTCAGTACTTGAAAGGTACTGAGCATGTAGGATAGAGTAAAGTTGAAATAAAACATAAATGAACAAGCATAATAACAAGTATAATAATCTGACATGATTAACTGAATTCTGAGCTAATTGGATGCAATGACCAATTTATGACATGCTGAAACTGAATACTGAATATACATATAAATGGTCAATGTAGAGAGTCTGAATGGTCTGTGGGAGCTACTAATAACCGATAATAAAACCACATGAGCTAAATATGAAGTCCAATGTATACGCCCCATCGAGAGGACCCAATATACTATGCCAGAGGTATAAAGACATGCTGGCGTGATCACTAAACTGATTTCCCACAGAGGGGACTTACAACCTACTTGGCTAGTAGTTCTGGGACTATTTGGGTACGTTGAACCCTAGTCCAACTCTATATTATGCTACTCCCATGAATTTTAAAAATTTACTGATTATGTATGAGTTTCTGTAAATACTGGATAGCTCAAAACTGAGCACGCAAAATTAGAATGAAATAATTAATCTGGTAATTATGCATTTATAATTGAGGCATGTATATCTGAAGTGTCTGAAATATCTGACCTAGCATGTGTAATTCAAGAACTAAAGAAATACAAAGCTAGGGTTCTGCAATAAACTGAATAATAACATGATAATATGATTTTGGATCATATATTTAATATGTTCATGAAATTCTATCAAAGTTCTAGAAACCCTAGGTTTAATCATGATAATGGAATCAAGAATCTGACTGAGAACTAGGGACCCAATGGCTGAAATGAACCCAATAGTGAAATCCCACATACCTGGTGATGAAATCCACAGAAAGATACTTAGGTTTTGGGGCTGAAACTGCTGGAACTTGTTGTGTTCTTGAACTAGGGTTCTTGATCTTTTTCTCCATTCTTGTTTTTAATTTTCTAACTTTTGATTTAATGATTTGACTTAGATATGTTTTAATTATGTTTCTAAGCTTAAACTGATTAAAATATGATGATTTAGGGTCAAAAGGACGTAATTTAGGATTTAAATGGAGTGAGAAAGGTCCTAAAGACCCCTGGGAAAGTTGCTGTCGGGCCAAACGACGGCCAGGACTGATGGTCCGTCGTCTGCCCGACGCCCCGTCATTGGATCCGTCGTCAGGGCTTGTTCGACATGCCTTTACTAAAATGGACATAACTTTTTACTCGGAGGTATGATTTTAGTGAAGTCGGTGGCTATGGAAAAATAATTCAATTATATATCTGTGGGTAGGTCATGGGACACCTAATTCACTATGTACTAAGATTTATGACCATTTGAAGTTGACCCAACTGTATTTCCCCTTAACTGTCTGCAAATTTTTCACCTACGGTACGTAGGTCCAACTACGGACCGTGATGGTCATCCGTATCTCTTGTGAGAGAGTGGGTGAATGGGGGTCTCGATCGAAGGTCACGGACTACAGACCGTCGTCTGACTTACGGACCGTCGGTCCGTCCGTCGATCAAGACTTAACCAATTTTTCCTGGCTGAATTTTTGGTAGTTTCAGATCCCATCAACGGTTATGCAGTATGGACCGTCGTCTGTCCTACGGATCGTCGATGCCACCATTAGTTGTACCTGCAGATTTTTCTGAAAAAAAAAACTGATTGTTGGTCTATTTTGGCTACGAGGTGTTACATAAATCTATTGAATTGTGTGGATTGTCCTTTAGATATACTCAAGACTTAATTGTATTCATATATACATGTTTCCAAGGTGATAAGAATTATTTGGATAACTATGTATCTACTAATTGGGCATTTATCGTGTCAACCTTTGGGGTGATATCTCAACTCTATAAATAGAGATATCTTTCACCTTTTGTATAATACACTTGAATAGAAGAAAAGTTCTCTTCTTCATCTCTATATCTTGTCTTCTTCTCTTTATACTTATATTGCTATGAACTTGATTTTACAACACGTTATTATCACGAGTTTATAGCCAATTGAGGGTGAGATTTAGTTTTTCTTTAACTCATGTTTTGGTTGATATCGTTATGAGAATCAAGATATTATTTGCATAAAATCAGGTATGTATTTTCTATTTTTTTAATGATTTAGAATAAAATAGTATTCAGTCACTAACAATTACCAAGAACCAAAGGCATATACTACTATTGATTGAATATGACATGCTATACAAAATTTCTTATATGCAAGAAGGTATAATGTTTTAATAGCGTGAGTGTGAATATTAGTTTGATTGTTTTGAAAAACTCAAACGCTAAGTCATGTTGTACATCGGTTTGTTATATCGTTGGTTAAGCTTAAGACGGTGGATTCAAGTTTTATCGCACCAAAAGGGTAAGACATCAGGTTAAGTCCAAATGCACATAAAAAATATATTTGAGGATAAGACGATAGATTCAAATTCTATCGCACCAAGAGTGTAAGACATCAATTTGAGTTTTGATGCACTGTGATGATACTGTATTGGGTTCAAGTACCATAGAACTATGGCCTAATGTGTCTTGTATGGATAAGACATTGAGTTTGAGTCTCAATGCATCATAGTGGTGATAAAATGATGATTGAGGAAAAAAAATATTTTTGAGGAGAATTCTTAAAATTCATCATATTGAATTTGCTCCATTCCTTGAAAAGAATGTGGTAACAACATGTGATAACTTTGTATTCTGCCTGTTGAGTTGCTCCATTCAATCATATGAATGTGGTAGCACTGAATAATTAGTCTGAGAGACGATAAATAATTAATGATATGAATAAGGGCGTGGAGAGACAGAATTATAATAGTCATCATTGTGGTAATTATCAAAGGAAGAACACTATGAGTTCTCCAAATAGTCCTTCAAAATGTGAAGACAATTTTCATTATTAAAATGATATGAAAGGTCATTGGACTTGTGAATGTTGTCGACCCAATAATTTGACAAATTTATAAATCCTCCATCAAAAGAAAAGAAAAAGTGATGGTACACTTGATCTTTCAAAGTGATTTTGAGGTGTGTCATGGAAATATGATGAATTTTAAAACCATGACAATGTGCTTATAATACAAATTTATGAAGAGAATGTGACTTGTGTGAGTATCGTGAACGCTCGACCATTCTATAAGAGAAAGGGTCAAGATGTGATAAAATTATTATGGGTTGGATATATTCCACAACTCACCTCTTTGGAAGGTTTGAGAAAAAAATGATATATGTCACATCTCATCTCTACGAGAGGTTTGAGAGAAATGAATAAATTTTTATTTGACATGAATGGTCAATGGTCGTGTGCGTTTATACGTCATGAATATTATGATATGTTTGTTATGAACTACCAAAAGGGCAAAAAGAAAGAAATAATTCTTGCCTATAAAGGTTGTGGCCATGATCAAGTATACTATGTGACAATACAAATTTGTCATTGGTTGTGTACATATGGTACAATAAAAGTAAAGCAAGAATCATGTGTTGATCGTAATATTTTGACCATGATAATAATAATATAATTTCCTCCTTGAAGGAGATGCTCACCATAGGGATGATTCAGGCAATATGTACACAAAATTAATAGCAAGCTTTAACGAGTTGTGTTATTACTAGAGGAATAATAAATGGGTTGTAGTAAGTCTCAAAAGAAACTTTTTAAGTTTCGGATGAATTGAAAGAAATATTGAGACTATAAATTATGAAAATATTTAATATCTTTAAATTACTACAACCGAAGCGGGTTAAAAATATTACCCATTTTTTCCTCATGTTTGTTGAAACAAACATGAGCATGCTGATGGAATCACATGCAAAAGTAAACTATAAGTGTACTGAAATAAAGATCAGTTGGCATGATTGGTTGACCATTCTGATTTAAATGTGATGCAAATGCAATTGAGAATTCAGGTGGCTTATATGATGAAATAAAAAATTCTTCAAGAATTCTCTTATGTTGTTTATTCTCTTTATAAAATAATCATTGTACCAGCTAAGGTTGGGATTGTGATCCCCTGAAGTTTTTGAAACATATAAAAAGGGGAATATGAGCCCATTCACCTGTCATGTGGATCATTTGAAACTATATGATAGATGTATCTATGCGATGATCACATATTCTTTATTGACAACTTAAAAATTGGTGTTTGTAAGGTTGTTTGCTCGAATTGTTAAATTAAGAACACAGTTCCAAACTATGAAATTATGTTGATAATGCTGGTTGATTTAGCGTATATTGTATGCTTCCAATTATAGCTAAATCATGTTTATGAGAACAAAACTCCCAAATAAAATTTGGTATGAGATAATTTTATTTAACAAGTAGCAACACATGTATGCATCAAGCCAACAAGGTTTCCCCATTAAAATTGGTTTAGGGTCAGGAGCCAAATAATTTTCATCTTAAATATTGCATGTGCGGTTACGATTTTAATTGTTCAACCACGCACAAGGATGAATTCCCAAATAAGGTTGGGATGAATGTTAGATTTCCTAACATTAGGGGGGAGAGATGATTGACAGGTGAAAATTATTTATGATGTTAATTATGAATTATCGGGTCCTCGTTAAATAAAAATGTGAACTTAAAGTTCAAGAGATAATTCATTTGCATAATGTTGCAAATCAGTTGCCAGATGAATATACTGACCCTATGATATAATTCAACCGCAAATGCTCCAATATGATGTCCTTGAAGGACGGAGTCTATGATACGCCGGAAGCGTAATAGACCAATCGGTTCCAAATATAAAATTCCTTGAAGAAGGAGAGGAGCAAATGATCAATATGGTCATGATAATGAGGCAAGTGCTATAAGAGAGCACCACGACATAACACTTCATAAAACCTTGGAAAAGGTTCAGGCACCTGAAAAATGATGAAAAATAAAGAGATCTCGATAAGTTATGTCATATTGAAATCGATATCAAATAACTGTCGGTGGTATCTTTGATATGAGGTAGCGCTCAATGATATAAATTTTGACGAGGATCTTGAATTCAAATCTGTCATATAGTGTGGAGAGATAAATGGTTGGCCAAGTAAAATGCATAATTCAAGTATATTTTGTTTCACTTAGAAAAGTGACGTTTTGGACTGATAGTCCATAAATCAAGGTATAATTTCAATGGGGTACAAATAAATTATTATGCGATAGTATAACCGTAAGATATCAAATACGGTTTGCGCCTTGGGGCATAAATGTTTGTCGCAAGAGCCTGACATTATTGGAGATGTTTTCTCCTATGATGGATGCAATGAGGTTTGTTTTGATCTGGCAACATATGAAAAACTTTAATGCATGTAATGAATAATTGTAATGTCTATCTAGACAATGAAGATTATATGAAAATCTTTGAACAATCGAGGTGTCTGAAGCATATAAAAGTTTGAAGGAAACATTTTCGATAAAACTTCAAGAATCCTTATATAGATTGAAATAATCAAGGACGAAAAGGGTACAAAAAGAATGACCCTATTTGTCCTTGAACTTTATGAAAAGGTCAGGATCTGAATTTGTTATAAATTGTGTATGTTGATGACTTGAAATTACTAACACTCTTAAGGAGATTTTAAAAGCTATTGAGTATATGAGAAGGGAATCTAAAATGAAAAGATTTTGAAAAGACAAAATTGTCTTGACCTAAGATTGAGAATTTGACGAATGAAATATTTGTCCATCAATCAACATACACAAAAAAGTTTTGATGCGATTTTATATGGATAAATCACATACATCGAGTACCCCAATGATTATGAGATCACTTGAAATAAATGATGATTCATTTTGATCTCAAGATAAGGATGAAGAGATTCTTGGTGATGAAACTCCATATCTTAGTGCAATCAGGGTACTAATGCATCTTGCTGAAACTCGACCAAATATCTAATTTGCAGTAAATTTACTGGCAAGATTCGGTTCCTCCCCAACAAAAGGACATTGAAATGGTGTTATATATATACTTGAATATCTTTGAAGGACAATAGACATGGGTTCATTTTATTCCTAAGAATTCAAGTCAGAGCTGATTTGTTACGCAGATGCAGAATATTTATCTGATCCGCATAAAGTACGATCTCAAATACGCTATTTTTTTGCTTGTAGATGCACAATAATATCCTGGCAATGAATGAAGAAAATGTTGTTATGCAGAAATAAAAGCCCTCCAAGTCGAGAATGCATCTGGTTGAGATAAATGACACACCATACTCAGGAAAAGTGTGGTTTTTCTTTGAAAAAGAATATAACAACCACAATGTACGAAGATTGGGGACATCATCGCAAGAAATTAAGTGATGTATTAATCAAGAGGAGTATAATACGTGTTGCACTCTTTTTTTCCTTGACCGAGGTTTTGTCCCACTGGGTTTTCCTGACAAGGTCTTTAATGAGGCAACAAATAATGCGTATCAAAAGATATGTGTACTCTTTTTCTTTCCCTAGGATTTTTTCCCACTGGAATTTTTTTCTAGTAAGGTTTTAACGAGGTACATTATCTATGGACATCCAAGGGGAAGTGTTTTAAATCCATTGAATTGTGTGGATTGTCCTTTAGATATACTCAAGACTTAATTATATTTATATATACATGTTTCCAAGTTGATAAGAATCATTTGAATAACTATATATTTACTAATTGGGCATTTATCGTGGTGATCTTTGGGGTGATATCTCAACTCTATAAATCGAGATATCTTTCACCTTTTGTTTATTACACTTGAATACAAGAAAGTTCTCTTCTTCATTTCTATATCTTGTCTTCTTCTCTTTATACTTGTATTGCTATGAGCTTGATTTTATAACATGTACGATATTAATAGAAATAATTATATTTTAAAGCAAAATTAATTCAAAAATTGAACTCCTTATAATTATCAAGAATGACATAAAATTAATATAAATCAATTATCAACCTCAAAATATATTTATTGACTTGACATAACCACTCAAATAAGATTTTACCCTTGTAAGGGGTAAATACAATTCATCAATATATATTTGTAGAGTTTATATTCAACATGAGATTTATTAACATCAAAAGTATAGAAATTATAGCATATGTTTCCTTGAAAGATTTTTAGTTTTTAAAAAAGCTATTTTACTCAACTCTCAAAAAAATTTGTAAGATTGATAAGAAGTTTTTCTTATTGAAAAATATTGAGTTACTTTTTATTATTAAAAGGAAGTTATGAAAAGAAAGAGCGAAAAATCCTTTAATTAAATATCGATATACTTAATTTTTACTCTTTAAAATATTAACTGATTTTATTTAGGATTAAAAACCTTTATATCTGCTGAAATGATACACTTTTCAGTTATCACTGTTTCAGTTAGTTAGAGAATCAAATTGGTAGACTAGATAATTATTGTTGTATACAGAGTTAGTTGAGTCGGTTAGAATTAAGTCGTTTAGATTAGATATTTTGCTTAAATGTTCATACATGTATATATATGGATGATAATACTTGGAATAAGATTTCTTTTCCCAATCAATCTTCTTCAATTCGTCTCTCTGCTCAATTACAATTTAGAGAATTCATCTTACCTCCATTAATGGAGGTTCAGTAAGCATGTTAACTCTGTTTTCGACATGGTATCAGAGCATAATGTGCTTATCTCTCTAGTTTAATTCACATAAATTTCAGTCTCCATTACAAATCCATTTAATAATTTTTTTTGTTCTCCCGTTCATCAACCATGGTTAACTCAAGTCGATCATACATGAACTCATTCACTCTGTTTGCATCCAGCTGAAAGTGTTGAACCTACACTTTTGCCGGTCATTTTCGACGATACTAGATATAGATCTTGGAAGAGAGGAATTCTGCGGGGTATCTCGGTGAAAAATAAAATAGGATTCATCAATGGGAAATGCATCAAGCCTGCTGCAAGAGATATGATCTACAGGCAATGGGAGAGATATGACGACATGGTCACTGCGTGGATTTTGAATTCACTTTTCAAAGACATTACAGATAGCCTTCAATACGTCAACACTGTATTGGAACTATGGCAAGTGTTGGAGGATAGATACGATCAACTGAATGGTGCTAAGCACTATCAACTCCAAAGAAAGATCACTGATCTAAGTCAGAGAACACTTGACATCACCGGATACTATACAAAGTTGAAGTGGTTGGAGGAAGAGCCAAATGCATTGGATGTGAGTGTTTCATGCAGTTGTACCTGAACATGTGGAGAAAAGACAAATGTGCACAAAACTGAACAAGACAAATAATTAATTCAATTTTTGATGGGGCTTAACGAGATCTACACTGTGGTGAGGAAGAGTATTTTGATGATGAACCCTCTACCATCCATAGCACAAGGTTTCTCCATTCTTATTAAGGAAGAAAAGCAGAGAGAAGTCCGACCTCCAA
The DNA here is from genome assembly GCF_001406875.1 of Solanum pennellii. Taxonomy (NCBI): domain Eukaryota; kingdom Viridiplantae; phylum Streptophyta; class Magnoliopsida; order Solanales; family Solanaceae; genus Solanum; species Solanum pennellii. The sequence goes on from NC_028637.1 coordinate 91,764,929, forward strand.
ATCATTCTCTCATGAAGTTCACGTCTCTAAATGCTTGTGTATACAATACTGGAAAAAATAATTTCATGACAAACTACACTCAACACACCAATACTCACAATTCTAACGCTGGTACGAGTGAAATACATATAGAGCAAATCAATCATCACATAAGTCACATATGTGTTGTGACTATTGTCGGGGCACATTAGAGAGAAATATTACAGGTTACATGGGTTCCCAACAGATTTTAAGTTCACAAATGGGAGAAATACATGTTCAACAACAAATGTTCAAGGAGTTGGGTCTGAGACTGATGAAAATTACTAGCAACATCAAGGCCAGAACCTAACAACTTTTGCAACTGTAGAAAAATTTCAACTAGTAAATGATCTTAAGTTCTTAAACAATCTTGGTAAGGCTGCAAACTTTGCAAGTATATTGGCTTGCTCTACTTATATAGAGATAATGAATAATATGCCGTGTTTTAATTCTTCTGCTAAGTATTGTCTTTTAGATTCTTGTGCCTCAAATCACATGTCCTACGAAAGAAAATTCCTCACCAACACTCAACCTTTACCTTATCCTTTTTTAGTCACATTGACTAATGGTTATAAAGTGAAAGTAACTAAGATTGGTGATGTTTTCTTGAGCCCAAAGTTGACTCTGAACAAAGTATTATTCGTCCATAGTTTTAAATATAACCTCATATTCATTCATTCCTTAACAGTTCAACTCAACTTCATTGTTAATTTTTCTTCTTATTCGTGTACGTTGCAGGCCTCCTTCAATGAAGAAGCCTCGGAGAATGGTAGAGCAAGAAATGGATTGTACTACCTTTGCTCAAAGTGTCAATTGACCAGTTCGACTTCAAATTCTATCGAGTATCATAATGTCTGTTATTCTTATTCTTATTATGTGTCTGTTCGTAAAATTCCTTCTTCTGTGCCTGATTGTAACCATTCTGATTGTATGTCTGATTGTACAAGGTTTGTTGATATGATTGCTTGCATCAATAAAAATACATGCTGCACAATCAGCAACCCTATTCCCATTTTCTAGTCTCTTGTAAACAGTTCATGTTCACACAATAATGTTGTTGGTTCATCAAATGCGTCTTCAATTTGTTCACATTTTTCTGATACTTGTATTGATTACTTGTGGCTTAATAGATTGTGACATGTACCATTTGCGAAAATGAGAAGTATATCTATCTTCCTTGTGAGTTTTGCTCACAAATAATTTGTCCAATGGCCTAGCAAACCAGACTACCTTTTCCTACCAGCAACTCAATCTCCAGTAAAACTTTTGATCTTTTACATTTAGACCCATGGAGGCCCCGTCATGTAGAAACACATGACTACTACAAGTAATTTTTGACCATGGTCTATGACCATAGCAGGTCAACTTGGGTATACATGTTAAGTTGCAAAAACAACACCTTACAAATCATCGAATCTTTTGTCCAACTAATAGAAACCCTATTCCATGTCACCATAAAGGCCATGAGGTTAGATAATGGGCTAGAATTTACTTTCAACGAAGCCTCTACTTTTACCAGTCTAAATGCATCATTCACAAAAAATATTTTTCATACACGCCACAACAAAATGGTGTGGTGGAAAAAAACCATAAAAATCTCCTTGAAGTGGCTAGATCCCTCATGTTTCAATCCAAATTACCTCTTAGATTCTCACAACCACTTACCTAGTTAACTGGCTACTCTCTGTAATTCTAAAAAACAAATGCCCTTATGAGATACTATATGAAATAAAATCCCACATATTCCCACCTAATAACCTTTGGTTGTTTATGCTATCCCACAGTTCTCAAATCTTACGGAGATAAGTTTGAAGCTAAAGCTACACCTCATTTGTTTGTAGGGTACTCTTTTCAAACAAAAGGTTGTAAGGTTCTCAATCTAGCTACTAAAAAAAGATACACGTGTCTAGGGATGTACATTTCCATGATCATGTTTTTCCATTTGTTGTCACTTCTTTTTCTTCCTCTTATATGCCACAACTTATCTTACCATTTCATTGGGATACTACTCCCACATGTGTTCCGACTCACACTCAAGACATGTATTTCACCATTATCTTGTATTGAAACTTCTAAACCAACTAGACAAAGTGATAATTCTCCTACCACTACAACACTATCATCCACCTCACATATTCTGCCACCACACACCTCATTCAACCTGTTCTTCCCAACCTCACAACTGAACCTAAAAGATATACCAGGACACATACCAAACCTTCATATCTCCAAGAATATGTTTGCACAATGCCTACCTTTACAGACCAAGTTTCTGCCAGACCCACGATACTTTGAATGCTCCTTTTACAAATAGAGACCACATTCCTTTCATTGCCCTTAGTTGTGACAATCAACAGTCTTTGAGAAGTTTTTCACATGACAGGGAGCCCAACTCTTTTGAGGAGGCTGCCATGAACCCTGCTTGACAAGCAATTATGACCCAAGAATTTTAATGCTCTCTACATACTAATCACACTTGGAATTTAGTTCCTTTTCCTGCAGGTAAGAAGACCATAGGCTATAAATGGGTGTACAAATTCAAACATAAAGCTGATGACAATGCTGAAAGATTCAAAAAAGGCTTGTAGTGAAAGGATATACCCAACAAGAAGACATTGATTACACAAAAACCTTTTCACCTGTGGTCAAAATGGCTACAGTCATATTGCTTAATGTTGTTGTCAAAAATAGTTGGGGCATATATCAATTAGATGTTAACCATTCATTTTTACATGGTGATCTACATGAAGAGGTTTACATGGAAGTCCCACAAGGGTTGCATGTTGAAAGTCCTGACTTGGTTTGTAAATTGAAGAAATCTTTATATGGCTTGAAACAGGCTAGCAGGCAATGGATGATAACTTACTGAATCTCTCTGCACAAACGGTTTTGTTAACTTAGCAAGTGATTACTCCCTATTCTACAAAGGCACATCATCCTCAAAAGTGTTTGTTGATGTGTATGTGGACGATATTATTCTTATAGGAGATGACCTTCATGAAATTCAAGACCTTAAGTCTTTCTTGCACCTTCATTTCAAGATAAAAGATCTGGGCATATTACGCTATTTTCTGGGACTAGAAGTTCTCTATCAGACTAATGGCCTTCTTAATACTCAGAGAAAATTCACATTATATCTTCTCAAAGATTTTGATTGTTTTGGATATTCTCCTGTTTCTGGTCCTCTTGATAGTTCTGTCAAACTGCATGCTTCAAAGGGGGAATTATTACCTAATCCTACTCACTATAAGAAGTTAGTTAGAAAGCTAAACTTTCTCAGCAACACACGTTTAAATATTGCTTATAGTGTACAACACTTAAATTAGTTATGCAATATCCCAAGAAACCCACTTGAAAGCTGCCATACATGTTCTCGGATACTTGGAAAGTGATACTAGCTTGGGTTTATTTTTTTCAAATGCTCCAAACTATGACCTCAAGGCTTATTGTGACTCCGATTAGCCTCATGCCTAGATTCCAGAAAATCAGTCAGCGGATACCTCGTTCTACTAGGAGATTGTCCTATTAGCTGGAAATCTAAGAAGCAAGAAAGCATGTCATTATCATCTGCTGAAGCAGAATATAGGTCCATTAGGAAAGTTGTTGGAGAATTGGTTTGTCTTAGAAGGATCGTGGTTTAAATGACCATTCCATGTTCTGATCCCACTGCAGTGTTTTTTGATAGTCAAGCTGCTTCCATATTGCGCGAAACCCAATGTTTCATGAATGAACTAAATATATTGATATAGATTGTCATTTTGTTCGTGATAAGATACAAGATGGGTTCAGATCTCTCACCACATTCCTACTGTAAATCAGTTGGCCGACATTCTAACTAAGACTCTCACATGAATTAAACATACGCATCTCTTAAGCAAGTTGGTTGTGACATCCTCACTTCCAACTTGAGAGGAGGTGTTGAGATGATACACTTTTCAGTTAGTTAGTACTGTTTCAGTTAGTTAGAGAATCCAATTGGGGTAGACCAGTTAACTATTGTTGTATATAAAGTTAGTTAAGTAAGTTAGGATTAAGTCGTGTAGATTAGATATTTTGCTTAAACGTTCATAAATGTATATATGTGGATGATAGTACTTGGAATAAGATACTTTTCTTTTCCCCAATCTTCTTCAATTCGTCTCTCTGCAAAATTAAAATTTAGAGAATTTATCTCACCTCCATTAATGGAATGTTCAGTAAGCTTGATAACTCTGTTTTCGACAATATCAACAGATTTGTGTCCATAATTATAGGTTTTAATGTACAAGATTTTGAAAAACTAAAATCTCTAAAGTTAAAATTATTTTTAAATATAATAATATTTCTTTAAAGTGGAAAAACAATGTCGTACAAAATAAAAAGAAAAAGTAATAAATTTAAATTTCTTCAACGAGGGTTGAACCCATACTTCTGATATGTATATATTTATATTGGGCAATTTTCACATATAAGAAACACAAAATTCATATTTGTATGTTACAACAAAGTTTGCATAATTGCGCTCCATAACAAACATACATACGTGTATATATATATATGTGTGTGTGTGTGTGTGTGTGTGTGTGTGTGTGTGTGAATTGTATAAAACGAAAAAGAGAGAAAGGCAAAAGAGACTTGGACAGGGAAATATTTTTATTGTTTAATTATAAGTGTATAGGACGATTATATACAATTTTAATTTGTATAAAATTAGAAAGAGGGAAAGACAAAAGAGACTTGGACAGGGAATATACAATTGATCGAACTGTATAAAATGAGAAAGAGAGAAATTATATACAATTTGAATTTGTATAAAATAAGAAAGAGAGAAAGACAAAAGAAACTAGCAGGAGAGTATTTTTATTGTATAATTATAAGTGTACAGGACGAAAATATATATATTTGCATCTGTATATACAATTTTGTCTCACTTTATATAAACAGAAACACAATTTATGCATGTCATTTTTGTTTGTATAAGCGAGAGAGGCAAAGGTGGGGAGCGAGATCAGGGAGAGTGGCAAGCGAGATATGAGAGAGGGGAGAGAGGGGAACAAAAATATATGTATTTATACAATTCCTCTCACTTTATACAAATACAAACACATTTTATACATTTGTGTTTGTATAAAACGCGAGAGAGGTGAGCGAGACTGCCACCAAACGAGAGAGACGAGCAAGATTCCACCAAGGAGAATGACAAAAATAGCTATAATTTGCTATAGGTACAATTAAATCAAAGTATATTTATAGCATTTAATTTGAATTAATAGTTTGCTCTTATAATTTTCCTATATATAATCAACTATAAGGTTTGAAAAATATTTTGGCCCGATGCTTATACTATATTCCTAAATAATTAAGAATTTAGAATTTAACTATAACATCAATAGACAATGCATGTATTTATTAATCAATAAATTATACATATATTTCTTATTGATAACAACTATTTTGATAAAGATATATTACAAAAATATTTTTTTTATAATACTAAGTTCCTGCTGATACAGATCGTACCCCTAATGTATACGAAAGGACAGAAACATATTACTTTCTCAACATATAAATTAAACAATATATAAAAGACCATAGCATGGAAATGAATAAACAATATCGGCAACTTATCTTCAAGACATTTAAAATTTATGTAAAGCTTTAATCCAAAATTAATTTGTGTTCAAGAACGTGTGTTTTTAAGTTGAATAAATTTCTAATCCCTAAGTTTTAGCAGCATTACCTTGAGCATTTGTCCTAAAACGGTTCATACTATTGTTTTTTTTGAAATTTTATTTTAAAACTCTACCCATACCTACTTGTCACTTCACTTGGTATGATAAAGTAAATAAATAGATATAGATACATATTTGACATACTTTTCGCTTTTATTACACTCTTATCGTGGTGTGGATAATACACTCTCTGTTTTATTTTTTTTAAAAAAATTCGAATCACACTGCACATGAACAAAATATTCTACCTTAACAAAAATTAAATAAATTACTAGTATTAATTAAATTTAAAGATTAAAGTACTACTATTTTACAAAAAATTATAGAATAGAATGTAATATATTTTTTTCGCCACTCCACCCTCCTTTCCCTGTCCTCCACCATCCCAATTTTTTTTAAGAATTCTTTTATAAAAGGTTTTTTTAAAAAAAATTCATGCTTCATCCCCTTCATCCCCCCCCCCTCCCCCCCAAAAAAAACAAAAACAAAAAACAAACTCCCAATTCCTTCAAATAACAATTTAGATATTATCTTAATATTTTTCTTTAAAAATTCTATCCCATCCAACATAACCCTCCACTTACAATCTTTTGAGAGTTCATATTTCATCCTCCCCCCCCCCTCTCCCTCCCCACCAATCCCTTCAAATAATATATATAGTTTGGTGCTGCTCACCACTCTTCGAGGCCAAGGACGGGGTCGAACCGTCATTCCAAGATTTGTAGTCTGATACATTTTCATTATGTTACCTAACCAAATTCGCCACCTCATGTGCCAAAGTAAAACGATTGTTCTTTCTTCTCCGCTCCTTTTCCTACATATGCGGCGGCGGGTTACCAAAGAAGGAGGGACAACTCCTTTCTCCTTTGCCTTGCTCAATCTTCCTTTTTTGATTGAAAGTAGCAAGCCAGTATACTATTGGTACAA
>NC_028637.1:91772992-91833223 GCF_001406875.1 Solanum pennellii
GGTATGATAGAGTGAGGTGAAAAAAATATTTTAAATTTTATTTTTAAAAAAGATAATTATTTTCTTGGATAGTAGTATTCTTTTAGTTTTTTATTAATATTAATGTATGGTAGAGTGGGATGAAAAAAATATTTTAATTTTTTTTTCAAAAAACAATTATTTTTTGGATAGTAATACTTTATTCTTTTATTTTGATTAATATTATTAGTTTATTTAGTTTTGTCAAGGTAAAATATCTTATTCATGTGAATTCTTTTGCAAATAAAAGAGATTATATTACACACCACTGAGGTGCGTTTCTCAAACTATTAAATCATAATTTAGGTATGAAACTGACACTCTCAATAGTTTAAGTATTAAACAAAAAAAAAATAATAATTTGAGTGTTTAAGTATTAAACCAATTTTTTTTTATCTCTAAATACATAATATAGATAAGTAAATAAATAGATATAAATATAGATCTGATATAATATATAAACATGTCATTTAACTTGGTCTCAACTAACATATATGTCTCTAACTTTGGATGTATACACATACACAATATTTTGGTATAAAATTGAACAAATAAATACATTGGTCCATTTGTTCAACTTTTTATGAGAAATCTTATGAAAAATACTTTACTGTGACCACTTGTAAGGAATTCTCATAAGCTTAATGTGTGTGAAAGAAACTATTGATCTTAAGAATATATCACTCCGTATAAATATATCCTAAAAATACCATAATTTTTCCAATATAAACTCGAAACACAAAATTAACAAGATTCTTTTCTTAATAGAAAATCCGGCACAACCTATAATATATACTATAATATTTACGGTAAGAAATAACATGTCTTCATATCTCCCTCCACTATAGAAAATAACTAAGTGTATGTAACTTTTAAACCCTTCAAACTAATATGTGATTTCCTAATACAATAGCCAAATAATCTATATAACCAATAGAAAATTAGTAATGATTTCATCATTAACATCACATAAAGAAGTACGTAATTAATTAATGATTTGGTATAACTTTGCTCAATTCGAATATAATGACAATTAATATGAACTTTTAAAGAAAGTCTAACTTGAAAAACTATGACTCATTAATATAATATTAGAATTAATAAAACACAAATATATTACAAAAATAATGAAGCATGAGTGTAAAACTTCTTTTTGAGATAACAAACTTATTTTTTCACTAAAATTTTAAATAACTTTAAATGTTTATGCATACTCAAAATTTTAAGATATTAATATAATGTTAATTGAGTTCAAGTAAAAAAATGTATATTTATATATTATGCTTAAATTTGTTCCTTCATAATGTTTATATAAACGAAGAAATCACATGACATATTTATAATACAAATTAATATACTAAAATGTAGTTTTTTTTTCTTAAATTTTGTGACTAGTCAATCTCTGCCACTTTTAAAATGAAACCGCGGTACCAACAATATTTTTTCAAAAAAGAATAAAAGTAAAATGCTGGCTGTGGGGTTCGAACCCACGCGCACTTATGTGCAGAAGATCTTAAGTTTACCCCCTTAACCTCTCGGGCAAACCAGCTTGAATGTTCAATCAATTCTGACAAACGTTATCTAACAAATATTTTTTCAAAATTTTTAAAATTAAAATATCCTTTATTAAAATTCTTTTAGGTCATGTCACTATACTTAACTATGCATTTCCAATAAGTATGTCTATAAAACAAACTTTTCAAAAAAAAAAAGGGATCTTAAGAACACATTTTATCTATAATCTAGATATGAAACTTGTGCTAGCACGGGGCAATACATGTAACTCTTTCCGTATTAATTTATGTGACATAATTGAAATCTTTTTATGATTTATAAATATTCGTAATTTTTCAATTGTGATTATTGTTACTTTTACATAATTTTCAAAATATATATATAATACTTTTTATGTCTAAATGTATGTGGCGCAGATAAAATTTCAATAATCAACATAATTTTTATATGTTCTTGAAATATTTTAAGTTGTTAATTATTGTGATTTATAGTGATATGTTACTTCTTTTGTCTCAAATTTTATGTCACCGTTAAAATTTCGAGAGTCAGTCAATTTATTATATCTTTTAAATTTAAATATATTAAATTTTTATTGATTTATAGAATTTTTTCAACATAATATTCAAATATTCAAAAGATTAGAAAAAAATAAATTAAAATAAAAAATTACATAGATGGCCTCAACTAGAAGCAAAAACATTGACCATAATGTGCGTGCTTCTAGCCTTCCCTAAATATTAGTATTCTTCAAATATTTGAAGTTGTTATTATTTTTATTTATAGTGTTTTGGGATAATTTCAGAGATCTTCCTTCATGTTTTGATCTATAACACTTATTTCTCCTGTGGTTTACAATATTATGTCTACCTCCCTTATTTCCATTTACTTGTAATCATTCTTTAAATCTATTTAAAATAAATATAAGTTAATTTAGATTGACAATTTTACCCTTTTTAATATTAATTTCTTCATATTAATAAATATGATATAAAAAATAACTTATTTAACAAATATTTTTTAAAAAATAGATCAGCACAAATACATGTTTTTTTTTTATCAAACAATGATCAAAGTCTTCATTCAAGCTGACCTACCATTTTCACCAAATATTAACTCTTCATATCCATTTCAGCTTTATCAATTCACGTAGATTCCCCCCCCCCCTTTCCCCCCAGAATAACCCATTAATTTGCAGCATCAATTTCTTTAAATAGAAGATAAAAATGAACTTCTCANACACACACAATAACCCATCATTTTCCAACATCAATTTCTTTAAATAGAAGATAAAAATGAACTCCTCAAGAGAGAAATTCGATAAGAACGATCAGATTTTGTTCTAGTTAAACATTTTCACGAGCGAACAAGAAACATAATCCAACTAATAAAGATAAATCGTTGAAAATTAGATCTAAACTTGCATATATAAGGGTAAAATTGTCAAATCTAAATTAATTTATATTTATCTTAAATAGGTTGAAAGAATGGTTACAAGAAAATGGAAATAAGGGAGGTAGACGTAATATCTTAAACCACATGGGAGGTGAGTGTTATAGAGCAAAACCTAGAGGGAGGTCTCTGAAATTATCCCTAGTGTTTTTTATGTCATTTTGAAATACGATATGTTACTTCTTTTGTTCCAATTTATGTGCCACCGATAAAATTTCGCGAGAATCAATAATTTTATGTCTTTTAAAATTTAAATATTTTAAAATTTTAATTTCTATGATTTATAGGATTTTTTAACATAATATTAAGATATTCAAAAGATTAAAAAAATAAAAAAAATAAATTAAAAGGAAAAATGACATAGATGACCCCAGCTAGAAAAAAACACGTTGACCATAACGTGTGCACTTCTAGCCTTCTTTACATAGTAGTAACTAGGGATAAGAGTCTGAAAAATATCTCAACTTCGATCGAATTTGTTGTTGCGATACTAGACTTTGATGAGGACCTATTACCTCCATAAACTACTTGATTGAAAGATTTGAAACCTTAAATTTTGTCTTTCTTGAAAATGGGAAAGGATAGCCATGGATTTTGTGGTTGGTCTTCCCAAGACTTTGGATTTCGTGGTTGGTCTTCCCAAGACTTTGGAGAAGTTTGATTCTATTTGAGTAGAAGTTTATAGATTGACTAAGTCAGCCTATTTATTTCGATAATAATAGATTATAATGTTGAACAATTGGCTAAAATTGATGTGAAAAAGATAGAGAGGTTACATGGGTTCCCCTTTCAATTAGACCGTGGTACGTAATTTACCTCCATATTTTGGAGGAAATTACATGATAAATGGAGCACACAACTCATTTTTAGCACAACTTTGCATCCACAGACAGCCAAACAGTCAGAGAGGACTATTCAAGTGTTAGAAGACATGTTGAGTGGGATAAACTCTTACCTTTATGTTAGTTCTCCTATAATAATAACTATCGTTCCAGCATAGATTTGACAGCATTTGAGGCATTTTATGGGAGGAGATTTAGATCATCCATAGGATGGTTCAAGGTTGGAAATGTGTAACCTTTGGGAGTTGACTTAGTTAAGGATGATCAAGATAAGGTGAGAAGTATTCAAGCGAAGCTTTTAGCAGCCCACACGGTAAACATAAGAAGTATGTGGGCCACAAGGTGAAAGACATAGCATTTCAAACTAGTGCGAATTTTCTTCTTAAGGTATGACCCATTAGATGAGTGATGAAATTTGACAAGAAGAGCAAGCTAAGTCTGCTATACATGGTCCCTTTGAGGTTCGTGAATGTCTAGGGACATTGGATTTTAGATTGTCTTTATCTCTTAACCTATCGGGAGTTCATTCAATATTTTATGTGTCCATGTTGAAGATATATCACAATGCCAGAGATTACATCATAAAATGGGTTTTAGTTGTGCTAAACAAAGACCTTCAATATGAGGAGGAACCGATTGCAATTGTTGATCGAGATGTTTGAAAGCTGGGGACCAAGAAGAATAAGTTCGTGAAAGTTCAATGGAAACATCGTCCAATTGAGGAAGATACTTAGGAAACTAAGAAGGACATGCGAGACAAGTATCCCTAGTTGTTTGTCGATTCAGGTACTACTCAATTCTTTCTCTAGATTATTTTTCCTAAGTTTGTCACCATAGATGAGTGATGGGTAAATTTGTATATATTGTAACAACATGTTCTAGTCGTTATAGATTAGCCAATAGGAAAAATTTTGGACCAAAAAACTTTTGTGTAGTAACTTATAATATACAAACCTAGTCCAGATTTGGATGAAATCATAGTTAGTGAGGTTTAGGAAAATCTGGTAGTGATTGAGAGATCCAATTAGGATTTTGATCACATGATTATATATCTAAGACTTTAAAGAACCCGTATGACTTTACAGAATTGAATTTATGCGAGTAGAACTCTCAAAATTGATCTTAATGTGAACGGGTAGTTTCTGGGTGTCATGGATTAAAGGTGTGCTATGAAATGGGGGTTCAAAACTCTTAAATTGACTCAGTGGTTCCGTGCAAGCCCCTGTGGCAGGATTATTTCCACTAGGGCGGGGCCGCTGTGGCTGGATGGGGACCTTAGCGGGCCACCCACGAATTAAGTAAGAAATAAACTCGAAAAATGTTTTATTCTGCACTTTTTGACTTTGAGAGATAAGGAACAACTCCAGATGTTTCTTGTAAGTTTTCCACCATTCTTGAGGCTAAAGGTAGGGTTATAACTCCCTGAATCCATTTTTCAATGCGTAGAACTTAGTTTCGTGGGTAATTATTGTTGGGGAAAGGTTTTGGAACTGTTTGGATGGTGGGAGAAGCCCTTATTTGGATACTAAGATCATGAGTTTGATTAGGGTTGATAGTGTTTACTTAATTAGGGTAATTACACATCGTTTATTATTTCCCGTGTTATATTGATTGATTGTTGATCAAGAACGAGCGGAAAGAATTCAGAAAGGAAATGACCTAGTTTCTTAGGGAATTCAAGCTTTGTTCGAGATAAGTGATGATTGCGATTTCATGTTGTGTGATATATTCTTGATTTTGCTTCATTATGATAAATGTATGTATACGAATGCCACATTAGTTATCACACTAATTGTAAATGAGGATAGATGAGTAATTGAATACCATGAATCATGACTTGATTGTATGATTATGAGAATGTACTTGTGATTGTGGATTGTTGAATGGATGGAGTGTTGAGTTCAAATAGACTAACTAGGATCGGTTGCCACGTACAACATAAACATTGGAAAGGGTGTCACGATCCGACACACTAACTTGGAACGTGTACCACATAACTATACACTAACAGTTTGAGTGTGGATTCCATGAGAGGACCATTGAATTGAAAATTAACTGTATATCTTGAGAATTGTGAAGTTGAACGTTGTTCGTAAGTGATTTGATATTGTATAGATTTGATGTATCCATGTTATTATTATTGTTGTCAAGGTCTTATATATGTTGCATTTAGTGGGATAGCCACATGATACTACCAGTACACTGTGGTTGTGTATTGATATTGCATTTGTTCTTTAGTTGAGTACATGACATCTTCAAAAGGCTACTGACAGACCTCGTTTAGAAGATCCGTGATCGTCATCGAATTCAAGGGCGATTTAGTTTTTTTTGGGCTACTATGAGTTCTCCTTTCGTTTATGCCTCCATTTCAGACTTACACTAGTACATTAGGATTTTTGTATGTTTAATTGGGTCGTAACTATTTTCTCAAACTTGTTGAACTTTAGATGTCTTGGTACATTGACTTTCAAATTCTAGGTATTGTTCCGCATTCGTTTGATTAGCATTTTGGAGTTTTTGGAAACTCTATTTTTTCTTGAGCATTTAAACCTGCTCCCGTAACTTCACACGCCTTAATCTTGATTAAGTTTTGTATTTCTTGGTTAGCTAATTAGTATTAATGGTTTCCCCACCGGAGGGTTAGTGTGGGTGTCAATCATGATGATCTGGGTCGTGACAACTGGCAGGTAATAGTACTTAAGTTGTGTAAATGAATGTGACAATAAACTTTAAAAGTATAAACAAGAGATAAAGATTGACTATTTATCATGAGGTCTTAGTGGGAGAGTGTTTCTTAATTTTACCTAGTAGCTGTAAATTAGTAAAAGTACGTTACCAATTATATTGATATCCATGTTTAGTATTAAATACTAAGCTTGAATTTGAGATGAGTGTCATGAAAAAATGATGGCAACATGAGGGTGGTGATGTTACTTTTGAGATTTTATATAATACGTTTGACATGAAGTAAGTGAGGAATTAAGGTGTTACTTTGTAATAAAGGGGAGTGGTACAAGTGTGGTATTATTACTCTTAGATGAGAGCAATAAAGTGTGACTAAGTGATGTTTTGATATCGTGATCAACAACACTAGCCTACAGTCTGAATGTCTACGAATGGAAGCGAGTATAGTAGCCCAACCAAGGGTGGGGTCGTGTCCCAAGGAAGTGGTAGTGAAAATAGTAACTAAACTAGAATTTCCGTTCTAGTTAGTAATAGTTTGAGAAATTATCGAATAAAAACAAAGTTAGTTCAATTTGTGACACCGATATGTCAAATATCAAAGGGTTTGCCACAAGTTGGGTAAAAACAGTAAAAACAGAGGAGAATCAAGTATGGTGAGAAGTTCTTGGGGTTGTGACCGCAATATACGTTGATGTAAATCGTTGTGTACATGCTTTCGATTTGAAATTAGCAAGATAATGATGATTGGGCTAAGATTTAGGTGAAAGTAGATTTTCTCTCAGGCAACTTACCCCATATCAAATTGGGTTCCTCTCGGACACCCACTCGTCTAATGAAGACCAACATACACCTTACAGACACCCGCTCTTTCGATAATCAGTGCTAGGATATGGAACTACGGTTCACCTTTTCGGGCTAAACCTCATGTTGTCCCACTCCTAAGGCCATCAGTCTAGCGGTCTTGGTTTTATGATCTCTCTCTCTCACAAGCCAAAAACACATGGGTTATTTTTTATTTGCAACTACAAAATCATTAAATTAAACCATAACCACTAGGTTAAATCACCATTAAAATACATCTAACCTATCAGCAAGCAAGAACCAACAATAATATCAACACATATTTGCTAAATCACACCCCAAGAATGGATGTTTTAGCCACACATCAAGCAATAACTAAATACACCTAAAATGAAAAAGTAATCAAACGGCTATAAGAAATTTAAAGTTAATATGAGCAAAGGAAGAAGAATGGAGAAGACCCACTTCCGAGTTTAGGAAGAAGAGCTCCTTTATTCAAGTCACCCACAAAACCATCTCCAAACTTGAGAGAAAAATAATAAAAATTAAGAGGTAAGTCTCAAAATTAAAAAAATTATGTCTCTACGTTTTCCTTTCTTTCTTAAAATAATAATGAGTTTAGTATTTATAGACTTCAGAATTTGTGCTGGCAAATCAATTCGGCAAAGTTAGTCGCTAACGCCGAGTGATTCGGCGATTTTTCCTTCTTCTAGATCATCGTTATTTGTGCTTTGGCTTCAACGTCTATGCGTTCTGGATCTTCGCGGAACTACTTGGCGAAGCACCAACTGCTCATTTTCATTGTCTTTTTGATCCATTTCCTTCAGGGCTTTGCTATCTAGAATAAAGGGCGAGATGCATCCTTTCAATTTCAGCTCATTTCATCCTTTTTGTTCTCGTTTTGCGCCTAAGTGTCCATGCTATACCAAATCTTCAAATACCTAAAACTTAAGAGTTTTCATCAGATATTGAGATAGAATGAGCATTTGAGGACACTATTTTTATTAAAATAAGGCCCTGTATGAGTCCAATATGAGGACTCATCAACACACCCAACTTAAACTTTTGCTTGTCTTCAACTCAGTTCTACAGTTCAAATAGGATGTCTCAAATAGTGCTACACAAGTCTTAATCATGAATATACATAACAAGATTCATGTTACTCATGCAAAGATCAATTGTATACTCAAATATTCAAGTTGTATACATAACAAGATTCATATTACTCATGCAAAGATCAATTGCATACCATTACTAAAGATTCTTGTGCTCTCAATACTCGCTACTCATGCAAGTTCAAGCTCTACAAAAGTATCTACATGCCCTCACACAAAGAATGATTCCATATTCACATACAAGGATTAATCAATTTAAGAGCAGGAATCAGATTTAACGCACTCACAGAGGAACACAATGCATGTTTTCACTCATAGGTTTGCCCTTATTTTCCAATCGATCTTCGGTCCGACTCACTCAAGATTACAAAGGTCTTTCTAAGGCTTGTAATGAGGCTGAGTGCAAAGGTATGATCATTTAGTCTCAATGAATTTTTCTCATGAGATGTGGTATTCTCAAGACATCTCTTTCACTTCTTTTATCAATTCCTTTTCAAGTGCTTCTAAGTCACTTTTTTATTCACCTTCATGGATTTTGTGGAAATCCAATTTCTTTTGTGCTTTTATTCCATAAATTTTTCTTTTTTCGTTCTTTTCTTTTCTTTTTCTTTCCTTTATTTTTTTATATGGAGGGTTTCCATTTTTCTACACTACTATGGTTTAAGGAAGACTTTTCTTGCACTTCTGGACTTCCCCTTCTCCTTTTTCACCACCTACAATCCTCTTGATTGTGGTTTAAAGTGAATAATCCAAAAGTTTCACACACTCACGGCTAGGACACAAAATAGGTATATGTCAAAGTTAGCTCACACTCTTTAAAATTGCCTAAAATCATCTTAAGTGGACACCTTTCTAAATCAATCAGACTAACCAGGAAATTTCCAGATTTATTCATGCAAGGTTCAAAGTAAACTCATCACACAAGGCATTGATACTTAAGCCAAACAAGACTACACATTTTCACTAGTGTGCAATGGTCATTACTAAAGAATCAATTCAATAAATGACTAATCAGAACGAGATGCAAAGATTTCACATATTGCCTATGCAACTTCATTTGTCCTTGTTATAGCCGTACATTAATGTTTTTTCGATTTAGAACATTATTCAAGTAATCGGTATTGATCGAAACAGAGACTTAAATTTGTACAAGAACAACCATTTTCAACACAAGAGGTGGCAAAAATTTCCCAAAATAAATTTTTTTGAAGGGTCAAAATTGTTATATATATATATATGTATGTATGTATATATATATATATATATGTATGTATGTATGTATGTATATGTATATATATATGTATGTATATACCAAAACACAAGTATTCAAAATAAGAAAATAATCCAAAACAAGGTGGGCCTTACCACACAACAAACAAAAGTGTTTGTCCTCAAATGCAAATGATGACAATATTCATAGTTGAAGAAAGATAAACTAAAGAGGAGAGTGAAGGAAAGATCCTGTCTATGCAGCTTCTTTATCGATCGAGGCATTAGCGCCTAAAGCATCATCATGGAATAAAACAATGGCTCCTGAAGTGATACCATTCTGAGTTTCATTGTTTTCAGCGGCCCTAGCTTCGGTAATGATGTTAGTTGCTACCATTCTATCTATGTCTGGTGCTGTTAAAAAGGCGTCCGCTGCATTGTATAATCCGCGACTCCACGTTGGAATGTTGGGATCAACAAAAATCCTCGTTTTAGCCCTAGCTTCCTTGGTATATTTCTTTTTTTAGACATCTCTGCTATCTTTACAGCTGCTGTACATACACGTGCTCTTACGTTCCGTGGTTTCTCATTTCTTTCTGAAACTTTTGGTCTTTCCATTTATGCAAGAGACTTTGAATATGAGATTAGATAGAAATTTAAGCAGGAGCAGGAAGGTTTGAAGTGTAGGGTCATGTCACCAAGACATTTGGTGAAGTGCTTATCCCTACTAGGCTGTTTGTTGAAAAGGATACACAAATTAAATGAGGATGCAGACGAAGGTCGATCAAAGTACCTTTCATCGAATCCACGTGTGTAGTTTTGCGAATCAAAATGAACGCCAAAGGTCGCAGATCCATTAACACATAAATTATTCATTGATCGGCGAAGTTGGGACATTATGCTAACCGCCAAGCTATTTGGCAGGTTATGTTCATCTAGCCGAACAGTCAAACATGTCTATTATTAACCTGTTCCTTTCAGGTTTTTAACCCGTAATCCAAATAATGCATTTTAAGTCTATGTGGCACAATCTCAACAAAGACCCAGAAGAATGTTACATTTTCCACCATATTTTAAAGTTTTCTACTCAGAATATAGTCATATTAGCGTCCCTCAAATAATGTGGAAGATACTGCACCAAAGTCGATCACACATTCAAACCTAGTAACTTAAGAATTAGATTGTACTGACGTGCTACGTGATAATGTGATCCGAATCCGAGCAAAATCCGACACATAAAAGACTTTTAGTAATGCAAGAAATATAACTACTAGAGTGCAAGTGTGAGTTTGTAAAAAGGGACAAAGTGAAAGGGAAAAACATAAAATAGGACTTTTATACCTGGTGCCTGTGACCGTCAACCTTCTGCTCATACGGCGATAATTTATCTCTCTTAATGGCTCGTGAAGCTCCTGGTATCTATTTTATCGCCAAATATAACAAGATACTCAATCTCTTGCGAAAGTTGCATTGGCGGTTTTTGTCGAGATTGCCCACTGGGTTGGCAATTCGCCAACAAAAATTTTCACTTCGCCATATTTTATAGACTCAACATTTGGGGTGTATTGAGTCAAACATCTGGAATTATTGGTTATGTCGAGCCTGTCGACGTTCCGCTAAAAGTACATGTGCCCTGTCAATTTGCATCTTTTCAAGCACTTTCCTTCCCGAACCTATAAAATCAACACAAACATATTTTATCAAGGTAACAAAAAGCAAGTAAAAGGTTTGGGTTGCCTCTCAAACAATGCCTTACTTAACGTCAAGGCACGACACCAGTCAACATTCAAATCTCACTCTTGAGGTTAACCGTAGTATCACTAGGCAAACCCCCTAGCTGTCTCGGGTTGAGATGAGACAAGATATGACCCATTTGGGTGTCTAACTTCCTAATTGAGACCAAATGTGAGGTGACGCTCTGACTGAGGGTAGACACGTCCTCTTTCATGACTTTTAGCATATTGTCCGACCCTTCAACTTTGTTTAGAATACGTGAGAGCATATCCTCAGACCTATAACCTTCTGAATCCTTGGGCTTTTGCCGCTCGTGGGGAGGCACATATCTATCCTTCTTCTTATCCTTCCAATTTGGATTTCAGTCCCTCCATTCACGGTCTCGATCTTTCCGTCCTTTATCTGTAGCCTAACCTTGATTACCACCCTCCCTCGGGTAGTTTGAACTATAACCACCGCCTTGGTTTGTTCGAGAGTTTCCTTCCTTGCTCTTCAGAGTTGCAAACTTCATCTTTTCAGAATTTGTGCTCCCAACTCCCACATCATTGACACCACGGGTACCTGCCCCCATGACATTCTTAGATATAATATCTAGTGTTGTCATGATCTTAGCTATATTTTGGTTTCTTTCATTGTCCTTTTTGATTTTCTCCTTAGATAGTTGGAAGGTGACCAGGGAGACTTGGTCCTCGCGAGTGTACTACGCTATGTTGATGGTTGTCATGCCTTCTAAAAGATGGGCTACTACTGCATATGGCTGTTGCATTAGACCTTGCGGGGAGAGTTGGTCAACCACCCCTTTGTTGACCAAGTCTAGACTTCGGTAAAAGTATTGAAGGGGTACGTTATCAGGAAGACCATGGGTTAGGCATTGTAGCACCAGTTCTTTTTAAATCGTAGCCAAGTTTCGTGCAGAGGCTCTCCATTTAAATGCTTGAATCTTTGGATGCTATCCTGAATGGTCATCATCTTCGAGGGAGGGAAAAATTGCACATTAAAAGCGATAACCAAATCCTCCCACGAAGTGATTGAGTTACGTGGAAACTCAGCCAGCCACTGGCACTCCTTGCCCATCAATGAGAAATGGAATAGTCTAAATTATACTGACTCCTGAGATATGTTTTTGAATGAGAATGGTCAACACACATATACGAAGTTTTGAAGGTGCTCGTTTGTGTCTTCGTGAGCTAATACACTGAAAGTCCCTTTAGTTGCAAGAGTTGCAGCATGATGTTTGTTATGTAGAATACCACATTTCCCTCTTTTAGAGGTAAACATATGGCCCCAACACCTCCCATGAGATGTGGATCATTGATGTGGAGCTCTTGGACATCGTTGAGGTTGTCGATGTCGTTGTGGTGGCCTACCTGGATCCCGTTACTACTGTTAAAACTCATTCTATCTGAAATGATTACACAATTAACAAAACCAAACTGAAAATTAAATTAGTAATCACTACACTAGAAGAACTAAAACTCTATAAGAAACTACATTTTCACGTGACACCACTCCCTGGCAGCGACACCTTTTGATGCTTTGCTATCGTGATCAATGACACTAGCCTACAGTATGAGTGTCTACGAATCAAAGCGAGTAGAGTATCCAACCAAGGGTTGGGATCGTGTCCCAATGGAGTGGTAGTGAAAACAGTAGCTAAACTAGAATTTCCATTCTAGTTAGTAATAGTTTGAGAAATTATTTAATAAAAACAAAGTAAGTTCGATTTGTGACACCAAAGTGTTAAATATCAAAAGGGTTTGTCACGAGCTTGGTGAAAACACTAAAAACAAAGGGGAATCAAGTACGGGGAGAAGTTCTTGGGGTGTGATTGCAATATATGTTGATGTAAATCATTGGTTACATGCTTTCGATAAGAAATTAGCAAGATACTGATGACTAGGCTAAGCTTTACGTGAAAGTAAATTCCCTCTCGGGCAACTTACCCCATATCAAATGGGTTCCTCCCGGATGCCAACTCGTCTAACCAAGACCAACTTACGCCTTACCCGTACCCGCTCTTTCGATGATGAGTGCTAGGATATAGAATTAGGGTTCACCTTCTCGGGTTGAATTTCACGTAGTCTCACTCTTTACGCCATCAGTCTAGCGGTCTTGGTTTTGCGACCGCTTTCTCGAGCAAGCCAAAAGTACATGGGTGGTTTTGTATTTGCAACTACAACCCATTAAATTAAACCACAACCATTAGGTGAAATCACCATTAAAATGCATCTAACCTATCAACAAGAAAGACCCAACAATAATATCAAAACATATTTGCTAAGTCGCATCCCAAGAATGGAGTTTTTAGCCACACATTAAGCAATAAAATACATCTAAATGATGAAGAAATCTAATGGGTATAAAAAATGAAACCTTAATACGAGCAAAAAAAGAAGAATGGAGAAGACCCAGTTTCGATTTGAGAAAGTAGAGTTCCTTTCTTCAAGTCTCCTACAAAACCCTCTCCAAACTTGAGAGAAAAGTAATAAAACTTAAGAGCTAAGTCTCAAAATTACAAAATTATGTCTCTACTTTTTCATTTTCCTCATAAAATAATAATGAGTTTAGTATTTATAGACTTCAGAATTTGTGATGGAGAATCCATTCGACGAGGTTAGTCGCGAAAGCCGAGTGATTCAGCGATTTTCCCTTCTTCTAGATGACTGTCATTTGTGCTGTTCCTTCAGTGTCTATGTGTTCTGGATCATTTGGTGGAATAATTATGCTTTGTGTAACTATTCGGTGAAGCATCGACTACTCCTTTTCATCGTCTTTTTGATCCTTTTTCTTTAAGGCTTTGCTTGCTGGAACAAAGGGCGAAATGCATCCTTTTGGCCCATCGCCAAGTATACTTGGAGATGCTTAGGCTTCAAATTCAGCTCTTTTCATCCTTTTTGTTCCCATTTTGCGCCTAAGTGTCCATGCTTATACCAAAATTTCAAATACCCGAAACATAAGAGTTTTCATCAGATATTGAGATAAAATAAACATTTGAGGATACTATTTTCATTAAAATAAGGACCGAATGATTCGAATTTGAGGAGTCATCAACAATTCATTAGATTAATAAGAGTATTAAGAGAAGTACCCGAGATTGTAGGTAGGTAGATGAAAATTAAGTTTATGTTTTTCATGTGTGCCTAGATAGTATATTTGTGCTGTCAATATGGATTAAGATGAAGTAAGCATTAGTTTTTTCCTTAAGAGTTAGATTAAGCGGCTTTATAAGTAAATGTGGATAACAATTATATAAAGTCATTTATAGAAGCCAGAAGAGGTTACAAGAAGTATCTCAGACTGAAGCTTTAGAAGGAATATTAGTACCTACACGTGGGGAGTCTAGTATCCATGAGATTATCATGTCCCAAGTGTTAGAGTAAAGCAACTATAGACTAGTTTAGAGATGATCGAATATATCCATAACTTTAAAGTGTCAGCTTCAGACATACGGAGGAGATGATAAGGTGAGGAATTAAGTCAAGTGCTGAGAATCAGATAGTGATGTATTTAGAGAGGTATGGTGATATATAAATCCATTCATAATCTAGCATATTCCTCAAAGCTCAATTATTACAACATCTGATCGATGCCTCTGATATCAAAATTGTGTTCATGACCTATGCTCATGTACTAGAGACAGATTCACATCTATGCTTACTTCCCAGAATGAGGGCAAACACTTTTGCCCATTAATTTCAATCTTACTCCATAAAGTTATATATATGAGCCTCATGATATAAACCTATTCATATGAGCATTCATGTATCATAGTATGTTCAGTCTCGAAAATTCATGATTTACTTTAAATAGTTAGCAATATAATGTTATTCCATTCATATTCTTATATTACAATTCTCAAAGGAATTATGCTTATGATCTTTCTCCCTGAAGCTCTTCTGGTGATCCTTTTCAGTTTGGAGAATGATGTTGTTAATAGTAGTTGTGTAATGATAGATAAGAGCATGTTGATGATTCTTATTTTGTTAGTGGTGGTGTAATTATTTCATCTAAGATTATAAATAAGGAGGTAGAAATATATGAGGTTTTACGTGACTGATATTAAATGAGATTAATTTTTTGATATTTTGGTAATAATGCATGAAATTTCAGTTAGTAAAGGTGATGAGAGAATGATAAATTCTTAGAAAGATTAGTAGTAGAAGTCAATGAAATTGTTATAATTCTAGTCTTGAATGAGGTGTTGCTAACACATGCATAAATGCATCATGCATTTGGTGGTTCTTTATTAGGAGTCGAGGTTGGTTGATGCAGTGGTAAATAGTATAATTCTTGGGATGAGATTCCCTATAGAGGTAAAACCCGAATCTTACGGTTTAGATTAGTAGAAACATCTCATATTTAGCACCTTGTGATTTGGAGTTAGGATTGAACACATTAAGAGCACACAATTTATCTTAGACCCTGGTAAGAATAGTCATAAACCCTTGTAGGAGTTTAGATGTTACAACCTAATAACATCATTATACGTATAATAACTCCCAAAATACTCATTTCTCTTTCTTCCAAAGATCAACAACTCCAAGAAAGGATTTCATCATTTTCTCAAGTTCTAAAGGCTCGAAGTTCAAGAATCCTAAGATTTGTAATCCAATATTATTCTCCACTTTTTGTCTCGAAGAAAACCGCAAGAAGACAAAAACTAGAGTTTCAATCTTCCAATCATTTTCACCTTCAAACTTCCTTAAGAACTTGACTCTTCCAATTATGTAAGACTATCATAGTGATAGACTGAATTCATCGTCATGCCCTACGTGTACTTTCTATCAGTAAAGAATAATTTAAGGTTAAATCTTTAGTTTTCATAATGCTTGAGATGAGTTCCGTTGTTGAGTTCTAAATTCTATTTTTTGATTATTGAGTTGCTATATCTTATATTTAGATTCTTCAATTGATTGTTCATGTCTATTTTATGCATGAACCCTATTTTTAAGTCATAATTAAGCATTTATTGAATTATTATTTAGAATATCTTTAAGCAAACGATTGTCTTAGACTTATTTTTTTTGAAAAGGCAAAGATGAGTTTTGGGAAGTGCTCTATACATTATTTAAGAAAGAGTGTAAGAGAACTAAGTATTCCCAAGTGTATCATTATTGACATTGAGAAAAAAACTTTAATTTCTAAATGAGTTTAAAAATATTTCAGAGCAGCTACCTCTCTTAAGAGGATAATTTGAGCAATGACCTCAAATTGAGAAAAAATATGTTTTATACATTTGAGCATGCGTATATTTTTATTGAGAATAGTATTAAGCACTGATATGAGGATGATTTCAGCCAACTCACACTCCTCATTAACCATAAAGCCAACATGGATAAAAGATCATATTTTTTAGATGTCTCTTTATTGCTTTCGAGTAGAGCTTTAGTGGATCCACTTAGTTAAAATTTTATATACCCTAAAAACATATAAAAAATATTTAGTGTAGACGAGATGTTGTATCATTGTGTATCTCATAGTGATGTTTGTCAGTTAGAAAGTCTTACAAATACGAGTAAAAAGTAATTTATTTGATTTTTATACACATCCTGGAGTTACCATCTTTTATTTATGAAACCTTAAATATTTCATCTCTTATTATTGCTTTGCATTGAGTTGAGGTGAGTATTCTTCCAACCTTATTAATTTAGTTATTTATTCATTCAACTTTGTTACATACTCATACATTCAATGCAATAATTTCAATCGACCTGCATCTTTCTATGAGGCATATATATGTGTTCAGGATCATCAACTGACACTTCATTGACATCACTTTGCACCTTTTTCTACCTTTAGTGAGTCTTCCTTGCATTCTATCGGACTCCACTCTAGTCTTTCAATTTAATATTTTTGAGGTGTTGTGGGTCTTGCCCAACATTCATGTTGAACTAGAGAGGCTTCATAGATAGTGTTGAATTTCTTTTAGTCTTCCTTTGAACTATTTTGACAAACTAAAATTAATTTCAGAGGATTTTCAAACAGTTTTAAGTAAGGCTAAGCATCGGACCGGACCGGAACCATAGTATCGAAAATGAACGAGTACCGAATTGGAACGGGATAGGTTGACCGATTTATTGACAAGTACAGGGATGAACCGGTAGTGGAATTGCCGTGATGAATATTCGGTTTCGTCCCATCCCACTATATACCGGCACGGTATCGGACCAGAACGAAACAGACAAGAATGGACCATGATAGAAAGATACATATTTCAAAAAATAATATTTTCTTTAGTTATTTTGAATCACGAAAATATGAATGTTTTTTTATTTTTCTAAGTTTAAATTTTAATATTTTTTAAATTTATAATATAATTTTACTTTAAAAACTTTAACTTATTAAGTTTGTAAGTTAACTAGTTAAGTTTAATAATTTTTTTTTCTTTGAGCTTAAGTTTTCAAGATTTGAATCTTTTGAAGTTTATAAGTTATTACTTATTAATATGTTATAAGTTATACTTATGACTGGTAGTTTATACAACTTAAGTTTGTAATTTTAAAAATTTAAATAAAAATAAAAATATATAACAATGACACAAATTAAAAAAAAAATCCAATTTATTCAAATTTGTATTACAATTTACAACTAATAGTACGGTGCCGAAGTTACACAATCATCTTCTAGGAAGAGTTTTGTTTCAACTAAGCCTCAAATGTAATACTGATAGTGGTATCGCCTACAAAACCTTTCTCAAACTCAACTATAAATTTACCATTATAAACTACTAGTCTTGGTAAAGCTCGTCAGCGATCTTGAAGTTTCATTCCCCCGTCACTATCTAACTTTCGAAGTAATAGATTTCTCCGCTCAACATTTTTCGAATCTCTAAATAAAACTGATATCTCCAAACTGTCTTCTGCTAATTCATATATGTGCTCTCAGATTTGAAATCTTGCCGCGCTGGAAGCTGCCTCCAAAGATACTAGTGATCCTTGAATTGCGAGCACATCCTTCACAATCCTACTATATTATGGAAATTGAGTTCCACGAGCCCTCCACCAATTCAAAAATTGTGGCATACCTTCCTTGTTTGTAATATTATCTGAACCCTGTTCAAGATATTTGATAAATTTACATTTATTAAAGAATCAAGACCAAGTTTATGTTTCATTCTACCATGGGCACCTACTTGAGGCATAAATGTTTTATTTTGAAATAGATTGATTTTAACATCACCATTTAATTTTTATGTACAATATAAAAACTATTTTATCCAAATGATTAAAACAAAAATCTATCCAAAATATTTTGAGGAGTTCGGAGTTCATATTAGCATTTTGAGAAGGATTTGAAAGCATCTGAAATGCCCGTAACATGCACTTATTCAGTAATTAACTATTTGGCTAACAACTTTAAGAAAATACACATACTTGAATAAGATAAAGTAAAAATATTCACTTGATTTTTAATTAGTCAATTCAAAATGACTATCTTTTGGGGGAATTGATTAGGAAAACCTTAAAATTACATAAACACATAAAAGACATTGTAGCAAATAAATAGATAAGTCAAGGAAATTTGTGTCCAAGTCTGGATCTGTCTATCTTGGTCAGCAGTTGGGTCTATTTTTTCATTTTGCTTTGGCCCATTTAAATCATTTGTGTCTGTCCTTCTAACATAAATTAGCTAACTAGTCAAAATTTCAAACATATTTGTTAAAAACTACAACTTTAAAATAGTTATTAAAGATGTCATTATAACAATATTTTTAAAAAATATAATGTATCCTAGTTTAGTTCCTAATTTATTTCACATTAATTACATGTTTCTCTCATATATTGTTTTTATAGCAAATTATATATTTATAATTATCCTTCTAAAATACATTATATTGTCACTCTCATCAATTCCACTTTCTCTCTATTCATTAATTTTATTCCGCTTCTTCATCTTTCGGATTCATTCTTCTTTTTTTTTTAATAAAATAGAAAAAGATCAAATAAAATATTTGTATCATATTCTCATTTAATTGGATAACTTTCTTTGGATTTGTATTTGTTGGGTTAATATCAGAAATTTTTAGTTTTCATTTGTATTTTCTTTGACTGTTTATGTACTTTTGTGTCCAAATTCATTCAACTTCAGAATTATTTATTTACTAAGTCTTTTTGAGTTTGATTTTTTAAGTAGATCTCGTTACTATTTAGGGTAGGTTTTGTATTTTGGTGTTTACATTTTTTTTAATTTTAGTTAATATGTAATTTATTTAATTTCATACTTAATTTATGTTCATTTAAGTACTATCAATTGTATTTTTATATGTCAATTGTATTTTCAGAATATTGTATTTATTTAAATTAAATTATAGACTACTAAAATAATATATATTCTTACTTAAATTGTATTCATATTAGTATATATGTTGTATTTATTATATTTTAATTATATTTCAGCAATATTGTATTTATTTAAGCATATTGTATCCAGATGCATTCAAATTAATCATTTTGTATGCTATATTTAAATTCAGTTATCAACTGTATTTGTATGCAAAAAAATGTATTTTGTATGTTGTATATCAATTATTTGTACTCGTGTAATTTTATTTTTATCTTTTTATTAAACAAAAAAATATATTTTAAACTGATTTATATTTTAAAAGTTGTATTTCGAAAATTGTATTCAAAAAGTTATTTCCTAACTGTTGATTAAATTCATTATTCACTTTTATTTGTAACTTTGGATTTAAGAAAAAGTTGTATTCTGACCTGATTTGTATTCCAAAAATTGTATTTTAAAAATTGTATTTTATAAGTTGTTGTCTATAATTGTTGAAATTTTTTTTATTCCAATCAAATTTATTGTCCAATCATTCAATATATAAAATAATAATAATTCAATATAGAATAGGGATAAGATCATCAAAATTATATTAAAACTAAATTTATATTCTTATAATCAAATACATAATATCTTCAAATTTATATCCAAACTAATTTGTATTCGATTATTCAATATATAATATCACAATAATAAAATTGTTTTGAATAAAATTTCAAAAACCTAATCGCATGTTGCATCGCTATTTATTTTGATGAATTCTTTGAGATAATACGAGATCGATCATATCTTGAAAAATAAATGTGATTTTTTATTATATATTTCATTTAATTTCTTTGATCAATCATCGATCTCGAGTTTTCTAGGAACACCGACGATGAATTGCTTCACTTTTGTATTTCAAAATTGCGTCCCAGATCTATCAATAATTTTGAATTTTCCAAGAAAAACGATTATGAGCAGATACAATTTTAAATTTTGACGATGATGCACATAATTTTGATCGTTATGTAATTTTATGTTTTTAAGGAGAGAAGGATGATTTTTTTTTTACAATTGATCCATTATTCTTGAAAAATAAAAATAAAAATTCATACATGAGATTTGTCCATAAACGATGATCAACCGACTTGACTTCTACAAAGAATGAGGATTATCAATGAAGAATCGAAAATCAATAACGGAATCTGAATAACAATTTATTAATTCAAAAAAAATTATCCAACGAAAAGTGGGACAAAT
Source organism: Solanum pennellii (assembly GCF_001406875.1). Classification (NCBI taxonomy): domain Eukaryota; kingdom Viridiplantae; phylum Streptophyta; class Magnoliopsida; order Solanales; family Solanaceae; genus Solanum; species Solanum pennellii. The sequence continues at coordinate 91,793,886 of NC_028637.1, forward strand.
CAACGAAAAATTAAATTCAATTTCAATGGAATTATTCGAAAATGGATATTAATATGTAAAACAATAGTGAAAGATGTTTGAAAATAACAAGACAGAGATGACACTTCATATTTTTCCAATTGTAAGTACTTAGTATTTAGAGATTTAAGCGATCTTTTACCTTTTTTGAAATATCTTGTCACATGATTTTCTCCATTCTGATGTTAAAAATTTGTATTTCTTTCTAATTAAATAAATACAAAAGTCACTCTTAAAACAAATCAATACATTGTCATTTTAAATAAATTTTAAAAGAGTTGACAAGAGATCCTATTAAATACTAAAATATTGTTGTTTTGAAAATTTTCCCTTCTAACATTTTCTCTTAGGCCTTAGGCCCATTTCTTTCATCTCCCTAAATTCTAACAATATGATAATAAATAAGGATGGGCCTTTGGGCCCAAAACTGCCATGTATGCAACATATACACTGAGTGCATATTGTTGTATATCCTTGTATATCGACACCAATGCTCATATTTTTGCTTCCGAACACTTGTACGTCAATTTTCTGGACTTGCTCTTCGATTTCTATGTTTGGCAGACTCGATAAAGGATTTTTGGGGGGCCTTCGTGGCCTCCTTTTGAATGCAAAGGATGGTTCCATTAGTACTTGGACATATTGAACATGCATCATTAATAACGAGAATAAGTAATGAAACATGATTTAATATAAGAAAGAGGCTAATAAATTGGACTAATATACTAGTGCACTTCCTTTTTGAACATTGTAAAGATAAAGGGGTGTATCACAAAAGAGTCTTGAATCCATATTTTATGACATTTCAATGACTGTGATCAATTAAAGAAATAACCATAGTCAAATTCAAACAGACGCCAAATTTCAGCACTAAATAAATTAATACCTCATCTAGGATTCCAAACCCAAAATAACTAAACCATAACCAACTACTGACCCTATAACTCTGGACGGACCGTTCAAACTAAACAATGAACTAACAACGAGTATAAAAAGAGGGGATATATTCCACCAACGATGATCAAGAAGCAACAATAAATAAATAAATAAAAAGAACAAGTGAATCACCAATTTAGGCATAGCTCCAAGTTTCATAAATAAACGGACCTTCCTAACATATAACATACTTCAAATAAGAAAATATGAACATTGCTTTTGTTCAATTAGAGGGGAAACAATAAGCCTATAATGCTAAAGAATTTAAAACATGATTCATGTATGAACTAAACAACAACATAATTCAACATCCTATGATAAAAAATTTCACTATTTCTAATCATGAATACTAAACAAAAAGAAAGAAATTAAAAAAAATGCCGGCAATTGGAATAATTAACTAGGTAAATAAACAATCTTTTTTATATAAAAGAGGCTTTTCATTTAAAATTAAGATGGACACAAACTTTGGCCATGGCCAAAGATCATTCTGTCTTCTTAAACAACACAACAGGAGTTTAAAAACTTTAACAAGTAAAAATTGCATAAAGGGTGGGTCTCGGGCCTCTTTCGAACTAATACTGGTTTTAAAAACAAATATAAACACATGTCCTTTATACCCAGATGAGCGAGGAATCAGGAGTGGCGTAGAGGTTCAATTTCACAATTGCTCTTCTAGTTCAACATCACGGATTCCTGAAGTTCCATCCTCCTCTTCGACGATCACATCAACTTCCTCAAAAAGGCCCCAGATCCCTTCTCCGAGACCACTATACCTGACATATTTTCTCTCTAGGAATGTCTCGTACAAATGAGGAATTGTCCAGGGAAATGCTCGATCAACACTCTTATTTATCACCTCAACTTCATCATCTTTGGCAGGAATTTTAATAGGCTCAACAATTCCTTGAAAGCTCGTTCCTAATCCGTAACCTGGTTCGAAACCACTCCGGAGCATAACAGTAGCTATCATTGTATAAGAAGGCATAGGGGGCTGTGGAGGCAAATCATCACCGGTGGCATTTACCAGCTCCACAGTTTAGATGTCATAACCTCTAGATACATTATCAATGATCAGCGCATATCTATTGCAATGTATCCATTCACCATGAAGGACCAGTTCGTGGTCCTTCCAAACAAATTTCATCTATTAGTGAAGGTAGAAGGCACAATCCCATCTATCTGGATCCACGATCTCCCTAGAAGCAAATTGTATTTGGTATAGATGTACAATACTTGAAATTACACATTAATTTCTGTAGGACCCATCTGAATCCCCAAGTTTACTGCACCCAACGTGTACCTTTGCTCTCCGTCGAAATCCCTCACATTGATTTGGTTCTAATGAACTTTTCCCAAGTTGAATTATAGCTTCCTCAAAGTCAAAAGTGGTCAAAAGTTGAGATAAGATAAATCATCGACCAATACGTGATTTATAACCTTGTCTCGGCACATAATGGTGATGTGTAGAGCTTTCTTATGCATCTTGCTTTCAAAAGGCAATTCTTTATCACAGAAAATGATGTAGTGCCCTCGAACGACATTGTTTATCATGGCCGCCGGATTACCACTGTAAGTACCCATGGGAACATATAAGTCATCCATATCCTTCACCAAATCTTTCCTATGCAGTTGTGAACTCATCAACAAGGACCACACGGAAATATAGCTGGTATTTTCTCCAAAGGCTTCACGATAAAATAATCTTTTGGTTGCATCTTTATACAGAACACTTCTGCTTCAGCTTCACTACTTTGCCTTTTAGACCGATCCTTCTTCTGCCCTCTTTGGGCTAACTCTTTTGGTGTACAACTGCCACATCTACTCATACTTTGGGTAGCAACTGTTTGAACCACAAAAATTTGTGGAGCGAGAATTTCTCTTGGTACCAAGAGGCAACAACCTTCTGAGGTGTCATAATTATAAATTCCTTCTTCTCCTTTACGGACAAAGAATCCACAACCTTCTCATGGTCATTTGGCCCAACTAAGACCATCACTTTTGCTATGCACCACTCCTACGCTGTCTCTATCTTGTTGATATTGATGCCCCCATCGTTCGGAAGAGGACTACTGTTGATGTCGGGTGCAGCAGTATGAAGAGTGACTACTCTCGAATTCATTAATTCCTGGATCTTGTGCTTCAGGTAATATAGTCTTGGGTATCATGTCCAACATAATTGAATGATATGCATATCTTTGATCCGATTTGTAAAATCTAGAGCGGGTGTCAACGGGCTTGGGCCCAACTGGATGCGTAAAACTTGCCACAATTAATCGCTCGAATAGCCCTATTCAGCTTTCAACGAGCGGAGTGAAATTTATAATGGGCTTCTTCTCAAACCTTGGATGAGTCTTGTAATTGCCTTGTGAAGGGGGAGGCGTTTGACGATAATGTGGAGCGCTTTGGCAGGGGGCTTGATATCTTGGATAAGAATTGGTTTGGTAATTTGGTTGTGGAGCTTGGTAGTTTGGAGGCGTATTTTTGTAGTACCAGAGTGGGGTTTGATATACTGGGGGAGGATCTTGGTAATGTGTCTAGACATTTGCATAGTTTGGGGCAACATTTCGGCAATGAGGAGGTGAGGTATGGTATACTAGTGGCGTAGTTTGGTAACCAGGGGAGGGGTTTGATAACCATCCTGTATATAAGAAGTCGGCTATAAACACTGGAAAGTTTGAGAGCGACCTTGGTATGATGAGGATATTCTTGAGGGTTTCTTCCCCTATGATGCACAAGAAAATAGAAGGCACCTCTTCTTTCTTCTTCTTCATTAGTGTTACGCCTCTAAAATATGACCTAGGTGAAACTAGAGCCTAAAATGTGTATGATGATGTTTGTAAGTCCTAAAATGGTTAATAATAGTTTTTATAGGAACTGTATAAAGTTTGGAAGTGTTTGGAGGTCAAACGTCCAAGAGCGTTCAAGAAGTTCGGAAACTAGTGGAAATTGCACTAGTGTGTCGTAGTGTTTTGTAGTGGAGTTTTCGGGGATGGTTTGAAGGTGAAATTTAGTATCGATGGTTCCTACACATAGCCTGACATGTAATGGGTCAAAATGCCCGAGAATGACGCCCCGGGGACCAGCCTAAGGGTACCCAAAGAGGACTCAAACATGGGACAGCCAAGCTGCCGCGCCAGCCAGAATATGGTAGTGGCTGCGCGTCACGCAGCTGACACTCAGTGGGAAAAATTCTTGCCATGCAACGCGGGGCTGTCACGAACCATCTTGTCCCAAAATTTTCCAAAAACAAGATTTGAAAAGGCCTCCGCGACGCGCTATAAACTCCCAGATTCGGTCACGTCATTTTTAAGTCAAAATTGAAATTGTTAAATTGTCTAATGAGTGCAGGGGTCTTTTGGGTAATTTGGAGATGACTTATTGACGTTTATTGAGTCTTTTTATACCCTAATCTCACCAATCAAAGCTAAACCCTCAATTGAAAACAAAACCTCTCCATTTTTCTCTCCAAAACCTCCATTGTTGAAGATTGTAATCTCCAAGGAAGAAGACTGTTTTTCTCAAGTTTTATCCATCAATTTTGTGGGCTTTTAATCACACTTAAGGTATGGTTTTCATCCTTGAATTTGTTTTCTTCAATGAGTCAATTCTAATGATTTTTCAAAGATGATAAAAGAAACATGAATTCTCCTATTTTGTGATCTAGCCATGGGTTCTTTCATAATTTTTTTTGAATCATTATGTAATGATTGAATTGATGTTAATTTGATTATTTTAACCTAAAAACTTTATGAACCCATGGAAACCATGCAATCTTAGTTTTGACTATTTTATGGGTGAAGTGATCATGTCTCTATACTATTGAATTCTTATGCAGTTCGAGTAGGGCTATTGAATTATTATAGAATCATGTTAGAATTGTTAGTATGATGACCTAAATTCATAAATCTATGTTGAATTATCGTTGATTCATTGTCTATTGTAATTATTGAATTGAATTAGTGATCATGGCCATTGGTAAGGGTCTTTGAGTATTATGTTCGATGATTTAGCTATGGATTGAAGTGGTGAGAGTGGATTGGTGGTAAGCTACCCTAATTCTCTTTATATTATGCAATTTAGGTCTTGAATTATGTTGTGATTTGTATGGTCCACTTATTGTGGCGGTGCTTATGTGCTATACTTGTGACTAATGTGGCCTTGTCGGTATTACTTTATGAATGTGAATTATGTGACCTCATCGGCGTTACTTTATGCATTTTGATGAACATGGCCTTGTCGAAATTACTTGATATATTATGATGATTTGTGTATTTGATTTATGTGAAGTATGATCATATCTATCTACTTGTCAGTAAGGTGAAAGTATGTGTTCTTCTATTGACATTAGGTGATCATGTTAGTCTATGTCTATGTCCTTATGTGTGTAGTCTTATGGTTGAAGTATGATTCTTCCTACGTGGTTATGTGAGATTATGATGGTTATATTGATGATATTATAGTAATGAATAGGGTGACCTATAGATGATGTTGGTTATGCGTAGGTGCATCTAGAATGGTATGTTATATGTGAAGTATGTGAGTGTCTTGTTTTAGTAGACTTGTGTCTCTTACTTGATGCATGTACAATGTGGATATGAGTTCTTGACTTAGTATGCTAACGTTTCGTAGTCTTGTATGTGTGAATGACATGTGACCTTGAACATTGTTAAGAAGGTCCTTTATGTAGAACCTTCAACCTAGTTGGAAGGTTATGATATCCTTGAAGTTGAAAGTCGTAATAGTATCCTTCTTGTGTGAATGGTGGACTTAAGGTTGATTGACTGGAACGGCATGAAATCATCCTTAGTAAAGTCATTGAGCTGTCCTCTTAGCAATTGTAGGTAGCCTTAGTGGACCCTCTTTGGTAAGGTAAAATTTGATTGGGTTATGAACTAGATATGAAACCTCTTCATGTGATCCTTTATGTGAAATACTCTATGACAACAAATTCTAGCACCAAGTGAGTATGGTTTGGGAAGTAGCTCTAGTGAGGCTAGAGTACAAAGAAACCCTTCATATTCCTTAACCATGTGCCTACATGGGATGTGTCCTAGTTCTACCATTGGCCCGTAGAACAAACCTCCAAAGGAGTAGGTTCATGACTCCGGATTCCATGCATAGCTAGTATGGTCTATGTCGGTTATTGCATATTCTCATCATATGGGATACCCACTAGTGTTGGAGAATTTCTATGATGTTTAGATAGTTGTATGAGACACTATCTAGACATTGTACGATTAGACTTTGAAGATGTTAGTGAGTGAGTCCGTAGGTCTTCTCCAAGACCATTACTTTAATGTTCTTATATGTTGAATGACTTTTAAGTGAACTAATGAAGATGCTGACTTAAGGTAGAAAACATGTAAATGAATAAAGTACTTACCTAGAGTAGTTTAAGGGTTGCCTAGTTAAGGTGTTAAAGGGGAAAAGGACTGGTCACTTCATGTCTTAACCAGGTAAGTCTTAAGAATGACTCTAGATAGGGAAGTAAATTGGTAAATTAGACATGATCTAAGCTTAGGTATTCTGAAGGATTATTTAGGTAAGCTTTGAGAGGGTATATGGGCGGTCTCTTGTTGCATTACTTAAGTAAGTCTTTTGATAACCTTTGGTAAGAGAATGTCATATTATATGTATACTATTTTGTGTAGTGAGAATGATCTTATCTTAGTTAGTCTAAAGGATCTCTTAGGTGTGTGTGAAGGGATTATATGGGCGCTCGCTTCATAACTCACTCAAGTGAGACTTAGAATCATCCTTGGTAGGAGGCTCTCATGTCTATATGTTTTGATGTATGCTTGATGCTATTTGTGATGCGTGAGTTCTATATGAAGTTACAGTGAAGTTAATGAAAGGCTTGATGTAAGGTTATGGTAAGTTCACTGTAATGTTACCTAAAATGTTATAAATTGAGTATGACGTGTATGGTGTTCTGAATGTGATGTTTGATGCTTAAATATGGTTCTTATACTTTTAATACGATGTTTTAATAAAAAAGAGCATGTGTCTCGTAAATGTCCGTTTCTCATGGTTTTATGCATTAAGCCATACTTGTACATGTCTTTGTACTAATTCCATACATTTTGTTATATCTAAAGGTGTAGGAAGAAGGTGAGAGGTATCTGAAGCAAGCTTGGAATCTAGTTATCCTTCAAGAAAATTTGAAGTATGTCCTCACTTGACTCGAGGCATAATCGTCTTTAAACTTTCTTATTTCAAAGTATTGTAATAGACTAAGTAATTCGATATTCATATTGTATGGGTCGTATCCCAAGTATTTCTTAAAGTCTAAGGATGGCATATATTGAGACATAGAGTTTTCTATTGGTTTTATATGTAAGACATTTTAAGATGCTTTGTGTGAAAAGTTTTAATCATGCTACTTTTTGTACGTGTATGCAATGAATGATGTCAAAAGGCATGTACAAGACCTCCGATAGGTCAAGTACGCCATGTCGCACTCCGAGAGTGCGATATCTTCTAAGATGTGCTCTCGGGATGTGACAATTAGCCCCAAGGATCCGGACAAGGCAGCAACACGGGCAATCTTCCCGGTTCTTAGTCTTTTTTTAATAGTCTCACCTACCTTGACTATCTCAACGAACTTCGCTCCAACAAGCAACATGATCTTGTCATAATACTCGGTCTCTTGAACCCGCACAAATACTTCAATAATTTCTTTCATAGACATAGAGGTCGAGCCTAGATGCCTCCTTTCTCCATCTATAAGCAGATTCCCTATACTTTTGAGTTGACTTCTACTTCACCTTTTCTAAAGAATAGCGATCAGGAACTATCTCGACATTGTAAGAAAAAATCCAGTAAGCGTGCTCCAAATGGACCACTACTTCATATCTTGGGAAGTGAGCCATTCTAATGTCTCTCCTTTCAAGCTTCGACTAATGAGTTGCATTAACAAAGCTTCATCTCTACCAACTCTTATGAGTTGATCACAATAAGCTCTTAAATGAGCAACCATATTTCTAAATTCTCCAAAAGTGTCAAACTTTGGCACTTTCAGTTGATAATGATAAATATATATTTGAAGGAAAATGACTTTTCATAATTTAGATTGATTTTCTTACTATCTTTCTTTGCGTATGTGATGATGATTTTTATAGATCCATATAGAATCTTGTTTTCTTGTTTCTTAACCTATAAATTTCATGGTTTTGAATAAAAATCAGGAGTAAAATGTACTTAAAAAGATCACTGGTGAGAAGTAAATTCTATTTATTCTGCTGATATATTTATATATTCTTTTCAACGCATATTGAAAGTTCAAAAATAACATATCTCAGTAAAATATTCAACATGATAAGTCATTATTATAGAAATTGTGGTTCTTCATAATAAATAAGTTCCAACGGAATTCAGAATAAATTAAAAATTGTAATTAATATCATATGTACAATTTTTCATTGTACCGTATTGACTCCTCGACTAATTTTAATTCCGAGGGAAAACTAACAATATTTTTCATATTCAAGGCTCAAAATCAAGACCTCTGGTTAAGGGTAGATGTTTCATATACACCCCTTCATAACTATTGTTGGTTCTAGTAATAACTTAATACACTCTCTCTTGCATATTCTGCAATATGTTGAAATAAGTTATTAAGTTCTACCAACAATATTATGTTGGATAAGAAGGATAAGAAGTAAATATTACTTCATCCTTAACTAGAACTGTCAAGTTTGAGTCTTGGCATGAGTTATCTTTGTTAGAAATAGTTTTACCCTTTATTTGGAACTTTCCGTTAGCCGAAACTAATGGTTTCCCAATAAGTATATGGGACACCAAGTAAAAAACTCTTTCTTATTTCAAGTATTAATTTTAGATATCTGCAAAATAAAAATTAGAATTGAGGGTTAGCTCATATATTATGAGATTGGACTCATCAAATCTGCATCTTTTAGTGAATAACCGCACAATATTTTCATGAAAACTTTTACTTTTTTTAATTGTTCTCTACCTATAAAGTATTTATTTTATATTTATTTTATTTCTTTTATGTGATACTAATTTAGATTTATTCGATGTTTTTAAGAAAAATATTTTTTGAAGGAGAGTATTATTTGTCAATTAGATTAATTTTATGCCTAATTTTCATTGTGATGTATGATGATGATTTTATAGCTCCAAATAAAATTTTTGGATGTTGTGGGGTCGTTCCCAACTTCAATCTCAGTTGTTTTTAGAGGCTTCATAGACAGTTAGTAGTTCAGTTTTCTTTACATTATTATTTCTAATATTGTTTAAAGACTTGAGTCGCCATTTAGGCTAAGAACTTAGATATCTTTGTGTTATATCTCTTATGTTTAAGTCTTTCCTGAGTAAGTAAGCCAGACCAAGGGTTTGGTTGGGGTCAACAATGGTCTCCGATTGCCAGCCACGTAAGGGGTGTAGGCTCGGGGCGTGACAGTAGTGTTGGACTATAGGCTGACCTGTCTTGGTGGAATAGACGAGTGTCATCACGCTCACTTTTGAATTGTAATATCTGTGTTCTCTACATACGAGGTATCTTACGCATGTTATTTTCTTTTTCTCAATCCTGTTATTTAGATTCATTTATTGTTGATAATGATAAATATATACTTGAAGGAAAGTGACTGTTTGTAATTTAGATTAATTTTCTTACTAGCTTTCTTTGCGGTATGCGATGATGATTTTTAAAGATCCATATAAAATCTTGTTTTATTATTTCTTAACCTACAAATTTCATGGTTTTGAATTAAAATCAGGAGTAAATATTACTTTAAAAAATTTACTACTAAGAAGTAAATTCTACATATTCTACAGATATATTTATACTTTCTTTTTAACGCATATTAAAAAATCAAAAATAACATATCTCAATGAAATATTAAACATGATAGCTCATTAATATAGAAATAGTGGTTCTTCAGAATAGATGAGTTCTAATGGAATTCAGAATAAATTGAAAATTGAATTAATATCATATTCACTATTTTTCATTATACCATATTGACTCTCCGACTAATTTGAATTCCAAGGAAAATCTAACAATATATTTCATATTCAAGACTCAAACTCGAGACCTCTGATTAAGGATGGATATTTCATATACCTCCTCTCGTAAATATTGTTGATTCTAAACTTATAATAATAACATAATTCACACTCTCTTGCATATTCTGCAATATGTTGAATTAAGTTATTGAGTTCTACCAACAATATGTGTTGGAGAAGAAGTTAATATTACTTCATCCTTAACCAGAAGTGTCAAGTTTGAGTCTTGGCATGAATTATTTTTGTTAGAAATAATTTTTATCCTCAATATGGAACTTTCCGTTAGCCGAAACTAAGTGTCCAAATAAGAATATTGCAAACCAAGTAAAATACTCTTTCTTATTTTAAGTATCAATAATAGATATATGCAAATAAAAATTAGAATTAAGGGTGAGCTCATATATTATGAAATTGAACTCATCAAATGTTCATCTTTTAGTGAATAATTCCACAATCTTTTCATGAAAACTTTTACTTTTTTTTATTGTTCTCTACATACAAAGTGTTGATTTTATATTTATTTTATATGATACTAATTTCGATTTATTTAGTACTTTTACGATATATTTTTTTTCTGAAGGAGATGATTATTTTGAAATTAGATTTATTTTATGCTTAAATTTTTATGGTGGTGTATGATGATGATTTTATAGCTCCAAACAAAATTTTTGTATTTTGCGGGGTCGTTTCCAACTTTAATCTCAGTTATTTTTAGGTGGTCCATAGACAGTTAGTAGTTCAATTTTCTTTACATTATTATTTCTAATATTGTTTAAAGACTTGAGTCGCCATTTAGGCTAAGTACTTAGATATCTTTGTGTTATATCTCTTATGTTTAAGTCTTCCGGTGAGTAAGTAAGCCAGACCAAGGGTTTGGTTGGGGCCAGCAATGGTCTCCGATTGCCAGCCACGTATGGGGTGTAGGCTCGGGGCGTGACAGTAGTGTTGGACTATAGGCTGACCTGTCTTGGTGGAACAGACGAGTATCATCACGTTCACTTTTGAATTGTAATATTTGTATTCTCTACATACAAGGTATCTTACGTATGTTATTTTCTTTTTCTCTATCCTGTTATTTAGATTCATTTATTGTTGATAATGATAAATATATACTTGAAGGAAAGTGACTGTTTGTAATGTAGATTAATTTTCTTACCAGCTTTATTTGCGGTATGTGATGATGATTTTTAAAGATCCATATAAAATCTTGTTTTCTTATTTCTTATCCTATTAGTTTCATGGTTATGAATCAAAATCAGGAGTAAATATTACTTTAAAAAATTTACTACTAAGAAGTAAATTCTACATATTCTACTGACATATTTATATGTTCTTTTCAATGCATATTAAAAAATCAAAAATAACATATCTCAATGAAATATTAAACATGATAACTCATTAATATAGAAATAGTGGTTCTTCATAATAGATGAGTTCTAATGGAATTCAGAATAAATTGAAAATTGTAATTAATATCATATTCACTATTTTTCATTATACCATATTGACTCTCCGACTAATTTGAATTCCAAGGAAAATCTAACAATATATTTCATATTCAAGGCTCAAACTCGAGACCTCTGATTAAGGATGGATATTTCATATACATCCCCTCGTAATTATTGTTGGTTCTTAACTTATAATAATAACATTATTCACACTCACTTGCATATTATGCAATATGTTGAATTAAGTTATTGAGTTCTACCAATAATATTGTGTTGGAGAAGAAGTTAATATTACTTCATCCTTAACCAGAAGTTTCAAGTTTGAGTCTTGGCATGAATTATCTTTGTTAGAAATAATTTTTCCTCAATATGGAACTTTCTGTTAGCCGAAACTAACGGTGTCCAAATAAGAATATTGCAAACCAAGTAAAATACTCTTTCTTATTTTAAGTATCAATAATAGATATATGCAAAATAAAAATTATAATTAAGGGTGAGCTCATATATTATGAAATTGAACTCATCAAATGTTCATCTTTTAGTGAATAATTCCATAATCTTTTCATGAAAACTTTTACTTTTTTTTATTGTTCTCTACATACAAAGTGTTGATTTTATATTTATTTTATATGATTCTAATTTCGATTTATTTATTACTTTTACGATATATTTTTTTCTGAAGGAGATGATTATTTTGCAATTAGATTTTTTTATGCTTAAATTTCATTGTGGTGTATGATGATTTAATAGCTCCAAATAAAATTTTTGGATTTTGTACGGTCGTTCCCAACTTCCATCTCAGTTATTTTTAGATGATCCATAGACAGTTAGTAGTTCAAATTTCTTTACATTATTATTTCTAATATTGTTTAAAGACTTGAGTCGCCATTTAGGCTAAGTACTTAGATATCTTTGTGTTATATCCCTTATGTTTAAGTCTTCCGCTGAGTAAGTAAGCCAGACCAAGGGTTTGGTTGGGGCCAGCAATGGTCTCCGATTGCCAGCCACGTATGGGGTGTAGGCTCGGGGCGTGACAGTAGTGTTGGACTATAGGCTGACCTGTCTTGGTGGAACAGACGAGTATCATCACGTTCACTTTTGAATTGTAATATTTGTATTCTCTACATACAAGGTATCTTACGTATGTTATTTTCTTTTTCTCTATCCTGTTATTTAGATTCATTTATTGTTGATAATGATAAATATATACTTGAAGGAAAGTGACTGTTTGTAATTTAGATTAACTTTCTTACTAGCTTTCTTTGCGGTATGTAATGATGATTTTTAAAGATCCATATAAAATCTTGTTTTCTTATTTCTTAACCTACAAATTTTATGGTTTTTAATCAAAATCAGGAGTAAATATTACTTTAAAAAATTTACTACTAAGATGTAAATTCTACACATTCTACTGATATATTTATATTTTCTTTTCAACGCATATTAAAAGATCAAAAATAACATATCTCAATGAAATATTAAACATGATAAATCATTAATATAGAAATAGTGGTTTTTCATAATAGATGAGTTCCAATGGAATTTGGAATAAATTGATAATTGTAATTAATACATATTCACTATTTTTCATTATACCATATTGACTCTCTTACTAATTTGAATTCCAAGGAAAATCTAACAATATATTTCATATTAAAGGCTCAAACTCGAGACCTCTGATTAAGGATGGATATTTCATATACATCCCCTCGTAAATATTGTTGGTTCTAAACTTATAATAATAACATAATTCACACTCTCTTGCATATTCTGCAAAATGTTGAATTAAGTTATTGAGTTCTACCAACAATATTGTGTTGGAGAAGAAGTTAATATTACTTCATCCTTAACCAGAAGTGTCAAGTTTAAGTCTTGGCATGAATTATCTTTGTTAGAAATAATTTTATCCTCAATATGGAACTTTCCGTTAGCAGAAACTAACGGTGTCCAAATAAGAATATTGCACACCAAGTAAAATACTCTTTCTTATTTTAAGTATGAATAATAGATATATGCAAAATAAAAATTAGAATTAAGGGTGAGCTCATATATTATGAAATTGAACTCATCAAATGTTCATCTTTTAGTGAATAATTCCACAATCTTTTCATGAAAACATTTACTTTTTTTATTGTTCTCTACATATAAAGTGTTGAATTTATATTTATTTTATATGATACTAATTTCGATTTATTTAGTACTTTTACGATATATTTTTTTCTGAAGGAGATGATTATTTTGCAATTAGCAATTAGATTTATTTTATGCTTAAATTTCATTGTGGTGTATGATGATGATTTTATAGCTCCAAATAAAATTTTTGGATGTTGTGGGGTCGTTCCCAACTTCCATCTCAGTTATTTTTAGATGATCCATAGACAGTTAGTAGTTCAATTTTCTTTACATTATTATTTCTAATATTGTTTAAAGACTTGAGTCGCCATTTAGGCTAAGAACTTAGATATCTTTGTGTTATATCTCTTATGTTTAAGTCTTCCGCTGAGTAAGTAAGCCAGACCAAGGGTTTGGTTGGGGCCAGCAATGGTCTCCGATTGCCAGCCACGTATGGCGTGTAGGCTCGGGGCGTGACAGTAGTGTTGGACTATAGGCTGACCTGTCTTGGTGGGACAGACGAGTGTCATTACGTTCACTTTTGAATTGTAATATTTGTGTTCTCTACATACAAGGTATCTTACGTATGTTATTTTCTTTTTCTCTATCCTGTTATTTAGATTCATTTATTGTTGATAATGATAAATATATACTTGAAGGAAAGTGACTGTTTGTAATTTAGATTAATTTTCTTACTAGCTTTCTTTGCGGTATGTGATGATGATTTTTAAATATCCATATCAAATCTTGTTTTCTTATTTCTTAACCTATAAATTTCATGGTTTTGAATCAAAATCAGTAGGAAATATTACTTTAAAAAATTTATTACTAAGAAGTAAATTCTACATATTCTACTGACATATTTATATTTTCTTTTCAACGCATATTAAAAAATAAAAATAAAATATCTCAATGAAATATTAAATATGATAACTAATTAATATAGAAATAGTGGTTCTTAATAATAGATGAGTTCCAATTGAATTCAGAATAAATTGAAAATTGTAATTAATATCATATCACTATTTTTCATTATACCATATTGACTCTCCGACTAATTTGAATTCCAAGGAAAATCTAACAATATATTTCATATTCAAGGCTCGAACTCGAGACCTCTGATTAAGGATGGATATTTCATATACATCCCCTCGTAAATATTGTTGGTTCTAAACTTATAATAATAACATAATTCACACTCTCTTGCATATTCTGCAATATGTTGAATTATGTTATTGAGTTCTACCAACAATATTGTGTTGGAGAAGAAGTTAATATTACTTCATCCTTAACCAGAAGTGTCAAGTTTGAGTCTTGGCATGAATTATCTTTGTTAGAAATAATTTTATCCTCAATATGGAACTTTCCGTTAGCTGAAACTAACGGTGTCCAAATAAGAATATTGCAAACCATGTAAACTACTCTTTCTTATTTTAAGTATGAATAATAGATATATGCAAAATAAATATTAGAATTAAGGGTGAGCTCATATATTATGAAATTGAACTCATCAAATGTTCATCTTTTAGTGAATAATTCCACAATCTTTTCATGAAAACTTTTACTTTTTTTTATTGTTCTCTACATACAAAGTGTTGATTTTATATTTATTTTATATGATACTAATTTCGATTTATTTAGTACTTTTACGATATATTTTTTTCTGAAGGAGATGATTATTTTGCAATTAGATTTATTTTATGCTTAAATTTCATTGTGGTGTATGATGATGATTTTATAGCTCCAAATAAAATTTTTGGATGTTGTGGGGTCGTTCCCAACTACCATCTCAGTTATTTTTAGATGGTCCATAGACAGTTAGTAGTTCAATTTTCTTTACATTATTATTTCTAATATTGTTTAAAGACTTGAGTCGCCATTTAGGCTAAGAACTTAGATATCTTTGTGTTATATCTCTTATGTTTAAGTCTTCCGCTGAGTAAGTAAGCCAGACCAAGGGTTTGGTTGGGGCCAGCAATGGTCTCCGATTGCCAGCCACGTATGGGGTGTAGGCTCGGGGCGTGACAGTAGTGTTGGACTATAGGCTGACCTGTCTTGGTGGGACAGACGAGTGTCATTACGTTCACTTTTGAATTGTAATATTTGTGTTCTCTACATACAAGGTATCTTACGTATGTTATTTTCTTTTTCTCTATCCTGTTATTTAGATTCATTTATTGTTGATAATGATAAATATATACTTGAAGGAAAGTGACTGTTTGTAATTTAGATTAATTTTCTTACTAGCTTTCTTTGCGGTATGTGATGATGATTTTTAAATATCCATATCAAATCTTGTTTTCTTATTTCTTAACCTATAAATTTCATGGTTTTGAATCAAAATCAGTAGGAAATATTACTTTAAAAAATTTATTACTAAGAAGTAAATTCTACATATTCTACTGACATATTTATATTTTCTTTTCAACGCATATTAAAAAATAAAAATAAAATATCTCAATGAAATATTAAATATGATAACTAATTAATATAGAAATAGTGGTTCTTAATAATAGATGAGTTCCAATTGAATTCAGAATAAATTGAAAATTGTAATTAATATCATATCACTATTTTTCATTATACCATATTGACTCTCCGACTAATTTGAATTCCAAGGAAAATCTAACAATATATTTCATATTCAAGGCTCGAACTCGAGACCTCTGATTAAGGATGGATATTTCATATACATCCCCTCGTAAATATTGTTGGTTCTAAACTTATAATAATAACATAATTCACACTCTCTTGCATATTCTGCAATATGTTGAATTATGTTATTGAGTTCTACCAACAATATTGTGTTGGAGAAGAAGTTAATATTACTTCATCCTTAACCAGAAGTGTCAAGTTTGAGTCTTGGCATGAATTATCTTTGTTAGAAATAATTTTATCCTCAATATGGAACTTTCCGTTAGCTGAAACTAACGGTGTCCAAATAAGAATATTGCAAACCATGTAAACTACTCTTTCTTATTTTAAGTATGAATAATAGATATATGCAAAATAAATATTAGAATTAAGGGTGAGCTCATATATTATGAAATTGAACTCATCAAATGTTCATCTTTTAGTGAATAATTCCACAATCTTTTCATGAAAACTTTTACTTTTTTTTATTGTTCTCTACATACAAAGTGTTGATTTTATATTTATTTTATATGATACTAATTTCGATTTATTTAGTACTTTTACGATATATTTTTTTCTGAAGGAGATGATTATTTTGCAATTAGATTTATTTTATGCTTAAATTTCATTGTGGTGTATGATTATGATTTTATAGCTCCAAATAAAATTTTTGGATGTTGTGGGGTCGTTCCCAACTTCCATCTCAGTTATTTTTAGATGATCCATAGACAGTTAGTAGTTCAATTTTCATTACATTATTATTTCTAACATTTTTTAAAGACTTGAGTCGCCATTTAGGCTAAGAACTTAGATATCTTTGTGTTATATCTCTTATGTTTAAGTCTTCCGCTGAGTAAGTAAGCCAGACCAAGGGTTTGGTTGGGGCCAGCAATGGTCTCCGATTGCCAGCCACGTATGGGGTGTAGGCTCGGGGCGTGACAGTAGTGTTGGACTATAGGCTGACCTGTCTTGGTGGAACAGACGAGTGTCATCACGTTCACTTTTGAATTGTAATATTTGTGTTCTCTACATACAAGGTATCTTACGTATGTTATTTTCTTTTTCTCTATCCTGTTATTTAGATTCATTTATTGTTGATAATGATAAATATATACTTGAAGGAAAGTGACTGTTTGTAATTTAGATTAATTTTCTTACTAGCTTTCTTTGCGGTATGTGATGATGATTTTTAAAGATCCATATAAAATCTTGTTTTCTTATTTCTTAACCTACAAATTTATGGTTTTGAATCAAAATCAGGAGTAAATATTACTTTAAAAAATTTACTACTAAGAAGTAAATTCTACATATTCTACTGACATATTTATATTTTCTTTTCAACGCATATTAAAAAATCAAAAATAACATATCTCAATGAAATATTAAACACGATAAGTCATTAGTATAGAAATAGTGGTTCTTCATAATAGATGAGTTCCAATGGAATTCATAATAAATTGAAAATTGTAATTAATATCATATTCACTATTTTTCATTATACCATATTGAGTCTCCGACTAATTTGAATTCCGAGGAAAATCTAACAATATATTTCATATTCAAGGCTCAAACTCGAGACTCTGGTTAAGGATGGATATTTCATATACATCCCTTCGTAAATATTGTTGGTTCTAAACTTATAATAATAACATAATTCACACTCTCTTGCATATTCTGCAATATGTTGAATTAAGTTATTGAGTTCTACCAACAATATTGTGTTGGAGAAGAAGTTAATATTACTTCATCCTTAACCAGAAGTGTCAAGTTTGAGTCTTGGCATGAATTATCTTTGTTAGAAATAATTTTATCCTCAATATGGAACTTTCCGTTAGTCGAAACTAACGGTGTCCAAATAAGAATATTGCAAACCAAGTAAAATACTCTTTCTTATTTTAAGTATGAATAATAGATATATGCAAAATAAGTATTAGAATTAAGGGTGAGCTCGTATATTATGAAATTGAACTCATCAAATGTTCATCTTTTAGTGAATAATTCCACAATCTTTTCATGAAAATTTGTACTTTTTTTTATTGTTCTCTACATACGAAGTGTTAATTTTATATTTTTTTTATATGATACTAATTTCGATTTATTTAGTACTTTTACGATATATTTTTTTCCGAAGGAGATGATTATTTAGCAATTAGATTAATTTTATTCTTAAATTTCTATGTGGTGTATGATGATGATTTTATAGCTCCAAATAAAATTTTTGGATGTTGTGGGGTCGTTCCAAACTTCAATCTCAGTTATTTTTAGATGATCCATCGACAGTTAATATTTCAATTTTCTTTATCATATTATTTCTAATATTGTTTAAAGACTTGAGTCCCCATTTAGGCTAAGTACTTAGATATCTTTGTGTTATATCTCTTATGTTTAAGTCTTCCGTTGAGTAAGTAAGCCAGACCAAGGGTTTGGTTGGGGACAGCAATGGTCTCCGATTGCCAGCCACGTTTGGGATGTAGGCTCGGTGCGTGACAGTAGTGTTGGACTATAGGCTGACCTGTCTTGGTGGAACAGACGAGTATCATCACGTTCACTTTTGAATTGTAATATTCGTGTTCTCTACATACAAGGTATCTTACGTATGTTATTTTCTTTTTCTCTATCATGTTATATCGATTCATTTGTTGTTGATAATGATAAATATATACTTGAAAGAAAGTGACTGTTTGAATTTAGATTAATTTTCTTACTAGATTTCTTTGCAGTATGTGATGATGATTTTTAAAGATCCTCATAAAATCTTGTTTTCTTATATCCTAACCTATAAATTTCATGGTTTTGAATCAAAATCGGGAGTAAATATTACTTTAAAAAATTTACTACTAAGAAGTAAATTCTACATATTCTACTGACATATTTATATTTTCTTTTCAACGCATATTAAAAAAATAAAAAATAACATATCTCAATGAAATATTAAACATGATAACTTATTAATATAGAAATAGTGGTTCTTCATAATAGATGAGTTCTAATGGAATTCAGAATAAATTGAAAATTGTAATTAATTTCATATTCACTATTTTTCATTATACCATATTGAATCTCCGACTAATTTGAATTCCAAGGAAAATGTAACAATATATTTCGTATTCAAGGCTCAAACTCGAGAACTCTGGTTAAGGATGAATATTTCATATACATCCCCTCGTAAATATTGTTGGTTCTAAACTTATAATAATAACATAATTCACACTCTCTTTCATATTCTGCAATATGTTGAATTAAGTTATTGAGTTCTACCAACAATATTGTGTTGGAGAAGAAGTTAATATTACTTCATCCTTAACCAGAAGTGTCAAGTTTGAGTCTTGCTATGAATTATCTTTGTTAGAAATATTTTTATCCTCAATATGGAACTTTCCGTTAGTCGAAACTAACGGTGTCCAAATAAGAATATTGCAAACCAAGTAAAATACTCTTTCTTATTTTAAGTATCAATAATAGATATATGCAAAATAAAAATTAGAAATAAGGGTGAGCTCATATATTATGAAATTGAACTCATCAAATGTTCATCTTTTAGTGAATAATTCCACAATCTTTTCGTGAAAACTTTTACTTTCTTTTATTGTTTTCTACATACAAAGTGTTGATTTTATATTTATTTTATATGATACTAATTTCGATTTATTTAGTACTTTTACGATATATTTTTTTCTTAATGAGATGATTATTTTGCAATTAGATTTATTTTATTCTTAAATTTCATACAATGATGATCTTATAGCTCTAAATAAAATTTTTTGATGTTGTGGGGTCGTTCCCAACTTCCATCTCAGTTATTTTTAGATGATCCATAAACAGTTAGTAGTTCAATTTTCTTTACATTATTATTTCTAATATTGTTTAAGGACTTGAGTCGACATTGAGACTAAGTACTTAGATATCTTTGTGTTATATCTCTTATGTTTAAGTCTTCCGCTGAGTAAGTAAGCCAGACCAAGGGTTTGGTTGGGGCCAGCAATGGTCTCCGATTGCCAGCCACGTATGGGGTGTAGGCTCGGGGCGTGACAGTAGTGTTGGACTATAGGCTGACCTGTCTTGGTGGAACAGACGAGTGTCATCACGTTCACTTTTGAATTGTAATATTTGTGTTCTCTACATACAAGGTATCTTACGTATGTTATTTTCTTTTTCTCTATCCTGCTATTTAGATTCATTTATTGTTGATAATGATAAATACATACTTGAAGGAAAGTGACTGTATGTAATTTAGTTTAATTTTCTTACTAGCTTTCTTTGCGGTATGTGATGATGATTTTTAAAGATCCATATAAAATCTTGTTTTCTTATTTCTTAACCTACAAATTTTATGGTTTTGAAACAAAATCAGGAGTAAATATTACTTTAAAAAATTTACTACTAAGAAGTAAATTCTACACATTCTACTGACATATTTATATTTTTCATTAATTGTTCTCTACATATAAAGCATTGGTTTTATATTTATTTTATTTCTCTTATGTGATATTAATTTAGGTTAATTGAATATTCTTAAAAAAAAAAATTTATGAAGGAGATAATAGTTTGGCAATTAGATTAAATTTATGCTTAATTTTAATTGTGGTGTATGTTGATAATTTTATAGCTCCAAATAAAATTATTGGATGTTGTGGGGTCGTTCTCAACTTTCATCTTAGTTGTTTTTAGAGGTTTTATAGACAACTAGTAGAACAATTTTCTTTACATTATTATTTATAATATTGTTTAAAGACTTGAGTTGCCATTTAGGGGGAGTACTTATATATCTTTGTGTTATATCTCTTATTTTTAAGTCTTGTTGAGTAAGTAAGTCAGACAATGGGTTTGCTAGGGGCCAACAATAGTCTCCGAGTGCTAGCCACGTTCGGAGTGTAGGCTCGGGGTGTAACAATAGTGTTGGACTTTAGGCTGACCTATCTTGGTAGGATAAACGAGTGTCTTCGCATCTACTTTTGAATTGTGATATTTGTGTTCTCTACATAAAAGGTATCTTATGTGTGTTATTTTATTTTTCTCTATCCTATTATTTAGATTCATTTATTGTTGATAATGATAAATTATTATAAGTGGGAAGATTTTAAGTTCAAAGTTAGATTACGAAAACGCCCTTCACCAATTTTTTAAATTAAAATATCTTTTACTAATTTTTAGAACCAAATCAATAATGACAATTAAACTAGAACAAATACATGATTAGATGTTACAACTTATCAGTTTCCATTTCTTAATGAATTTGATTGTTAAACCTTTTAGCTTCCACCATTAACACACTTATGCACAATCTTTCATGTACTTAATTTCTCCCTTTATAAATTGGATAAAAATATTTATCCATAACACTTGGTGTTTCATTATCTAATAGTTCTTATGTAAGGAGTATTTTTTTATTGGTCACTGTTTTTCTTATTGATTTGTGCCTTCGTTCATTTTTTATTTTCATGATTGTAGGAGAAACACATAATCTAATAGTTCTTGTAATATTTTTTTGTTGGTCACTATTCTTCTTATTGGTTTGTTCCCTTTATTCATTTTTTTTATTTTAATGATTTTTGGGGTATTTCTGTCCCAAGAAACTTTAGCCTTGGGGTTTAGAATTTTTGAGTGATAATTCTAATTGGTAAAAATATAGTTCTAGCCTTACAAGTTGCTCATTATCCCTCCAAAAAATTGTTGCTATTTAAATTCTAGGCAGAAAGTAAACACTAAGAAGAGTTAATTTTATATGCACAAAAACACATATAGGAGTACTTCGGACAATGTTGATCAATTTTATATGAACAAGAGTTGGGCCTATATAATTATAACAGTAACAGAGGTTAAACGTGTGAGGCACGTTTCTAGAACTAGTGATAAATATATACTTGAAAGAAAATGACAGTTTGTAATTTAGATTAATTTTCCTACTAGCTTTCTTTGCGGTATGTGATGATGATTTTTATAGATCCATATAAAATCTTGTTTTCTTATTTCATAACCAATAAATTTCATGACTTTGATTCAAAATCAGGAGTAAATAGTACTTAAAAAATTCACTACTATGAAGTAAATTTTATTTATTCTCCTGACATATTTATATATTCTTTTCAAACGCATATTGAAAGTATAAAAATAACATATATCAATGAAATACAAAACATGATAAGTCATTATTATAGAAATTGTGGTTCTTCATATTAAATGAGTTCCAATGAAATTAAGAATAAATTGAAAATTGTAATTAATATCATATTCACTGTTTTTCATTATACCATATTGACTCTCCGACTAATTTTAATTCCGAGGGAAAACTAACAATATTTTTCATATTCAAGGCTCAAACTCGAGACCTCTAGTTAAGGATCGATGTTTCATATACATCCCTTCATAACTATTGTTGGTTCTAATAATAACTTAATTCACTCTCTCTTTTATATAAATAAAAATACGTTGAATTAAGTTATTGAGTTCTACCAACAATATTGTGTTGTTGAAGAAGTTAATATTACTTCATCCTTAACTAGAAGTGTCAAGTTTGAGTCTTGGACATGATTTATGTTTGTTAGAAATAATTTCACCCTCAATTTGGAACTTTTTATTAGCAAAAAGTAATGGTGTCCGAATAAGAATATCGGACACCAAGTAAAAAACTCTTTCTTATTTTATATGTGAATAATAGATCTTTGCAAAATAAAAATTAGAATTGAGGGTGAGCTCATATATTATGAGATTGGACTCATCAAATCTCCATTTTTTAGTGAACAACTCCACAATCTTTTCATGAAAACTTTTACTTTTTTTTTGTTGTTCTCTACATATAAAGTGTTGATTTTATATTTATTTTATTTCTTTTATGGGATTCTAGTTTAGATTTATTTAATGATTTTAAGAGAAGGAGATGATTGTTTGTCAATTAGATTAATTTTATGCCTAATTTTCATTGTGGTGTATGATGATGATTTCATAGCTCCAAATTTAATAAAATTTTGTTATTAAATTATGAAATGTCATGGTATTGAATCAAAATTAGGAGGAGTAAATTAGGATAGTAATTTACTAGTATGATGAGAATTCTATATATTCGAATGACATATTTATATTTTCTTATAAAGTTTCTTTTTGAACACATATTGAAAGGCAATAAATAGCACATTTCAATGAAATATTAAATGTGAAAATTATTTATTATCATAAAAAATTATCATTCTTCAAGATAAAAGAGTTCAAATATAATTTGGAATAAATTGCAATTAATTTTATTCTCTCTCGGTTTCAATATATCATATTGAATCGCCAGTTAATTTTGATTTTGAGGGACAGTCTCTAACAAGATTTCTTCATATCCAACACTCAAATTTGAGACCTCTAATTAAGGATGGATAAATCATACACATCCCATCACAACTTTTGGTGGTACTTATAATGACTTAATTTACTTTCTCTATAATATTTGGCCATTTGTTGGATCTATTTGTTTTATTGTACCAACGAAGACTGTGATTTAGTAGA
Organism: Solanum pennellii; assembly: GCF_001406875.1. NCBI lineage: Eukaryota > Viridiplantae > Streptophyta > Magnoliopsida > Solanales > Solanaceae > Solanum > Solanum pennellii. The sequence goes on from NC_028637.1 coordinate 91,817,555, forward strand.
AGCTAGTATTTTTTTTTATCCATAACTAGAAGTATCTAGGCATAAGTTATTGGTTAGGAAGAGGTTTACCATCAACTTGGGACTTTTTGTTATTTGAATCTGATTAAGTTTCGACAAAAATATCAGACATCAATTAAACATAATATTTTCCCCTTGTACTTGTGAAATCAGTCAATTTGGAAAAAGAATTTGAGGACAAAATTCAAAGTTTGTGGAATCAGATTCATCTTCTATCTTTAAATGAATAACCACTCAATCTCCTTAATAAAACACTTACTTTTTTTTTTGTTTTGTACTCGTTACAAATAAAGTATTTTGTTTCTCTTTTTTTATGCTCTATTAGTTTAAATTCATTTAATGTTGATGACAGTTTTTAATGAAAATGATTACTTGCCAATTTCCTTATGATATCTGATGATGATTTTTATAGTTACAAACAAAAATCTCATGTTCTTACACTATTAAATGATATGGTACAAAATAAAACATGTGTGGAGATATAGGACTTTCGAATAGAATAAAATATCCATTTTCAAATAAAAAGGGCATGTTGGAAAGAAAGATAGTATGTGAATAAGTGTAAGAAGTTTTTTCTTTCTTTATTATGTTCGATATTCATTTGAATCTTATATCAGAGATATCTTAAATCAATATTACTTGTTAAATGTATTATAGATGGTACATTAAAGAAAATCCTCACAAAGGATCATAAGTATTTTGTAGGAGGGATATGAGTGGCAATTTATTTTCTTACAAGGACAAAAGAATGAGTAATTTACAATACACCGATACTCAAACAGGAGTTATAACTATACTAAGGCAACGCTTTATATAGAGCATAACTAATATCAAGAGGTGATACTTGAGGTTGACTCCTTATTGTTATGGTATTTGAGTCTTGAAGCTTGTGAAGTCTCATGGACAATAATTGAAGTGGTAAAAGAGATATGGATGAGGTTGAGTAACTAAAATATCTGAATAACTCATATTATAAAGGGAGGAAATTGACATGTTAATCATCTCCAGAATACAACACTAGATGGAGGAGAAGCAAATACATAGTTTCTTGGATCTAGGAGTTAAAGGATGGATACTAATTAATAATGATTAGCTAAATTGCCCTCACACAAAGATCAAACCATGCAAGAGATGAAAAGTTTGGGTGAAAAATGCAAGAAGTTTACTAATTATCATGAACAAATCCCCTTATGGGAGGAGAATATGATAAACAAAACTTTTAACTATCTAGTTTGGTTGATCGCAAGTATTCATGGATGACCAAAAACAATGACAAACTTTTGGATCTTTATTGAATAGTATATAAACAAATTTGGCGCAATGTTTCTAGGATTGGCTTAGTCAAAAAACAACTTAATTGAACTGGTTCAATAGATATGAATCATATCGATGATGCACCCAACCACATAAAACACAACCATACAAGAAACCAAGAACAAAAAGCAAACACTAACACAACAAGCATTACATAATAACAAGCAAAGAGAAATAAGAATAAGCTACAAGAACCAAATAATCATGGCAACATGAAGATTGAATCCAAGCTCTAATTTCAATTTTACACTGCTAGGAATAATTGATTAGCAATGTATGGCATTTACACTTTAGGATGCTACTTCTACTGTACATAGATAGATCTTTTCCAGCGCAAAATTAAAAGAAATGAATATATTGTTCTTATTGTGGGTCACATAGTTTTAGACCAAATAAATAAAAATGAGAGAAAGTCGACTTATCATGCATCACGTCGAGAACAATATCATAGACGAATCCTAGTTAAATGCGCAGGAAAATATGAATAGTTGAATTAACAAGAAACACAAGAAGAAGGCTAGATGAGCTTCGTAATGGAAAATGTTAAATGGAACCACTAGACGAAACTTTTCAGATCCTAAATAATTTCAATAGATCAAACACTAAAGCATTTAAAGAAAAGCTTGAAAAGGAGAGAGTTGCCGGTTCTAAATTTTGTTGTGTTTCTAGATGGAATTTTATTGATTCCATCCGTCTAGAAAAGTGGAAATTGGTCCATGGGAGTTGTCAGTTTCAAATTTTTTAGTATTTGAGGTGTAAGTTGGAAAATTATGAAATTTTAGCATTTTGGTTGACTTTTGCCAACATTTGGAGTTTGGATGCTCATATGAGAACTCTCAGTGTTTTGTTGGATTTGGGGAATGGTTTTAAGCCTAGGTGAGGTCATATTTGAATTTTTAAAGGTTTCGTGCTTGATTTAGCCTTTATGGATGTTACTTTCCTTTCTTGTGACTTTCACAAATCTCGAATCAAAAAGACTTTAGATTCATATTTTGATGGTTTCATTGAGTCCATAACGCTGAGTATAGTCAACTTCCATATTTGGTTTTTGTGTATAGGGTCCCCAATGAATTCTGAGGTTCCATTTGATGATTTGAGAGTTGATTGTATCTTCTGGTATATGCTGACCTTGCGGTCACAAAGGATCTTCACTTTTATGAGGGTCGTGTTAACGAAGATCAGTTCACTTTGGGGAAGGGTTAAGTGTTCATACCTTCATGAAAGCAGGGGCCTTAACAAGATTGTGAATTTTGCATTAGTGAAGGTGAGTCAAGAAAGTGAAGGCTGAGCATTTTTAAGGGTTCGCATAAGCGAACTTGGGTTTGCTTAAGTGACATTAGAGAAGGTTTTCGCCTGCAATTTTGGGGGTTTACCTAGTTTTCCCATTTTGAATTTTGGAAAACCCTTGGAGGCGATTTCAAAGAGATTTCTTGTGCCAAATTATTTGGGTAATTCTTTGTGATCCTAAAACTTTGTCTTAAGTCATATACCGCCCCTCAAAGTTGTCCGCATAATTCACTTAGACACCTCAACTGAGACTTGTACCTATTGAACACCTAAATTGTTCAAAACATGTACCTATTAGACACAGATTGCTGATATGGCAAAAAATATGCATTGCACTTCCCTGAAGCGCGTGAAAAGACTTAAAATAGTGTCTTTTTTATATTTTTTTTTTATATTTTTCATCTTTTATTGACACTTGGCATTGTAATTAACTTAAAATATATTTTCTTCTTTATTTACACTTTTTTCAAAAAAAGAAAACACCCCACTCTCTATCTATCATCTTCTTCATAATTTAGTTTACAAAACTTTCTTCATTTTAGCTCCAACACTATTTTTTTTATATACAAAAAAATTATATCTTCCAAATATGAAGATAAATGAAAATCAACTATAAAGATTCAGATTTGAAAGAAAGTCTTTGTATGATTTATTCCAAATCTCATAAAAACAAGGAACAAGTATGAAGAAGATGAAAAAGATAAATGACTTTTACGTATAAAAATAGTTAGCCGATATTTATTTATCACAATTTTCGAACAAAGATTTTTACTCAAATTCATATGTGGTCATTAAATTTATCAAAAATGATATAAAAAAATTTGAAAGAAATAATTTTGGAGTTATGAATTTCATTTTGTCATCGATGTAAAATTGAATAACCGCCAACAAAATTTTCTTTCTTCTTCACTCTTAGTATGAAAAAAAAATTAATCTTGAAGTTATTTGAAAAGAATAAGATTTTGTAATTTGAGAAAGAATGTGTTTTGGGGAAGAAGATGAAGATGAAAGGGGTGGGGTGGGGTGGGGTAAAGTGGGGTAGAATAGGTTGACATTTTCATTTTTCTTTTTCTTTTTTAAAAAATTAGATATTAAATGTGTGTTTTTTATAATTTTTGGGCCCAATGCCAAATGTTATTTTTTAATTAGTCATGTTGCCACGTCACCGCAAGTGTATCACACACTCTTCACATTTTTTGTTAATTATCAAAAAATGTCTAATAGAAACGATTATTATACAGGTAAAAGTGTTCAATTGGTACTAGTATTAGTTGAAGTGTCTAAGTGAATTATGCGGACAACTTTAAGGGGCCGCTGATGACTTAAGCCTAAAACTTTAATTACCTTACTATCATTATGGATTTCAACATTATAACTTGGGATTTTGATTGACAAATGACAAGGTTTTTAAAGAACTTGAGTTTTAATGTAAAATGGTGATTATGAACTAATTTGAATTCCTTTTTTGAAATGGTTTTCCTCAATGAGTTCCAAATGCCTTAGTTAACGTTTTAAAGTATAAACTTTTGGATTCAAACCTCATTTTCTGAATTGGGTTTTTGAGTTGATTTGACCCATTTTTCAAAATAATTTATTTATTGTTGTTATTTCCAAAATCTTATTGTGATTACTTGATTGAATTAGATTATGTGACTTTTGATATTGTTCGAAAAGGGAATCCGCATTTCCTGGATTGTCTTTTGATTGAATTGAGACAAGTGATTTTTAAATCTTGTAAAACTTGTAGAATCTTGTATTTCCCTTCATTATGTGTGTTGGGGAATAATAGGAATGAGGTTATGGGTTAAATTATTACACTTGATTGATCATAATGAATAAAAAGAGGATTAATGAAAAATAAGCATATTAATATTTGTGCTATGTGAATTGCCTTATTGTGGATCCTAATTCGATGATGGACGAAATGCTTTTATGGCATTGAAATTGCTTATATTTATCTTCTCTTCCTTATGGTTTGAAATAATTTATTTGTATTGAATTCTATGCACAATGATGAGATATGTGATAATTATTTTGAAGGAATTGATTTTGGATAGTGATATTGATATGGATGTTATTACGAGTGTTAATGATGTCAAGGTCATTGCCAATAAGTGTAATTGATATTGAGGTCATCTCAAATGAGTATTATTGATACCGAAATCATTACCGAAGATTGTTATTGAGCTCAAGGTCATCACCGGCGAGTTCATGGACTATGGCTACTTTTCTTTAGTCCCGATTGTTATTGTGCATGATAATCTTGATATTTGTATTTAGTGTACATGATTATTGTGCTTGATGATTCTGATACTTGTGATTTTTATCTGTAACACTTGAGATTGATCTACTTGATAATTATGAATGACATATTTGATNCTTCTATTTATTTTCTCTTCCTTATGGTTTGAAATAATTTATTTTTATTGAACTCTATGCACAATGATGAGATATGTGGTAATTATTTTGAAGGAATTGATTTTGGATAGTGATATTGATATGGATGTTATTACGGGTGTTATTGATGTCAAGGTCATTGCCAATAAGTGTTATTGATATTGAGGTCATCTAAAATGAGTATTATTGATACCGAAATCATTACCGAAGATTGTTATTGAGCTCAAGGTCATCACCGGCGAGTTCATGGACTATGGCTGCTTTTCTTTAGTCCAGATTGTTATTGTGCATGATAATCTTGATATTTGTATTTAGTGTACATGATTATTGTGCTTGATGATTCTGATACTTGTGATTTTTATCTGTAACACTTGTGATTGATCTACTTGATAATTATGAATGACATATTTGACACTTGTTAGATGTTGAATTATGACATTTGGATTGTATGTGGTAAGCCTTGTGAGTTGTGTACTGATTTCTTTGCATGTTGTAGTTGAGGCGATTTTGTTGGGATAAAAGGATTACTCGTATTCCAGCTTGGTTTTACCTTGTTTAGTAGGTTAATTGTTGAGTACCGTGTTGTTTGATACTCACTCCCTGCTTCTACACTTGTGTAGGTCCCGAGCCTGGACTCATGTGATCTTTCTTCTTCATATATTTCTAAGGCTTTCTGGGATACATTGAGAGGTAGTTTCTTGTCATCCCGGTGGCCCCTCTCATTCCTTACTTTATGTTTTGTTTTATTCGAGAAACAAGGGCATTTAGACTTGTATTATCTTTCAAATTATGTAATATTATACTAGTGGTTTTTATACATGACAACAAAGTTTTGAGGTTATTTTAGAATACTAAGTTTTCTTCTATATTTCTATTATAATTTTACTTTCCGTATTTTTTTTGTATTGTTGGGTTTAAGGCTAAATTATCTTGGTGGGATAAACGAGTGTCATCACATCTTCTTTTGGATTGTGACAAAAGGTATCATAGTCCTAGGTACATTGGTTTCACGTGTGTACAATCCAAGTGTAAGTAAGGTCTTGAGGAATTGTATAAAGACGTATATACTTATATTTGAGAGCCTAGGAAGATTCTTGGGAAACTTCCTTTAATTAAATCTTTCTTATTATGCATCATTACCTTCGTTAGTGCTTAGTTTCCGCGTGTTATTGTTGCAAATATCGAGGAACCAAGCTTTTATTTCCATTAGAAGAGTGAAGGTTGTCCCATAGGTCGTTGTTGAGACCTCATCAAATCGTAAGGGTAAGGACTGAGCTAGAGGTCGTGCTCATGGAGTAGCACCGCTAGAGGTCATGATTATTAAGCGGTATTAGCTAGAGGCTGAGCTAGAAAGGTCATACTGAGCCGCATGTTGAGGCTGTTAAGGATCAGGTTTCTCTTGAGTTAACAACTATTTTTTTCAGGATACCTTTTTAAGGATTTTGGGTGTGTTGTAGAACTTCTCTAAAGTGGTGTGACCAGTACACCACAAGGTTCTCATATGAGAGTTGGGGCGCAGACCTCACATCATTAGTAGGCTCTGATTATTTATCATCAGAGGGGTCAACTACTAGTGCTTACTGCACAAAATTGTTGGTGCAAAGATTTCTCCTGAGGTAATTCTGATAGTAGATGATCAATGGTGTTATAAGAGGTTACAGAAGATGAAATCACTCAGGGAGGTAAGAGCCAGGATGCTCAAGAGTTCTTAACTTTGTGCCAACAGATTCTAGAGGCAGTGGATATAGTTGATGCACGTGATGTTTATCTATTTCACTTTAGATCTATGGATGGACCTACCAGGAAGTTGTGGATGACTTATATAATGTCTAGACCATTTGGATCTCCTCTGATAGAGTGGGATGTGTTATCTAGTGCCTTTTCAGGACCGTTTCACTCCTTGGGGGCGTAAGGGAGGAAATCTGTTTGATATTTGAGGACATAAGAAAGGGTTGTTTGTCTGGCATAGAGTATGAAGCGCAATTTTGTGAGCTATCCAGACATGATATAACTATTTTTCCGAATGAGGCAGGGAGAGACCACATGTTTGTGAGAGGGTTAAATTTCACCATCATGTCTTATATGTTCAGAGTAGTTAGAAAAGAGGCTTCCCTTCAGTTTATCATGAGTACCTACAAGGAGGTAGAGTTGATGGTTAGAGAGAATTTTAGGGACCCTAAGAGTGGGTAGACGTTCCGAGGGTCCTATGGTTCTAGCTTAGGTGCTCATGGTAGCTCATAAGGTCTGCTGCAGTAGTCATCCACATTGAGGTATTATTTTGGATATGGAGATCATGGTCATATGATTCGACAATGTCATTAAAAACTCACTCAGGACCCCATCATACTTATTTAGCTACTCTAGCTAGAGATTCAGAGATCAGTCTGGTAGCGGCAATGGATTCTAGTCAGGGTGTTACAACTCAGCAGGGCGGAGGTCGGGGCACTACTCAAATTAGAGGTGGTCAAGAGGGACAAGTATTATATTTTCCAGTGAGGTCAAAGTTGAGATTTCTAACACTGTGATTACAAGTATAATCCTGGTTTTCCATTGACTTGTCTTTGTATTTTTAGATACGAGGTCTACTTTCTCGTATGTGTCTACATACTTTGTGTTTCTATTTGATATGATGTTTGATAGCATACTTATTCCTATTTGTGTTTCTACACGGGTGGGTGAGTCCTCAGTGGTGGATCGAGTGTATCGATCCTGTTTTGTTTCTTTGGTTGGGTATGATGCTTGAGTAGACTTCATCATTATGGGAATGATAGACTTTGATATTATTTTTGGAATAGGTTGGCTCTCCTCGCATCATGTCATTCTTGATTGTTATGCCAAGAATTTGACCTTAGTGATGCTAAGTGTTAGTTGTTCATAACCTAGCAAAGTTATCTCCTTCTTTTGAGATAGGAGATTAGTTGATAGATAATGTTTGCTTTATTAGGCCTCTATTTGGAAAACCATTATCGAGCCACCTCCTATTGATTCTATTCTAGTGGTTTGAATGTTCTTAGATCTATTTCATTATGATATTCCAGATGTTCCTCTGGGTAGGGACTTTGATTTTTCTATTGACTTGGATCTAGGCACCAAGCACATCTCTATCCCTCTTATCATGTTCACCACCAGAGCCGAAGGAGCTAAAGGATCAGTAGCAGAACTTTTAGAGTAAATGGTTTATCTTCCCAATGTATCACCATAAGGTACCCTTATCTTGTTTTTGAAGAAAATATGAAACCACGAGGATGCGTATTGACTACCAATAGTTGAACAAAGTGATAGTGAATAACAAATACCCTTTTCGTCGTATAAATGACTTATTTGACCAACTTTAGGGAGAATATTTTTTATTTCTAAGATTGATTTGAGGTCAGGCTATCATTAATCAAAGATTAGGGCATCAAATATCCCTAAGATATCTTTCACGAATTGATATGGGCACTATGAGTTTCCTATGATGTCTTTCAGTTTGAATTTTTCCCATGTATCATTCATGGAGTTAATGAACGGGTGTTCCGACACTATTTGGATTTATGTGATAGTGTTTATTAACGGCATATTGGCGTACTCCAATACTACGGAGGACTATGATCGACATTTGAGGTTTTTTCTCAAGAGATTGAGAGAAAAGAAGGTATATGTCAAGTTATCAAAATGTGAGTTTTGGCTTGATTGTATAGCATTTCAAGGACATGTGGAGGCCAAGGAGGGTATTCGGGTGTATCTAGGCAAGATGGAGGCAGATAGAGGTTATACTTGCCTACTTCAGTTACTAAGATTCAGAGTTTTGTGGGACTATCGGGAAATTACAAGTGATTTTCCTAGAGCTTCTATACTATTACATCTTTTTTTATCAGATTAACTCGACACTCGATAAAGTGTGAGATTCTAGTGGTCTAATGAGTGTGACAAAAGCTTTCAAAAGCTCAAACCCTTATTGAATTTGGCTCATGTGTTGACTTTACCCGAGGAGGGTGTGGACTTAACTATTTATTATGATGATTTTGGATTCAAGTTGGGGGTGTTCTGATGAAGAAGGGGAAGGTGATCGCCTATGAATTTAGGCAGTTGAAGACCCATGAGAAGAACAACTTTACTCATGATTTAATGTTGATAGTTGTGGTATTTCTACTTAAGCTACAGCGGAATTATGGTGGCATTATTTTTATGGGGTTCATTGTTATTTCTTCACTAACTATCANGTTATTTCTTCACTGACTATCGGAGTCTTCAATACATTTTCAGTCAGAGGGATCTGAACTTGAGGAAACACAGATGGCTTGAGTTACTAGAGGACTATGATATCACATATAGTATCATCCGGGGAAGTCTAATTTGGTGGATGATGTTTTGAGTAGGAAAACATCTAGTATGGACAGTTTTTTCCCTAATAGTGTTGAGGAGAGACCATAAGCTAGAGATGCTCATAGGTTAGCCAACAGTGTTGTTCGATTGCAGATTTCTTAAGAGAGTGGTGGTTTGATTGCTTTCTTAGAGGCCCAATATTTCTTAGTTAGCAGATTCGTGAGCATCAATTCGACGATCAGAAGTTGTGTCTCATTCGAGACAAAGTGTTGGAGGGGAAGACAAATAGGTTGTCCTTGATTTTGATGGTGTCTTAAAGATTGCAGGTAGGATTTGTGTACCCAAGGTGGGCAAGATAATAATATTGATTCTTTAGGAGGCCCATTTTTCTTTGTATTTCGTTCATTTGGAGCGAAAATATGTATCATGATCTAAGTCAGAATTACTGGTGGTATGCCATGCAGAGAGATATTGCAGATTTTGTATCTATATGCTTGATTTACCAACAAGTCGGAGGTATATATCAAACGATGCCTATTCCTACATTGAAATGAGAGCATACTAGTATGGATTATGTTGTGGTTTTCCTACAACCGCTGGTGGTTATGACTCCATTAGGGTGGTTCTAGATAGGTTGATCAAGTCCGCCCATTTCATCCCTTTTTGGGTGAAGTATACGACAAAAAAATTAGCATATCTATATATCAGTCAGATTGTCCACTTAATGGAGTCCCTGGTTCCATTTTTTTTATAAAGACTTATTGTTCAATTCTCATGGAAGACTTTACCACACAATTTAGATATTCAGTTAGATATGAGTACGACCTTTCATCCTCTCTTTGATAGGCATTTTGAGTGGATGATTCAGCTGTTGGAGATATTCTTCGAGCATGTGTGATCTACTTTGGCACTAGATGTAATCAGAATTTTCCCTTAATAGAGTTTTCCTACAACAACATTTGCCACTCTAGTATTCATATGGCCCCATTTCAGGCATTTAATGGAAGTCAGTGCATATCTCTGAGCAGTTGGTTTGATTTTTCTTAGGTGGAATATTTAGATATAGGTTTGCTTAGGGAGGCTATTGAGTAGGTTCATATGATTCAGAGTAGACTGTTGATTGCCAGAGTGAATAGAGAAGTTACGCAGACTAGATAATGCGAGCCCTAGTACTTATGGAGAGTGATCGTGTTTGGATCTGAGAGTTACCCATGACGAGTGTGATGAGTTTTGGGAATAAGGGAAATCTTAGCCCTAGGTTCATGGATCTTTTGAGATTTTGAGCTAAGTAGGAGGGATGACCTATAAGATGGCCTTTCCTCCTAGATTATCAGTTATTCATCCTATATTTCATATCTCCATGCTTCAAAAGTGCGTGCTAGATAATTCCCACGTGGTTTCACTTGATTCAATAGTGTTGGGTACAGATTCGTCCTTTGAGGAGGAGCCTATAGACATCTTTGATAGGCGTGTTTCAAAGCTTAGGACCAAGGAAATTGCTCCAGTGAAGGGGCAGTGGAAGCACCATTCAGTTGGTGAGGTTACTTGGGAGACAGAGTCGGCATGTGTGCAAGATATCCTCAAATTTTGAGACAGTAGGTACTTTCTTTTCCTTTAAGTTCGAAGACAAACATGTTTTTAGTAGTGGATAATGTAATGAACTAATCGGTCATTTTTGCAAATTTTGTAAAATTTACTATTTTAACCATCTATACTGACCCCGAGCTATATTTTGAAGTCTTTTTCAAGATTTGAGTAAAAAAGTATGATATAGGTATGTTTTGGTAGAGCTGTCAAAATGGACTTGACCCGCAATGCCGGCTCAACCCAACCCTTAAATTAATTGGGGTTGGGCCTAATTATTTGGCCCATCTAGGAACGAGGCTTTTTAGCCTAGCCTCACTTGAACCGCTAGCCACCGTAGGCCTAACCCGCAAGCCTACGAGGATTGGGCCTACGAGGCTAGCGGCCAAGTGAGGCTGGGCTAAAAAGCCTCGTTCCTAAATGGGCCAAAAAATTAGGCCCAACCCCACTTAATTTAAGGGTTGGGTTGGGCCGGCCTCGCGGGTCAAGTCCATTTTGACAGCTTTACTAAAACATACATAATTCATACTTGTTTACTCAAATCTTGAAAAACACTTCAAAATATTGCTCGGGGTCAGTATATGGATGGTTAAAATATATATACGAGTCTAGTTGAGACAACTTATTATTAATATTATAGAAATTATCATTCTTCAATATTATAGAGTTTTAATAGAATTTAGAATAAATTATAAATTATAATTAATATTATTTTCACTCGGTTTCAATATGTTATATTGAACCCCCGATTAATTTGACTTTCGAGGGATACTCTCTAACAAGATCTTCTTCATATTCAAGGCTCAAACTCGAGACTTCTGGTTAAGGATAGATGGATCATATACATCCCACCACAACTTTTTGTGGTACTAATAATGACCTAATTTACTTTCTCTTAAAAAATTAGGCACTATGTTGGATTTATTTGTTGTGTTCAACCAACAAAGATTTTGGTTGAGTGGAAGTTAGTATTTATTTATCCTTAACTAGAAGTGTCAAGTTTGAGTCTTGGACATGAGTTACCTTAGTGAGAAAGATTTTTATCCTATATTTGGGACTTTTTTGTTATTCAAATCTGACTGGGTTTGTGGAAATAAGAGTTAGAAAATAAAGATGTTATTGAACAGAACATATGGTGGGGACCAAAGGGTGGTACTTTTAGCATTTGGTATGATAATTGGATCGGTCTTGGTCGTTTATATCTCCAAATTTATGAACTTTTGGTGTGTCATGTAGATGTTTTCTTGAAAGAGGACGGTTGGGACTTTAGTATTATGCTAGACATCTAGCCTAATAACCTAGTTGAGAATGTTAGAGTAAATGAGAAATTCACAATCAAATATACTTGGTACATCTTCAGAAATAGATCTCCCTCTATTAAAGACTTTGAGAAGTCGGGGGTCACTGAGATTCCTTTTACAATTTCCTTTTTTGGATGCAGGGTATGGACACAAAGAGTTCATGTGACTTATATGGTATCTTCTTGGGATCCCAACGTTTCTAATTTATGTCTTTTGTAGATCTTATGTGAGGGAAACATTAGAACATTTATTCTTATCGGGGAAATAGCTACTTTTATTTGGAATTACTATGCTAGAGTTTCTGGATTGCTAGGTCCTTAGGTATACATTAAACAAAAAATGAAGAAATGGTGAGAGCTCCAAGGTCATTGTAGAGTGAAGATGGTTTGTCAATCAATATCTAATATTATATTTTGGTTTCTATGGAAGAGAAAGAATTCAATTTTACACGGTAGTTCTTATTCTAATGACGAAGTTATATATATATGATATCAATGTTTCCATTCATAATTTTGTTAGGTTAAAGTTCAACTTCTTAACTTTCCCTAATAATTGGCATCAGGTCATTTTTCAATTGTTAGAGTTGTTGAAATGTAATATTAATGGAGCTTTTAGAGGTAATTAAGATCCAAGTGATGTTGCGCTCTATGTGAGAAACCATGATGACAATCTGGTGGGAGCTAAATGCGTAAAAATTGTTGATTCAGCTAACTTAGTGGTTGAGGCTGAGGCAATAAGTGAAGGGTTTCAATACTGTTTTGAGAAGGGGTTCTCCAATATTATCTTCACCATCTATTGTTAAGATTGTTAATGGACCTAGGAGGTTTCTTGTAGTGTTTCAATGGAAGCCAATGAAATAAACAGGATCAGAAGTGTCAGTACAGTGAGAGTACAATACTCCTTAATGGAGAAAAATACTCTAGTTGAGTTTTTCGCTAACCTAGTTTATAGTTTTGCTGATACATATGAATTCAATTCATTTAAAGAAGTTTCAAGTAATGGTAGGAGAATTATCAATCTTGATAAAGATAGTACACTGGTGAGAATTAAGAAGGTGAGATCAACTAATAGTTACAATTAAGAGTTAGAAGGTTCGCTATCTTTTGTACAAGTTACACTACTGAGATACAAGAAAGGCTACAAAAGAAGTTTTTTGATTGATGTCGAGTTAAGTTTGAAGAAATTTTCATTGGTTGAGAATACTTTGAACCCGGTTAGAGCTTTGAGGTGTTCGTTTGATACTAAATAAGGACTTAAAGTATTACTCGTTAACTTTAGATAAGACAAATTTAATTTAACTCAATCATAATTTTCTATTGGAACATATTTGAAATAGTAGTCCAATTAAATATATAGAATTTTTATGATGGTATTAATTAATATTGAGGGATTATATTAATTGAAGGATAGGTGATGAACAGGAAAAATTATTTCAAGTAAAGTTCGAATGCATAATAGCAGTAATAGAGTTGAGTTGGCTTCTTTAGTACTAAAATTGTTGGGTACTAACACCTATAGTTTGCGATCTTGTTAGAAAGAAATTGAGTTCGCCATAAAAAGTGATGGTAATTATTCACCACAAAAAAGGAGTGAAGTTGTGAGATATCAGATCGATATTTTTCACAAATTGAGTATGAAATTGGAAAAAAACTCAAAGTGGTAGAAAGTTATCTGACATCATCATTTCAGATTCGTCTAGACTTGAGTGCTGATCTAGCTCACAGAAGCGGTAAAATCAATATCATCTGGTGGCGTGGAGGAGACTTTATCAAATTAAATTATTCTTGGTTTAATCTATTCAAGTCAAATTATGAGATATCATATCTAAATCCTTGACGAATAGAGTTTGAAATCGGAAAATAACTCAAAGTGGTTAAGACTTACCTAATATCATAATTTCATATTTGTCCCAGATCTGGACCCAAATCTAGATCACATAAGTGGTAACACCAATTTTAGCCATTGGCGGGGTGGAAACTTCATCAGATAAAGTTATCCTTGGTTTGATCTCTTCAAGTGAACTTATAAGATATCATATCTAAATCCTTGACGAATTAAGTTTGAATAACTCAAAATGGTAGAGACTTACCTGATATCCTCATTTCAGATTCATCCCGAGTTGAGATCTAGATCTAGCTCACAGAAGTGGTAACAATAGTGTCAAACGTTGGCGGNAAATCCTTGACGAATTAAGTTTGAATAACTCAAAATGGTAGAGACTTACCTGATATCCTCATTTAGAATTCATCCCGAGTTGAGATCTAGTTCTAGCTCACAGAAGTGGTAACAATAGTGTCAAGCGTTGGCGTAAGGAAGCTTCTTCCAACGAAATTATCCTTGGTTTAACCTATTCAAGTGAAGTTGTGATATATCGGATCAAAATCCTTGAGAATTGAGTTTAAAATTGGAAAACAACTCAAAGTGGTAGAGAGTTACCTGATATCATCATTTCAGATTCATTTGGGTAGACATATACATCTAGCTCACATAAGTGGTAACACCAGTTATAGCCGTCGGCAGAGAGGAAATTTCCTCCAACGAAATTATCCTTGGTTTAATCTCTCAAGTTAAATTGCGGGATATTAGATCTAAATCCTTGATGAATTGATTCTAAAATTGAAAAATAACTCAAACTAGAAGAGACTTACCTGATATTGTCATTTCAGATTCTTCCTGATTTAAGTCATGACCTAGTTCACAAAGTGGTAACACCAGTGCCAGTCGTTGGCCAGAAGGAAACTTTATTCAACGAAATTATCCTTGTTTAATCTATTCAAGTAAAGTTGTGAGATATCAAATCTAAATCCTTGACCAATTGGATATGAAATTGGAAAAAATCTCAATGATGTAGAGACTTACCTAATATCGACATTTAATATTTCTCCCAAGTTGAGATCCAGATCCAGATTATAGAAGTGGAATTCGGGTAGAGATATAGATCTAGCTCATATAAGTGGTATCACCAGTTATAGCCGTCGGTAGGAATGAAACTCCATCCAACGAAATTATCCTTGATTTAATCTCTTCAAGTGGAGTTGTGGGATATTAGATCTAGATCCTTGATGAATTGAGTCTAAAATTGAAATACAAGTCAAAGTGTAGAGACTTACCTGATATCATCATTTTAGATTCATCCAGATCTGAGTCCTGATCTAGTTAATAAAAGTGGTAACACTAGTGCCAGTCGTTGGCCGGAAGGAAAGTTTATTCAACGAAATTATCCTTGTTTAATCTCTTCAAGTGAAGTTGTGAGATATCACATCAAAATCCTTGACTAATTGAATATGAAATTGAAAATACCTCAATGATGTAGAGACTTACCTGATATTGACATTTCCGATTTCTCCAAAGTTGAGATCCAGATCTAGCTTATAGAAGTGGCAAAAATAGTGTCAAATCTCTCTCTCTCTCTCTCTCTCTCTCTCTCTATATATATATATATATATATATATATATATATATA